>NC_140587.1:91193547-91574547 GCF_964204655.1 Triturus cristatus | reverse complement strand
CCGAAGACGTCTATGCTGTAGACGGAAGGCGATTGGTGACGGGGCCCATCGGGCAGCACACGGGGGTCCTTCCGATGAGATATGGGAGGAACCATTTGGAACAAATCGATTTTAACATCATCCGAGCGCCCCAATATGGCGTCATATTGGGATTGCCGTGGCTACAGAAACACAACCCCTCTGTGGATTGGCCAACACATCGCGTCGAAATGACGTCACCGTATTGCATCCTGCATTGTGGAATAAGAACGGAATCCCTTGACGCAGATGAGAGCGGGAGTCAGACGGTGGCTACAGCGGCAGAAAAAGATGTGGCTCTCCCCCAGGCTTATCACAGTTTTGAGGATGTATTTGATGAGGTGAAGGCGGAAGTGCTACCACCACATAGACAGTTTGACTGCCAGATCGACCTGGTGCCAGGGGCCAGCGTTCCCAGCGGCAGGCTGTATGCCCTGACGGAGCCTGAAAACGTGCATCTCCGGGGGTACCTGGATAAACTCCTCAAGCTAGGATTCATCCGCCCGTCCAAGTCTCCGGCCGCCTCGCCACTCTTCTTCATCCCGAAAGCTAATGGGGAGCTGAGAGCCTGTGTGGACTTTAGGGCATTGAATGCGATAACCATAAAGAATCGGTACCCCTTGCCTCTCATCAGTGTACTGCTGGAACAGGTCAAGAAAGCTCGTATCTACACCAAGTTGGATTTGAAAGGGGCATACCATCTGGTGCGCATGAGGGACGGAGACGAGTGGAAGACCGCCTTTAAGACCAGGTTCGGCCTTTTTGAGTACCTCGTCATGCCGTTCGGTCTGTGCAACGCCCCGGCAGCCTTTCAGTACTTTTTGAATGAGGTATTCAGAGAGGAGTTGGATATCTACGTGGTCGTATATATCGACGACATCCTCATCTACTCGTCCAGTGTGGAGGAGCACGTACACCACGTCAAAGCTGTGCTCCAAAAGCTGAGGGAAAACAAGCTGTTTTGTAAACTCAGCAAGTGTGACTTCCACGTCACGTCCGTGGAATTCCTCGGAGTGATGCTGAGTCCAGAGGGACAGGAGATGGCAGAACGAAAGATCAAGGCGGTGAAAGAATGGCCGGTGCCCCAAAGCGTGAAGGACGTCCAAAGTTTCATTGGCTTCGCCAACTTTTACAGGCGGTTTATAGATGGATTTTCAGGATTGGTGGCCCCAATCACACAGCTACTGAGGAAGTCCAAGGAGTTTGTCTGGTCCCCTGAAGCGAACACAGCCTTTGAGGCCCTGAAAAGCGCCTTTGGTAAGGCGCCGGTGTTGGCTCACCCCGATCCGGATCTCCCCTACGTGGTGGAAGCGGACGCTTCGGATGTGGCGCTGGGGGCTATCTTGTCCCAACGCAACCACGACACAGGGGTGCTTCATCCCGTTGCGTACATGTCCCGCAAACTCAACGACGCCGAACGCAACTACCATATTGCGGAGAAGGAGCTTCTCGCAATCAAGGACGCCTTCACCGAATGGAGGCATTGGTTGATGGGGGCAAGACATGTGGTATCGGTGTACACGGACCATCGGAATCTACAGTTCATGACGGCCACAAGACACCTTTCTCCCAGGCAGCTGCGGTGGATGATCTTCTTTGCGGGGTTCAACTTCCGCATCACATATCGGCCGGGGACGGAAAACCGGAAGGCGGACGCTCTGTCCCGTCAATCTGCAGTTAAGGAACCATTGCCTGCGACCGAGCGTTCCATCATTTCCCCGAGGATGGTATTGGGGGTTATCCAAACGGATACTTTCCTAAGGGGAATAAAGAGAGGGATCAGGTCATTCGCATGGCGGAGGTGGCTCCTCAGTCACAGAGAATGGCAGCTGAAGGACGGGATACCCCTGAAGGGCAGGTGCCTGTTGATACCCACGCCTAGGCTAAGGAAACAAGCATTCATCTGGTGCCATGACTCTCCATGCGCAGGTCATTTGGGCTTTGAAAAAACAGTGGCTAGCATGGGACGGCATTTCTGGTGGCCAACCATGAGAGTGGATGTCAGGAGGTGGGGACAGGAGTGTCCTACGTGTGCTACCATGAAGGCCGACCATGGCCGAACCCAAGGGCTCTTACATCCACTTCCGACCCCGGATAGACCATGGGATAGCATATCACTGGACTTCGTGGTGGGCCTACCGGTAGACCAGGGGATGACGGCAATACTGGTGGTGGTGGATTACTTGACGAAAATGGGGCACTTCATCCCCTGCAAGAGAGTCCCTACGGCCGGGGAATTGGCGTCACTACTCCTAAAGAATGTGGTACGACTGCATGGATTACCTGGGGTGATCGTGTCGGACCGGGGGTCGCAGTTTACTGCGCAATTCTGGAAGACTTGGTGCACTGCGCTGCATGTTAAGACCGCCCTGTCCACCAGCTACCACCCTCAAACGGACGGCCAAACCGAGCGCCTGAACCAAACGCTCAAACAGTATCTGCGATGTTTTGTGGACCAGGGCAGGGAAGAATGGGTCGACTTGCTATGGGTTGCAGAGATAGCCTATAACAACGCCACTCACAGCTCCACACAGTCATCTCCGTTCTATAGCAACTATGGCCAACATCCCAGGTTCTTGCCATTTCTACATCCGTTCAGAGAGGACAGGATTCCCGCCACAGCGGACAGGGTGGCACACATAAAAGACACGTTGATGCGCTCAAGGGCTGTCCTAATAGAGGCCAAGAGACGATACAAGGCTGCGGCCGACAGGAAGAGAAGGCCCGGGCCACTGTACCGCACTGGAGACTACGTCTGGATATCCACAAGAAACATGAGGTTTCGAAAGAACAGTGTGTTCCATCCCAAGTACATGGGCCCATATCGCATTACCAAGTGTATGGGTCCCGTGAACGTGAAGGTGTGCTTGCCCCAGTCATTGCGGATACACCCTGTCTTTCATGTATCATTGCTCAAACCAGCACCCTCCAAGCCGTCTGGGACACCTAGGCCGGTATGCGTGGAGTCGGAGGTGGAGTATGAAGTGTCGGGCATACGGGCGTCCAAATGGCGCAGGGGGAAGCTGTGGTACCTGGTTGCGTGGAAAGGCTATGGCCCGGAGGAGCAATCATGGGAACCGGCTGAAGGGGTTCATGCTCCGCGCTTGGTCTCCTTGTTCCATCGGCGTTTTCCTGCCAGCGCTGGACCCGTGGGGAGCCGCTGAGAGGGAGGATGTACTGTCAAGAATTCCTGTCATGCGAGGGGAGGAAAACGGTAACCAGCGTAAACGGACTACATCTCCCAGGATGCTTAGCGGTTGAGAGGTTATGTAAACAGGAGAGCTGTTACATAACTCAAGGAAAACACGCCCTTATGTAAACAGGAGAGCTGTTACATAACTCAAGGGAAAACACGCCCTTATGTAAACAGGAGAGCTGTTACATAACTCAAGGGAAAACACGCCCTTATGTAAACAGGAGAGCTGTTACATAACTCAAGGGAAAACACGCCCTTATGTAAACAGGAGAGCTGTTACATAACTCAAGGAAAACACGCCCTATAAAGGGAGGAACCGGGAGGTACAAGGCTGTCGGATATTGTGTTTACACCGACGTACCTGCTTCGTGAAGAGCAGTGTTCCGGAGTGGTGCTCCAGTAAGGCAAGAACGGAGGTAGGTCGAGTCGTTACTCCCTGGGCTGTGTCTTGCCCCATCATCACCTGTGAAGGACCCGGAAGCTCTACCGGTCAACCATTGAGCTTCGCTTTTTGACTCGGCTGAGTCAAAGCGCAGTGGCGCTTTTGCTGGTTGGAGTCGTAACTCCCAGCCCGACCAGAGATACAGGGACTGCCAGCTGTAACGCACACCAGGAGGTGTTTGCCGCGTTACAGACTCGGAAGTCCACAGGATCGATCGAGCGGCTGCTCTCGGTTCAGTCTTCTTGCTTTTGATTGGGGTATCGGTGACGCATCACCAGGAGGTGACTCCGCGTCCCGGTGCAGTCTGAGGAAGAGGTTGAGCGGCTGCTCCCTTCAGGTAGAGACCCCGGCTGGGTGTTTCCCTGACTCCTCGATTCTCCCCAACACTCGTCGTGCCCCTCACAGCCTACCGATTGGCATTGTCGGCCATTTCATTTCTGCCCTCTGTTGGCATACGCCGGGATCGGCGTATATGCAGAGGACGGTTAGGACCATCCGTGCTGTGGGCTGGTAACGTACTTAGCCTGGAGGATTCCAGTGACTATAACTTTTGTTTATTCGTTGTATTGTTTTTGCCTTCATTAAAATAACTAACCCTTCACAAGTGGTTGCGTCCTCATTATCGTGTCTGTTAAACGATCCTGAGACGTTCAGGGCGTTACACTACAGCTTTCCCGGTGCCTCCTCCTCAGGCAGAGATTCTTCTTGGTCAAAAGCGGATCTAGTTTCTTAGGAGCAGGGCTCCTCCATTTATACAGCAAACCTTTGGTCTCCCAGGCCAGGGGGGCCCTTGCCTAGTTCAGTCCGGTTTTGGAGCACTTTGTTTACGCGATGCAGGCTTCTTCTTTCAGAGTGCAGGGCAGAGTCCTCAGACGCTCCACAGGGGGCGGAGCCGGCATTGAGGTGGCAGAGCACTGTCCTATTCAGAGCCTAGGAGCACTCCTCCCACCCATCTACCTGTCGATCGTCCTATTCACCACCAGGCTACCTAGCCCTGCCCATCTGGGTTCCCCCAGCCCTGTCACTCACACCAGCCAGACATCAGATACACATCACGCAGAGGCGGCTGAAATGTTTAGGCAAGCAAAGGCCAGCTTTCTAAAAGCGGCATTTGCAAACCCGGAATATTAAAATAAACCTTGCGAAAAGATGTACCTTATTATTCCGAGTTCAGGCATACTAAACTCGATCTTCTACCATGTTCCCTGGGTCGGTTAGGATCATAGGGTGTAATAATCCAGGCCGCCCATACTGGCCTATGAGAACAGGGTAGCCTTGCAGTAGTGAACAACAAGATGGCGGTCATTCACTACTAGGACATGCCACGCATCTAGGCTTGTCCTACCTTACGCTCACAACGCACCCTGCCCGGGGTCCTACCAGAGGGGTGACTAATATGCAGCTAAGGGAAGGTTTCAGGGACCGGCAAGTGTGGGCACTTGCCAGTCAGCATGTCAGTACCAGACTGCACGCAGGTTCTGCGATGGCAGACCTTAGACCTATTTTACCGGCCGCTTCTGTGGGTGGCACAACCCGTGCTGCAAGCCCACCAGCGGTGTTTGCCTTTACATGCCCTGGCGCTCCTGGTGCACTTTACTGGGGTCTGACAGTAAATCAAACAATCCAATCATGGAATCCAACCAACATAGACAATTTACATAGGGAGCACTTGCACCGCGACACTGGTTGGCAGTGGCACAGCGCGCTGAGCGGCCAACACCATAAAAACACATGAGGCGCAGCAACAAAAAGAGGAAGGGAGACTCACGCCAAGGTGCCAGGTCTAACACTGATAATGCAGACATTCTCACCCAGTCAAGAGATCTGGGTTAAATCCATCGTTCTTTTGCCCACTACGCCACCCCAGTTCAGACATGGCCATATGCAAATCAGTCTAACCCTGTGCCTCTTGGGAACAGTCCAGCCCGAACCGCCAAGCCATGTCTTCCCTGGACTGGAATCAAGCATCCTAGGACCGGTTTCTGGCTATCAGCCGTCATCAGCCAGGATAGCTTGACTCCAGTGGCGTAGTGAGCACGGGACCCACGTCTGGGCATACCCATCCCACTTAGGGCGAAAAGCGTTACAACAAACAAATGATGGACGGAATGCTGACAATGCAGACATTCTCCCCCAGTCAAGAGATCTGGGTTAAATCCATCGTTCTTTTGCCCACTACGCCACCCCAGTTCAGACATGGCCATATGCAAATCAGTCTTGACCCTGTGCCTCTTGGGAACAGTCCAGACCGAACCGCCAAGCCATGTCTTCCCTGGACTGGAATCAAGCATCCTAGGACCGGTTTCTGGCTATCAGCCATCATCAGCCAGGATAGCTTGACTCCAGTGGCGTAGTGAGCACGGGACCAACGTCTGGGCATACCCATCCCACTTAGGGCGAAAAGCGTTACAACAAACAAATGATGGACGGAATGCTGACAATGCAGACATTCTCCCCCAGTCAAGAGATCTGGGTTAAATCCATCGTTCTTTTGCCCACTACGCCACCCCAGTTCAGACATGGCCATATGCAAATCAGTCTTGACCCTGTGCCTCTTGGGAACAGTCCAGACCGAACCGCCAAGCCATGTCTTCCCTGGACTGGAATCAAGCATCCTAGGACCGGTTTCTGGCTATCAGCCGTCATCAGCCAGGATAGCTTGACTCCAGTGGCGTAGTGAGCACGGGACCAACGTCTGGGCATACCCATCCCACTTAGGGCGAAAAGCGTTACAACAAACAAATGATGGACGGAATGCTGACATTGCAGACATTCTCCCCCAGTCAAGAGATCTGGGTTAAATCCATCGTTCTTTTGCCCACTACGCCACCCCAGTTCAGACATGGCCATATGCAAATCAGTCTTGACCCTGTGCCTCTTGGGAACAGTCCAGCCCGAACCGCCAAGCCATGTCTTCCCTGGACTGGAATCAAGCATCCTAGGACCGGTTTCTGGCTATCAGCCGTCATCAGCCAGGATAGCTTGACTCCAGTGGCGTAGTGAGCACAGGACCCACGTCTGGGCATACCCATCCCACTTAGGGCGAAAAGCGTTACAACAAACAAATGATGGACGGAATGCTGACAATGCAGACATTCTCCCCCAGTCAAGAGATCTGGGTTAAATCCATCGTTCTTTTGCCCACTACGCCACCCCAGTTCAGACATGGCCATATGCAAATCAGTCTTGACCCTGTGCCTCTTGGGAACAGTCCAGCCCGAACCGCCAAGCCATGTCTTCCCTGGACTGGAATCAAGCATCCTAGGACCGGTTTCTGGCTATCAGCCGTCATCAGCCAGGATAGCTTGACTCTAGTGCCGTAGTGAGCACGGGACCCAAGTCTGGGCATACCCATCCCACTTAGGGCGAAAAGCGTTACAACAAACAAATGATGGACGGAATGCTGACAATGCAGATATTCTCCCCCAGTCAAGAGATCTGGGTTAAATCCATCGTTCTTTTGCCCACTACGCCACCCCAGTTCAGACATGGTCATATGCAAATCAGTCTTGACCCTGTGCCTCTTGGGAACAGTCCAGCCCGAACTGCCAAGCCATGTCTTCCCTGGACTGGAATCAAGCATCCTAGGACCGGTTTCTGGCTATCAGCCGTCATCAGCCAGGATAGCTTGACTCCAGTGGCGTAGTGAGCACGGGACCCACGTCTGGGCATACCCATCCCACTTAGGGCGAAAAGCGTTACAACAAACAAATGATGGACGGAATGCTGACAATGCAGACATTCTCCCCCAGTCAAGAGATCTGGGTTAAATCCATCGTTCTTTTGCCCACTACGCCACCCCAGTTCAGACATGGCCATATGCAAATCAGTCTTGACCCTGTGCCTCTTGGGAACAGTCCAGCCCGAACCGCCAAGCCATGTCTTCCCTGGACTGGAATCAAGCATCCTAGGACCGGTTTCTGGCTATCAGCCGTCATCAGCCAGGATAGCTTGACTCCAGTGGCGTAGTGAGCACGGGACCCAAGTCTGGGCATACCCATCCCACTTAGGGCGAAAAGCGTTACAACAAACAAATGATGGACGGAATGCTGACAATGCAGCTATTCTCCCCCAGTCAAGAGATCTGGGTTAAATCCATCGTTCTGTTGCCCACTACGCCACCCCAGTTCAGAAAAGGCCATATGCAAATCAGTCTTGACCCTGTGCCTCTTGGGAACAGTCCTGCCCGAACCGCCAAGCCATGTCTTCCCTGGACTGGAATCAAGCATCCTAGGACCGGTTTCCGGCTATCAGCCGTCATCAGCCAGGATAGCTTGACTCCAGTGGCGTAGTGAGCACGGGACCCACGTCTGGGCATACCCATCCTACTTAGGGCGAAAAGCGTTACAACAAACAAATGATGGACGGAATGCTGACAATGCAGACATTCTCCCCCAGTCAAGAGATCTGGGTTAAATCCATCGTTCTTTTGCCCACTACGCCACCCCAGTTCAGACATGGCCATATGCAAATCAGTCTTGACCCTGTGTCTCTTGGGAACAGTCCAGCCCGAACTTCCAAGCCATGTCTTCCCTGGACTGAAATCAAGCATCCTAGGACCGGTTTCTGGCTATCAGCCGTCATCAGCCAGGATAGCTTGACTCCAGTGGCGTAGTGAGCACGGGACCCACGTCTGGGCATACCCATCCCACGTAGGGCGAAAAGCTTTACAACAAACAAATGATGGACGGAATGCTGACAATGCAGACATTCTCCCCCAGTCAAGAGATCTGGGTTAAATCCATCGTTCTTTTGCCCACTACGCCACCCCAGTTCAGACATGGCCATATGCAAATCAGTCTTGACCCTGTGCCTCTTGGGAACAGTCCAGCCCGAACCGCCAAGCCATGTCTTCCCTGGACTGGAATCAAGCATCCTAGGACCGGTTTCTGGCTATCAGCCGTCATCAGCCAGGATAGCTTGACTCCAGTGGCGTAGTGAGCACGGGACCCACGTCTGGGCATACCCATCCCACTTAGGGCGAAAAGCGTTACAACAAACAAATGATGGACGGAATGCTGACAATGCAGACATTCTCCCCTAGTCAAGAGATCTGGGTTAAATCCATTGTTCTTTTGCCCACTACGCCACCCCAGTTCAGACATGGCCATATGCAAATCAGTCTTGACCCTGTGCCTCTTGGGAACAGTCCAGCCCGAACCGCCAAGCCATGTCTTCCCTGGACTGGAATCAAGCATCCTAGGACCGGTTTCTGGCTATCAGCCGTCATCAGCCAGGATAGCTTGACTCCAGTGGCGTAGTGAGCACGGGACCCACGTCTGGGCATACCCATCCCACTTAGGGCGAAGAGCGTTACAACAAACAAATGATTGACGGAATGCTGACAATGCAGACATTCTCCCCCATTCAAGAGATCTGGGTTAAATCCATTGTTCTTTTGCCCACTACGCCACCCCAGTGCAGACATGGCCATATGCAAATCAGTCTTAACCCTGTGCCTCTTGGGAACAGTCCAGCCCGAACCGCCAAGCCATGTCTTCTCTGGACTGGAATCAAGCATCCTAGGACCGGTTTCTGGCTATCAGCCGTCATCAGCCAGGATAGCTTGACTCCAGTGGCGTAGTGAGCACGGGACCCACGTCTGGGCATACCCATCCCACTTAGGGCGAAAAGCGTTACAACAAACAAATGATGGACGGAATGCTGACAATGCAGACATTCTCCCCCAGTCAAGAGATCTGGGTTAAATCCATCGTTCTTTTGCCCACTACGCCACCCCAGTTCAGACATGGCCATATGCAAATCAGTCTTGACCCTGTGCCTCTTGGGAACAGTCCAGCCCGAACCGCCAAGCCATGTCTTCCCTGGACTGGAATCAAGCATCCTAGGACCGGTTTCTGGCTATCAGCCGTCATCAGCCAGGATAGCTTGACTCCAGTGGCGTAGTGAGCACGGGACCCACGTCTGGGCATGCCCATCCCACTTAGGGCGAAAAGCGTTACAACAAACAAATGATGGACGGAATGCTGACAATGCAGACATTCTCCCCCAGTCAAGAGATCTGGGTTAAATCCATCGTTCTTTTGCCCACTACGCCACCCCAGTTCAGACATGGCCATATGCAAATCAGTCTTGACCCTGTGCCTCTTGGGAACAGTCCAGCCCGAACCGCCAAGCCATGTCTTCCCTGGACTGGAATCAAGCATCCTAGGACTGGTTTCTGGCTATCAGCCGTCATCAGCCAGGATAGCTTGACTCCAGTGGCGTAGTGAGCACGGGACCCACGTCTGGGCATACCCATCCCACTTAGGGCGAAAAGCGTTACATCAAACAAATGATGGACGGAATGCTGACAATGCAGACATTCTCCCCCAGTCAAGAGATCTGGGTTAAATCCATCGTTCTTTTGCCCACTACGCCACCCCAGTTCAGACATGGCCATATGCAAATCAGTCTTGACCCTGTGCCTCTTGGGAACACTCCAGCCCGAACCGCCAAGCCATGTCTTCCCTGGACTGGAATCAAGCATCCTAGGACCGGTTTCTGGCTATCAGCCGTCATCAGCCAGGATAGCTTGACTCCAGTGGCGTAGTGAGCACGGGACCCGCGTCTGGGCATACCCATCCCACTTAGGGCGAAAAGCGTTACAACAAACAAATGATGGACGGAATGCTGACAATGCAGACATTCTCCCCCAGTCAAGAGTTCTGGGTTAAATCCATTGTTCTTTTGCCCACTACGCCACCCCAGTTCAGACATGGCCATATGCAAATCAGTCTTGACCCTCTGCCTCTTGGGAACAGTCCAGCCCGAACCGCCAAGCCATGTCTTCCCTGGACTGGAATCAAGCATCCTAGGACCGGTTTCTGGCTATCAGCCGTCATCAGCCAGGATAGCTTGACTCCAGTGGCGTAGTGAGCACGGGACCCACGTCTGGGCATACCCATCCCACTTAGGGCGAAAAGCGTTACAACAAACAAATAATGGACGGAATGCTGACAATGCAGACATTCTCCCCCAGTCAAGAGATCTGGGTTAAATCCATCGTTCTTTTGCCCACTACGCCACCCCAGTTCAGACAGGGCCATATGCAAATCAGTCTTGACCCTGTGCCTCTTGGGAACAGTCCAGCCCGAACCGCCAAGCCATGTCTTCCCTGGACTGGAATCAAGCATCCTAGGACCGGTTTCTGGCTATCAGCCGTCATCAGCCAGGATAGCTTGACTCCAGTGGCGTAGTGAGCACGGGACCCACGTCTGGGCATACCCATCCCACTTAGGGCGAAGAGCGTTACAACAAACAAATGATGGACGGAATGCTGACAATGCAGACATTCTCCCCCATTCAAGAGATCTGGGTTAAATCCATCGTTCTTTTGCCCACTACGCCACCCCAGTTCAGACATGGCCATATGCAAATCCGTCTTGACCCTGTGCCTCTTGGGAACAGTCCAGCCCGAACCACCAAGCCATGTCTTCCCTGGACTGGAATCAAGCATCCTAGGACCGGTTTCTGGCTATCAGCCGTCATCAGCCAGGATAGCTTGACTCCAGTGGCGTAGTGAGCACGGGACCCACGTCTGGGCATACCCATCCCACTTAGGGCGAAAAGCGTTACAACAAACAAATGATGGATGGAATGCTGACAATGCAGACATTCTCCCCCAGTCAAGAGATCTGGGTTAAATCCATCGTTCTTTTGCCCACTACGCCACCCCAGTTCAGACATGGCCATATGCAAATCAGTCTTGACCCTGTGCCTCTTGGGAACAGTCCAGCCCGAACCGCCAAGCCATGTCTTCCCTGGACTGGAATCAAGCATCCTAGGACCGGTTTCTGGCTATCAGCCGTCATCAGCCAGGATAGCTTGACTCCAGTGGCGTAGTGAGCATGGGACCCATGTCTGGGCATACCCATCCCACTTAGGGCGAAAAGCGTTACATCAAACCAATGATGGACGGAATGCTGACAATGCAGACATTCTCCCCCAGTCAAGAGATCTGGGTTAAATCCATCGTTCTTTTGCCCACTACGCCACCCCAGTTCAGACATGGCCATATGCAAATCAGTCTTGACCCTGTGCCTCTTGGGAACAGTCCAGCCCGAACCGCCAAGCCATGTCTTTCCTGGACTGGAATCAAGCATCCTAGGACCGGTTTCTGGCTATCAGCCGTCATCAGCCAGGATAGCTTGACTCCAGTGGCGTAGTGAGCACGGGACCCACGTCTGGGCATACCCATCCCACTTAGGGCGAAAAGCGTTACAACAAACAAATGATGGATGGAATGCTGACAATGCAGACATTCTCCCCCAGTCAAGAGATCTGGGTTAAATCCATCGTTCTTTTGCCCACTACGCCACCCCAGTTCAGACATGGCCATATGCAAATCAGTCTTGACCCTGTGCCTCTTGGGAACAGTCCAGCCCGAACCGCCAAGCCATGTCTTTCCTGGACTGGAACCAAGCATCCTAGGACCGGTTTCTGGCTATCAGCCGTCATCAGCCAGGATAGCTTGACTCCAGTGGCGTAGTGAGCACGGGACCCACGTCTGGGCATACCCATCCCACTTAGGGCGACAAGCGTTACAACAAACAAATGAGGGACGGAATGCTGACAATGCAGACATTCTACCCCAGTCAAGAGATCTGGGTTAAATCCATCGTTCTTTTGCCCACTACGCCACCCCAGTTCAGACATGGCCATATGCAAATCAGTCTTGACCCTGTGCCTCTTGGGAACAGTCCAGCCCGAACCATCAAGCCATGTCTTCCCTGGACTGGAATCAAGCATCCTAGGACCGGTTTCTGGCTATCAGCCGTCATCAGCCAGGATAGCTTGACTCCAGTGGCGTAGTGAGCACGGGACCCACGTCTGGGCATACCCATCCCACTTAGGGCGAAAAGCGTTACAACAAACAAATGATGGACGGAATGCTGACAATGCAGACATTCTCCCCCAGTCAAGAGATCTGGGTTAAATCCATCGTTCTTTTGCCCACTACGCCACCCCAGTTCAGACATGGCCATATGCAAATCAGTCTTGACCCTGTGCCTCTTGGGAACAGTCCAGCCCAAACCGCCAAGCCATGTCTTCCCTGGACTGGAATCAAGCATCCTAGGACCGGTTTCTGGCTATCAGCCGTCATCAGCCAGGATAGCTTGACTCCAGTGGCGTAGTGAGCAAGGGACCCACGTCTGGGCATACCCATCCCACTTAGGGCGAAAAGCGTTACAACAAACAAATGATGGACGGAATGCTGACAATGCAGACATTCTCCCCCAGTCAAGAGATCTGGGTTAAATCCATCGTTCTTTTGCCCACTACGCCACCCCAGTTCAGATATGGCCATATGCAAATCAGTCTTGACCCTGTGCCTCTTGGGAACAGTCCAGCCCGAACCGCCAAGCCATGTCTTCCCTGGACTGGAATCAAGCATCCTAGGACCGGGTTCTGACTATCAGCCGTCATCAGCCAGGATAGCTTGACTCCAGTGCCGTAGTGAGCACGGGACCCACGTCTGGGCATACCCATCCCACTTAGGGCGAAAAGCGTTACAACAAACAAATGATGGACGGAATGCTGACAATGCAGACATTTTCCCCAAGTCAAGAGATCTGGGTTAAATCCATCGTTCTTTTGCCCACTACGCCACCCCAGTTCAGACATGGCCATATGCAAATCAGTCTTGACCCTGTGCCTCTTGGGAACAGTCCAGCCCGAACCGCCAAGCCATGCCTTCCCTGGACTGGAATCAAGCATCCTAGGACCGGGTTCTGGCTATCAGCCGTCATCAGCCAGGATAGCTTGACTCCAGTGGCGTAGTGAGCACGGGACCCACGTCTGGGCATACCCATCCCACTTAGGGCGAAAAGCGTTACAACAAACAAATGATGGACGGAATGCTGACAATGCAGACATTCTCCCCCAGTCAAGAGATCTGGGTTAAATCCATCGTTCTTTAGCCCACTACGCCACCCCAGTTCAGACATGGCCATATGCAAATCAGTCTTGACCCTGTGACTCTTGGGAACAGTCCAGCCCGAACCGCCAAGCCATGTCTTCCCTGGACTGAAATCAAGCATCCTAGGACCGGTTTCTGGCTATCAGCCGTCATCAGCCAGGATAGCTTGACTCCAGTGGCGTAGTGAGCACGGGACCCACGTCTGGGCATACTCATCCCACTTAGGGCGAAAAGCGTTACAACAAACAAATGATGGACGGAATGCTGACAATGCAGACATTTTCAACCAGTCAAGAGATCTGGGTTAAATCCATCGTTCTTTTCCCCACTGCGCCACCCCAGTTCAGACATGGCCATATGCAAATCAGTGTTGACCCTGTGCCTCTTGGGAACAGTCCAGCCCGAACCGCCAAGCCATGTCTTCCTTGGACTGGAATCAAGCATCCTAGGACCGGTTTCTGGCTATCAGCCGTCATCAGCCAGGATAGCTTGACTCCAGTGGCGTAGTGAGCACGGGACCCACGTCTGCGCATACCCATTCCTCTTAGGGCAAAAAGCGTTACATCAAACCAATGATGGACGGAATGCTGACAATGCAGACATTCTCCCCCAGTCAAGAGATCTGGGTTAAATCCATCGTTCTTTTGCCCACTACGCCACCCCAGTTCAGACATGGCCATATGCAAATCAGTCTTGACCCTGTGCCTCTTGGGAACAGTCCAGCCCCAACCGCCAAGCCATGTCTTCCCTGGACTGGAATCAAGCATCCTAGGACCGGTTTCTGGCTATCAGCCGTCATCAGCCAGGATAGCTTGACTCCAGTGGCGTAGTGAGCACGGGACCCACGTCTGGGCATACCCATCCCACTTAGGGCGAAAAGCGTTACAACAAACAAATGATGGACGGAATGCTGACAATGCAGACATTCTCCCCCAGTCAAGAGATCTGGGTTAAATCCATCGTTCTTTTGCCCACTACGCCACCCCAGTTCAGACATGGCCATATGCAAATCAGTCTTGACCCTGTGCCTCTTGGGAACAGTCCAGCCCGAACTGCCAAGCCATGTCTTCCCTGGACTGGAATCAAGCATCCTAGGACCTGTTTCTGGCTATCAGCCGTCATCAGCCAGGATAGCTTGACTCCAGTGGCGGAGTGAGCACGGGACCCACGTCTGGGCATACCCATCCCACTTAGGGCGAAAAGCGTTACAACAAACAAATGATGGACGGAATGCTGACAATGCAGACATTCTCCCCCAGTCAAGAGAGCTGGGTTAAATCCATCGTTCTTTTGCCCACTACGCCACCCCAGTTCAGACATGGCCATATGCAAATCAGTCTTGACCCTGTGCCTCTTGGGAACAGTCCAGCCCGAACCGCCAAGCCATGTCTTCCCTGGACTGGAATCAAGCATCCTAGGACCGGTTTCTGGCTATCAGCCGTCATCAGCCAGGATAGCTTGACTCCAGTGGCGTAGTGAGCACGGGACCCACGTCTGGGCATACCCATCCCACTTAGGGCGAAAAGCGTTACAACAAACAAATGATGGACGGAATGCTGACAATGCAGACATTCTCCCCCAGTCAAGAGATCTGGGTTAAATCCATCGTTCTTTTACCCACTACGCCACCCCAGTTCAGACATGGCCACATGCAAATCAGTCTTGACCCTGTGCCTCTTGGGAACAGTCCAGCCCGTACCGCCAAGCCATGTATTCCCTGGACTGGAATCAAGCATCCTAGGACCGGTTTCTGGCTATCAGCCGTCATCAGCCAGGATAGCTTGACTCCAGTGGCGTAGTGAGCACGGGACCCACGTCTGGGCATACCCATCCCACTTAGGGCGAAAAGCGTTACAACAAACAAATGATGGATGGAATGCTGACAATGCAGACATTCTCCCCCAGTCAAGAGATCTTATTTAAATCCATCGTTCTTTTGCCCACTACGCCACCCCAGTTCAGACATGGCCATATGCAAATCAGTCTTGACCCTGTGCCTCTTGGGAACAGTCCAGCCCGAACCGCCAAGCCATGTCTTCCCTGGACTGGAATCAAGCATCCTAGGACCGGTTTCTGGCTATCAGCCGTCATCAGCCAGGATAGCTTGACTCCAGTGGCGTAGTGAGCACGGGACCCACGTCTGGGCATACCCATCCCACTTAGGGCGAAAAGCGTTACATCAAACCAATGATGGACGGAATGCTGACAATGCAGACATTCTCCCCCAGTCAAGAGATCTGGGTTAAATCCATCGTTCTTTTGCCCACTACGCCACCCCAGTTCAGACATGGCCATATGCAAATCAGTCTTGACCCTGTGCCTCTTGGGAACAGTCCAGCCCGAACTGCCAAGCCATGTCTTCCCTGGACTGGAATCAAGCATCCTAGGACCTGTTTCTGGCTATCAGCCGTCATCAGCCAGGATAGCTTGACTCCAGTGGCGTAGTGAGCACGGGACCCACGTCTGGGCATACCCATCCCACTTAGGGCGAAAAGCGTTACAACAAACAAATGATGGACGGAATGCTGACAATGCAGACATTCTCCCCCAGTCAAGAGAGCTGGGTTAAATCCATCGTTCTTTTGCCCACTACGCCACCCCAGTTCAGACATGGCCATATGCAAATCAGTCTTGACCCTGTGCCTCTTGGGAACAGTCCAGCCCAACCGCCAAGCCATGTCTTCCCTGGACTGGAATCAAGCATCCTAGGTCCGGTTTCTGGCTATCAGCCGTCATCAGCCAGGATAGCTTGACTCCAGTGGCGTAGTGAGCACGGGACCCACGTCTGGGCATACCCATCCCACTTAGGGCGAAAAGCGTTACAACAAACAAATGATGGACGGAATGCTGACAATGCAGACATTCTCCCCCAGTCAAGAGATCTGGGTTAAATCCATCGTTCTTTTACCCACTACGCCACCCCAGTTCAGACATGGCCACATGCAAATCAGTCTTGACCCTGTGCCTCTTGGGAACAGTCCAGCCCGTACCGCCAAGCCATGTATTCCCTGGACTGGAATCAAGCATCCTAGGACCGGTTTCTGGCTATCAGCCGTCATCAGCCAGGATAGCTTGACTCCAGTGGCGTAGTGAGCACGGGTCCCACGTCTGGGCATACCCATCCCACTTAGGGCGAAAAGCGTTACAACAAACAAATGATGGATGGAATGCTGACAATGCAGACATTCTCCCCCAGTCAAGAGATCTGAGTTAAATCCATCGTTCTTTTGCCCACTACGCCACCCCAGTTCAGACATGGCCATATGCAAATCAGTCTTGACCCTGTGCCTCTTGGGAACAGTCCAGCCCGAACCGCCAAGCCATGTCTTCCCTGGACTGGAATCAAGCATCCTAGGACCGGTTTCTGGCTATCAGCCGTCATCAGCCAGGATAGCTTGACTCCAGTGGCGTAGTGAGCACGGGACCAACGTCTGGGCATACCCATCCCACTTAGGGCGAAAAGCGTTACAACAAACAAATGATGGACGGAATGCTGACATTGCAGACATTCTCCCCCAGTCAAGAGATCTGGGTTAAATCCATCGTTCTTTTGCCCACTACGCCACCCCAGTTCAGACATGGCCATATGCAAATCAGTCTTGACCCTGTGCCTCTTGGGAACAGTCCAGCCCGAACCGCCAAGCCATGTCTTCCCTGGACTGGAATCAAGCATCCTAGGACCGGTTTCTGGCTATCAGCCGTCATCAGCCAGGATAGCTTGACTCCAGTGGCGTAGTGAGCACGGGACCCACGTCTGGGCATACCCATCCCACTTAGGGCGAAAAGCGTTACAACAAACAAATGATGGACGGAATGCTGACAATGCAGACATTCTCCCCCAGTCAAGAGATCTGGGTTAAATCCATCGTTCTTTTGCCCACTACGCCACCCCAGTTCAGACATGGCCATATGCAAATCAGTCTTGACCCTGTGCCTCTTGGGAACAGTCCAGCCCGAACCGCCAAGCCATGTCTTCCCTGGACTGGAATCAAGCATCCTAGGACCGGTTTCTGGCTATCAGCCGTCATCAGCCAGGATAGCTTGACTCTAGTGCCGTAGTGAGCACGGGACCCAAGTCTGGGCATACCCATCCCACTTAGGGCGAAAAGCGTTACAACAAACAAATGATGGACGGAATGCTGACAATGCAGATATTCTCCCCCAGTCAAGAGATCTGGGTTAAATCCATCGTTCTTTTGCCCACTACGCCACCCCAGTTCAGACATGGTCATATGCAAATCAGTCTTGACCCTGTGCCTCTTGGGAACAGTCCAGCCCGAACTGCCAAGCCATGTCTTCCCTGGACTGGAATCAAGCATCCTAGGACCGGTTTCTGGCTATCAGCCGTCATCAGCCAGGATAGCTTGACTCCAGTGGCGTAGTGAGCACGGGACCCACGTC
Source organism: Triturus cristatus (assembly GCF_964204655.1). Taxonomy (NCBI): domain Eukaryota; kingdom Metazoa; phylum Chordata; class Amphibia; order Caudata; family Salamandridae; genus Triturus; species Triturus cristatus. The sequence continues at coordinate 91,556,568 of NC_140587.1, read as the reverse complement.
TGGGCATACCCATCCCACTTAGGGCGAAAAGCGTTACAACAAACAAATGATGGACGGAATGCTGACAATGCAGACATTCTCCCCCAGTCAAGAGATCTGGGTTAAATCCATCGTTCTTTTGCCCACTACGCCACCCCAGTTCAGACATGGCCATATGCAAATCAGTCTTGACCCTGTGCCTCTTGGGAACAGTCCAGCCCGAACCGCCAAGCCATGTCTTCCCTGGACTGGAATCAAGCATCCTAGGACCGGTTTCTGGCTATCAGCCGTCATCAGCCAGGATAGCTTGACTCCAGTGGCGTAGTGAGCACGGGACCCAAGTCTGGGCATACCCATCCCACTTAGGGCGAAAAGCGTTACAACAAACAAATGATGGACGGAATGCTGACAATGCAGCTATTCTCCCCCAGTCAAGAGATCTGGGTTAAATCCATCGTTCTGTTGCCCACTACGCCACCCCAGTTCAGAAAAGGCCATATGCAAATCAGTCTTGACCCTGTGCCTCTTGGGAACAGTCCTGCCCGAACCGCCAAGCCATGTCTTCCCTGGACTGGAATCAAGCATCCTAGGACCGGTTTCCGGCTATCAGCCGTCATCAGCCAGGATAGCTTGACTCCAGTGGCGTAGTGAGCACGGGACCCACGTCTGGGCATACCCATCCTACTTAGGGCGAAAAGCGTTACAACAAACAAATGATGGACGGAATGCTGACAATGCAGACATTCTCCCCCAGTCAAGAGATCTGGGTTAAATCCATCGTTCTTTTGCCCACTACGCCACCCCAGTTCAGACATGGCCATATGCAAATCAGTCTTGACCCTGTGTCTCTTGGGAACAGTCCAGCCCGAACTTCCAAGCCATGTCTTCCCTGGACTGAAATCAAGCATCCTAGGACCGGTTTCTGGCTATCAGCCGTCATCAGCCAGGATAGCTTGACTCCAGTGGCGTAGTGAGCACGGGACCCACGTCTGGGCATACCCATCCCACGTAGGGCGAAAAGCTTTACAACAAACAAATGATGGACGGAATGCTGACAATGCAGACATTCTCCCCCAGTCAAGAGATCTGGGTTAAATCCATCGTTCTTTTGCCCACTACGCCACCCCAGTTCAGACATGGCCATATGCAAATCAGTCTTGACCCTGTGCCTCTTGGGAACAGTCCAGCCCGAACCGCCAAGCCATGTCTTCCCTGGACTGGAATCAAGCATCCTAGGACCGGTTTCTGGCTATCAGCCGTCATCAGCCAGGATAGCTTGACTCCAGTGGCGTAGTGAGCACGGGACCCACGTCTGGGCATACCCATCCCACTTAGGGCGAAAAGCGTTACAACAAACAAATGATGGACGGAATGCTGACAATGCAGACATTCTCCCCTAGTCAAGAGATCTGGGTTAAATCCATTGTTCTTTTGCCCACTACGCCACCCCAGTTCAGACATGGCCATATGCAAATCAGTCTTGACCCTGTGCCTCTTGGGAACAGTCCAGCCCGAACCGCCAAGCCATGTCTTCCCTGGACTGGAATCAAGCATCCTAGGACCGGTTTCTGGCTATCAGCCGTCATCAGCCAGGATAGCTTGACTCCAGTGGCGTAGTGAGCACGGGACCCACGTCTGGGCATACCCATCCCACTTAGGGCGAAGAGCGTTACAACAAACAAATGATTGACGGAATGCTGACAATGCAGACATTCTCCCCCATTCAAGAGATCTGGGTTAAATCCATTGTTCTTTTGCCCACTACGCCACCCCAGTGCAGACATGGCCATATGCAAATCAGTCTTAACCCTGTGCCTCTTGGGAACAGTCCAGCCCGAACCGCCAAGCCATGTCTTCTCTGGACTGGAATCAAGCATCCTAGGACCGGTTTCTGGCTATCAGCCGTCATCAGCCAGGATAGCTTGACTCCAGTGGCGTAGTGAGCACGGGACCCACGTCTGGGCATACCCATCCCACTTAGGGCGAAAAGCGTTACAACAAACAAATGATGGACGGAATGCTGACAATGCAGACATTCTCCCCCAGTCAAGAGATCTGGGTTAAATCCATCGTTCTTTTGCCCACTACGCCACCCCAGTTCAGACATGGCCATATGCAAATCAGTCTTGACCCTGTGCCTCTTGGGAACAGTCCAGCCCGAACCGCCAAGCCATGTCTTCCCTTGACTGGAATCAAGCATCCTAGGACCGGTTTCTGGCTATCAGCCGTCATCAGCCAGGATAGCTTGACTCCAGTGGCGTAGTGAGCACGGGACCCACGTCTGGGCATGCCCATCCCACTTAGGGCGAAAAGCGTTACAACAAACAAATGATGGACGGAATGCTGACAATGCAGACATTCTCCCCCAGTCAAGAGATCTGGGTTAAATCCATCGTTCTTTTGCCCACTACGCCACCCCAGTTCAGACATGGCCATATGCAAATCAGTCTTGACCCTGTGCCTCTTGGGAACAGTCCAGCCCGAACCGCCAAGCCATGTCTTCCCTGGACTGGAATCAAGCATCCTAGGACTGGTTTCTGGCTATCAGCCGTCATCAGCCAGGATAGCTTGACTCCAGTGGCGTAGTGAGCACGGGACCCACGTCTGGGCATACCCATCCCACTTAGGGCGAAAAGCGTTACATCAAACAAATGATGGACGGAATGCTGACAATGCAGACATTCTCCCCCAGTCAAGAGATCTGGGTTAAATCCATCGTTCTTTTGCCCACTACGCCACCCCAGTTCAGACATGGCCATATGCAAATCAGTCTTGACCCTGTGCCTCTTGGGAACACTCCAGCCCGAACCGCCAAGCCATGTCTTCCCTGGACTGGAATCAAGCATCCTAGGACCGGTTTCTGGCTATCAGCCGTCATCAGCCAGGATAGCTTGACTCCAGTGGCGTAGTGAGCACGGGACCCGCGTCTGGGCATACCCATCCCACTTAGGGCGAAAAGCGTTACAACAAACAAATGATGGACGGAATGCTGACAATGCAGACATTCTCCCCCAGTCAAGAGTTCTGGGTTAAATCCATTGTTCTTTTGCCCACTACGCCACCCCAGTTCAGACATGGCCATATGCAAATCAGTCTTGACCCTCTGCCTCTTGGGAACAGTCCAGCCCGAACCGCCAAGCCATGTCTTCCCTGGACTGGAATCAAGCATCCTAGGACCGGTTTCTGGCTATCAGCCGTCATCAGCCAGGATAGCTTGACTCCAGTGGCGTAGTGAGCACGGGACCCACGTCTGGGCATACCCATCCCACTTAGGGCGAAAAGCGTTACAACAAACAAATAATGGACGGAATGCTGACAATGCAGACATTCTCCCCCAGTCAAGAGATCTGGGTTAAATCCATCGTTCTTTTGCCCACTACGCCACCCCAGTTCAGACATGGCCATATGCAAATCAGTCTTGACCCTGTGCCTCTTGGGAACAGTCCAGCCCGAACCGCCAAGCCATGTCTTCCCTGGACTGGAATCAAGCATCCTAGGACCGGTTTCTGGCTATCAGCCGTCATCAGCCAGGATAGCTTGACTCCAGTGGCGTAGTGAGCACGGGACCCACGTCTGGGCATACCCATCCCACTTAGGGCGAAGAGCGTTACAACAAACAAATGATGGACGGAATGCTGACAATGCAGACATTCTCCCCCATTCAAGAGATCTGGGTTAAATCCATCGTTCTTTTGCCCACTACGCCACCCCAGTTCAGACATGGCCATATGCAAATCCGTCTTGACCCTGTGCCTCTTGGGAACAGTCCAGCACGAACCACCAAGCCATGTCTTCCCTGGACTGGAATCAAGCATCCTAGGACCGGTTTCTGGCTATCAGCCGTCATCAGCCAGGATAGCTTGACTCCAGTGGCGTAGTGAGCACGGGACCCACGTCTGGGCATACCCATCCCACTTAGGGCGAAAAGCGTTACAACAAACAAATGATGGATGGAATGCTGACAATGCAGACATTCTCCCCCAGTCAAGAGATCTGGGTTAAATCCATCGTTCTTTTGCCCACTACGCCACCCCAGTTCAGACATGGCCATATGCAAATCAGTCTTGACCCTGTGCCTCTTGGGAACAGTCCAGCCCGAACCGCCAAGCCATGTCTTCCCTGGACTGGAATCAAGCATCCTAGGACCGGTTTCTGGCTATCAGCCGTCATCAGCCAGGATAGCTTGACTCCAGTGGCGTAGTGAGCATGGGACCCATGTCTGGGCATACCCATCCCACTTAGGGCGAAAAGCGTTACATCAAACCAATGATGGACGGAATGCTGACAATGCAGACATTCTCCCCCAGTCAAGAGATCTGGGTTAAATCCATCGTTCTTTTGCCCACTACGCCACCCCAGTTCAGACATGGCCATATGCAAATCAGTCTTGACCCTGTGCCTCTTGGGAACAGTCCAGCCCGAACCGCCAAGCCATGTCTTTCCTGGACTGGAATCAAGCATCCTAGGACCGGTTTCTGGCTATCAGCCGTCATCAGCCAGGATAGCTTGACTCCAGTGGCGTAGTGAGCACGGGACCCACGTCTGGGCATACCCATCCCACTTAGGGCGAAAAGCGTTACAACAAACAAATGATGGATGGAATGCTGACAATGCAGACATTCTCCCCCAGTCAAGAGATCTGGGTTAAATCCATCGTTCTTTTGCCCACTACGCCACCCCAGTTCAGACATGGCCATATGCAAATCAGTCTTGACCCTGTGCCTCTTGGGAACAGTCCAGCCCGAACCGCCAAGCCATGTCTTTCCTGGACTGGAACCAAGCATCCTAGGACCGGTTTCTGGCTATCAGCCGTCATCAGCCAGGATAGCTTGACTCCAGTGGCGTAGTGAGCACGGGACCCACGTCTGGGCATACCCATCCCACTTAGGGCGACAAGCGTTACAACAAACAAATGAGGGACGGAATGCTGACAATGCAGACATTCTACCCCAGTCAAGAGATCTGGGTTAAATCCATCGTTCTTTTGCCCACTACGCCACCCCAGTTCAGACATGGCCATATGCAAATCAGTCTTGACCCTGTGCCTCTTGGGAACAGTCCAGCCCGAACCATCAAGCCATGTCTTCCCTGGACTGGAATCAAGCATCCTAGGACCGGTTTCTGGCTATCAGCCGTCATCAGCCAGGATAGCTTGACTCCAGTGGCGTAGTGAGCACGGGACCCACGTCTGGGCATACCCATCCCACTTAGGGCGAAAAGCGTTACAACAAACAAATGATGGACGGAATGCTGACAATGCAGACATTCTCCCCCAGTCAAGAGATCTGGGTTAAATCCATCGTTCTTTTGCCCACTACGCCACCCCAGTTCAGACATGGCCATATGCAAATCAGTCTTGACCCTGTGCCTCTTGGGAACAGTCCAGCCCAAACCGCCAAGCCATGTCTTCCCTGGACTGGAATCAAGCATCCTAGGACCGGTTTCTGGCTATCAGCCGTCATCAGCCAGGATAGCTTGACTCCAGTGGCGTAGTGAGCAAGGGACCCACGTCTGGGCATACCCATCCCACTTAGGGCGAAAAGCGTTACAACAAACAAATGATGGACGGAATGCTGACAATGCAGACATTCTCCCCCAGTCAAGAGATCTGGGTTAAATCCATCGTTCTTTTGCCCACTACGCCACCCCAGTTCAGATATGGCCATATGCAAATCAGTCTTGACCCTGTGCCTCTTGGGAACAGTCCAGCCCGAACCGCCAAGCCATGTCTTCCCTGGACTGGAATCAAGCATCCTAGGACCGGGTTCTGACTATCAGCCGTCATCAGCCAGGATAGCTTGACTCCAGTGCCGTAGTGAGCACGGGACCCACGTCTGGGCATACCCATCCCACTTAGGGCGAAAAGCGTTACAACAAACAAATGATGGACGGAATGCTGACAATGCAGACATTTTCCCCAAGTCAAGAGATCTGGGTTAAATCCATCGTTCTTTTGCCCACTACGCCACCCCAGTTCAGACATGGCCATATGCAAATCAGTCTTGACCCTGTGCCTCTTGGGAACAGTCCAGCCCGAACCGCCAAGCCATGCCTTCCCTGGACTGGAATCAAGCATCCTAGGACCGGGTTCTGGCTATCAGCCGTCATCAGCCAGGATAGCTTGACTCCAGTGGCGTAGTGAGCACGGGACCCACGTCTGGGCATACCCATCCCACTTAGGGCGAAAAGCGTTACAACAAACAAATGATGGACGGAATGCTGACAATGCAGACATTCTCCCCCAGTCAAGAGATCTGGGTTAAATCCATCGTTCTTTAGCCCACTACGCCACCCCAGTTCAGACATGGCCATATGCAAATCAGTCTTGACCCTGTGACTCTTGGGAACAGTCCAGCCCGAACCGCCAAGCCATGTCTTCCCTGGACTGAAATCAAGCATCCTAGGACCGGTTTCTGGCTATCAGCCGTCATCAGCCAGGATAGCTTGACTCCAGTGGCGTAGTGAGCACGGGACCCACGTCTGGGCATACTCATCCCACTTAGGGCGAAAAGCGTTACAACAAACAAATGATGGACGGAATGCTGACAATGCAGACATTTTCAACCAGTCAAGAGATCTGGGTTAAATCCATCGTTCTTTTCCCCACTGCGCCACCCCAGTTCAGACATGGCCATATGCAAATCAGTGTTGACCCTGTGCCTCTTGGGAACAGTCCAGCCCGAACCGCCAAGCCATGTCTTCCTTGGACTGGAATCAAGCATCCTAGGACCGGTTTCTGGCTATCAGCCGTCATCAGCCAGGATAGCTTGACTCCAGTGGCGTAGTGAGCACGGGACCCACGTCTGCGCATACCCATTCCTCTTAGGGCAAAAAGCGTTACATCAAACCAATGATGGACGGAATGCTGACAATGCAGACATTCTCCCCCAGTCAAGAGATCTGGGTTAAATCCATCGTTCTTTTGCCCACTACGCCACCCCAGTTCAGACATGGCCATATGCAAATCAGTCTTGACCCTGTGCCTCTTGGGAACAGTCCAGCCCCAACCGCCAAGCCATGTCTTCCCTGGACTGGAATCAAGCATCCTAGGACCGGTTTCTGGCTATCAGCCGTCATCAGCCAGGATAGCTTGACTCCAGTGGCGTAGTGAGCACGGGACCCACGTCTGGGCATACCCATCCCACTTAGGGCGAAAAGCGTTACAACAAACAAATGATGGACGGAATGCTGACAATGCAGACATTCTCCCCCAGTCAAGAGATCTGGGTTAAATCCATCGTTCTTTTGCCCACTACGCCACCCCAGTTCAGACATGGCCATATGCAAATCAGTCTTGACCCTGTGCCTCTTGGGAACAGTCCAGCCCGAACTGCCAAGCCATGTCTTCCCTGGACTGGAATCAAGCATCCTAGGACCTGTTTCTGGCTATCAGCCGTCATCAGCCAGGATAGCTTGACTCCAGTGGCGGAGTGAGCACGGGACCCACGTCTGGGCATACCCATCCCACTTAGGGCGAAAAGCGTTACAACAAACAAATGATGGACGGAATGCTGACAATGCAGACATTCTCCCCCAGTCAAGAGAGCTGGGTTAAATCCATCGTTCTTTTGCCCACTACGCCACCCCAGTTCAGACATGGCCATATGCAAATCAGTCTTGACCCTGTGCCTCTTGGGAACAGTCCAGCCCGAACCGCCAAGCCATGTCTTCCCTGGACTGGAATCAAGCATCCTAGGACCGGTTTCTGGCTATCAGCCGTCATCAGCCAGGATAGCTTGACTCCAGTGGCGTAGTGAGCACGGGACCCACGTCTGGGCATACCCATCCCACTTAGGGCGAAAAGCGTTACAACAAACAAATGATGGACGGAATGCTGACAATGCAGACATTCTCCCCCAGTCAAGAGATCTGGGTTAAATCCATCGTTCTTTTACCCACTACGCCACCCCAGTTCAGACATGGCCACATGCAAATCAGTCTTGACCCTGTGCCTCTTGGGAACAGTCCAGCCCGTACCGCCAAGCCATGTATTCCCTGGACTGGAATCAAGCATCCTAGGACCGGTTTCTGGCTATCAGCCGTCATCAGCCAGGATAGCTTGACTCCAGTGGCGTAGTGAGCACGGGACCCACGTCTGGGCATACCCATCCCACTTAGGGCGAAAAGCGTTACAACAAACAAATGATGGATGGAATGCTGACAATGCAGACATTCTCCCCCAGTCAAGAGATCTTAGTTAAATCCATCGTTCTTTTGCCCACTACGCCACCCCAGTTCAGACATGGCCATATGCAAATCAGTCTTGACCCTGTGCCTCTTGGGAACAGTCCAGCCCGAACCGCCAAGCCATGTCTTCCCTGGACTGGAATCAAGCATCCTAGGACCGGTTTCTGGCTATCAGCCGTCATCAGCCAGGATAGCTTGACTCCAGTGGCGTAGTGAGCACGGGACCCACGTCTGGGCATACCCATCCCACTTAGGGCGAAAAGCGTTACATCAAACCAATGATGGACGGAATGCTGACAATGCAGACATTCTCCCCCAGTCAAGAGATCTGGGTTAAATCCATCGTTCTTTTGCCCACTACGCCACCCCAGTTCAGACATGGCCATATGCAAATCAGTCTTGACCCTGTGCCTCTTGGGAACAGTCCAGCCCGAACTGCCAAGCCATGTCTTCCCTGGACTGGAATCAAGCATCCTAGGACCTGTTTCTGGCTATCAGCCGTCATCAGCCAGGATAGCTTGACTCCAGTGGCGTAGTGAGCACGGGACCCACGTCTGGGCATACCCATCCCACTTAGGGCGAAAAGCGTTACAACAAACAAATGATGGACGGAATGCTGACAATGCAGACATTCTCCCCCAGTCAAGAGAGCTGGGTTAAATCCATCGTTCTTTTGCCCACTACGCCACCCCAGTTCAGACATGGCCATATGCAAATCAGTCTTGACCCTGTGCCTCTTGGGAACAGTCCAGCCCAACCGCCAAGCCATGTCTTCCCTGGACTGGAATCAAGCATCCTAGGTCCGGTTTCTGGCTATCAGCCGTCATCAGCCAGGATAGCTTGACTCCAGTGGCGTAGTGAGCACGGGACCCACGTCTGGGCATACCCATCCCACTTAGGGCGAAAAGCGTTACAACAAACAAATGATGGACGGAATGCTGACAATGCAGACATTCTCCCCCAGTCAAGAGATCTGGGTTAAATCCATCGTTCTTTTACCCACTACGCCACTCCAGTTCAGACATGGCCACATGCAAATCAGTCTTGACCCTGTGCCTCTTGGGAACAGTCCAGCCCGTACCGCCAAGCCATGTATTCCCTGGACTGGAATCAAGCATCCTAGGACCGGTTTCTGGCTATCAGCCGTCATCAGCCAGGATAGCTTGACTCCAGTGGCGTAGTGAGCACGGGTCCCACGTCTGGGCATACCCATCCCACTTAGGGCGAAAAGCGTTACAACAAACAAATGATGGATGGAATGCTGACAATGCAGACATTCTCCCCCAGTCAAGAGATCTGAGTTAAATCCATCGTTCTTTTGCCCACTACGCCACCCCAGTTCAGACATGGCCATATGCAAATCAGTCTTGACCCTGTGCCTCTTGGGAACAGTCCAGCCCGAACCGCCAAGCCATGTCTTCCCTGGACTGGAATCAAGCATCCTAGGACCGGTTTCTGGCTATCAGCCGTCATCAGCCAGGATAGCTTGACTCCAGTGGCGTAGTGAGCACGGGACCCACGTCTGGGCATACCCATCCCACTTAGGGCGAAAAGCGTTACATCAAACCAATGATGGACGGAATGCTGACAATGCAGACATTCTCCCCCAGTCAAGAGATCTGGGTTAAATCCATCGTTCTTTTGCCCACTACGCCACCCCAGTTCAGACATGGCCATATGCAAATCAGTCTTGACCCTGTGCCTCTTGGGAACAGTCCAGCCCGAACCGCCAAGCCATGTCTTCCCTGGACTGGAATCAAGCATCCTAGGACCGGTTTCTGGCTACCAGCCGTCATCAGCCAGGATAGCTTGACTCCAGTGGCGTAGTGAGCACGGGACCCACGTCTGGGCATACCCATCCCACTTAGGGCGAAAAGCGTTACAACAAACAAATGATGGACGGAATGCTGACAATGCAGACATTCTCCCCCAGTCAAGAGATCTGGGTTAAATCCATCGTTCGTTTGCCCACTACGCCACCCCAGTTCAGACATGGCCATATGCAAATCAGTCTTGACACTGTGCATCTTGGGAACAGTCCAGCCCGAACCGCCAAGCCATGTCTTTCCTGGACTGGAACCAAGCATCCTAGGACCGGTTTCTGGCTATCAGCCGTCATCAGCCAGGATAGAATGACTCCAGTGGCGTAGTGAGCACGGGACCCACGTCTGGGCATACCCATCCCACTTAGGGCGAAAAGCGTTACAACAAACAAATGATGGACGGAATGCTGACAATGCAGACATTCTCCCCCAGTCAAGAGATCTGGGTTAAATCCATCGTTCTTTTGCCCACTACGCCACCCCAGTTCAGACATGGCCATATGCAAATCAGTCTTGACCCTGTGCCTCTTGGGAACAGTCCAGCCCCAACCGCCAAGCCATGTCTTCCCTGGACTGGAATCAAGCATCCTAGGACCGGTTTCTGGCTATCAGCCGTCATCAGCCAGGATAGCTTGACTCCAGTGGCGTAGTGAGCACGGGACCCACGTCTGGGCATACCCCTCCCACTTAGGGCGAAAAGCGTTACAACAAACAAATGATGGACGGAATGCTGACAATGCAGACATTCTCCCCCAGTCAAGAGATCTGGGTTAAATCCATCGTTCTTTTGCCCACTACGCCACCCCAGTTCAGACATGGCCATATGCAAATCAGTCTTGACCCTGTGCCTCTTGGGAACAGTCCAGCCCGAACCGCCAAGCCATGTCTTCCCTGGACTGGAATCAAGCATCCTAGGACCGGGTTCTGGCTATCAGCCGTCATCAGCCAGGATAGCTTGACTCCAGTGGCGTAGTGAGCACGGGACCCACGTCTGGGCATACCCATCCCACTTAGGGCGAAAAGCGTTACAACAAACAAATGATGGACGGAATGCTGACAATGCTGACATTCTCCCCCAGTCAAGAGATCTGGGTTAAATCCATTGTTCTTTTGCCCACTACGCCACCCCAGTTCAGACATGGCCATATGCAAATCAGTCTTGACCCTTTGCCTCTTGGGAACAGTCCAGCCCGAACCGCCAAGCCATGTCTTCCCTGGACTGGAATCAAGCATCCTAGGACCGGGTTCTGGCTATCAGCCGTCATCAGCCAGGATAGCTTGACTCCAGTGCCGTAGTGAGCACGGGACCCACGTCTGGGCATACCCATCCCACTTAGGGCGAAAAGCGTTAAAACAAACAAATGATGGACGGAATGCTGACAATGCAGACATTTTCCCCCAGTCAAGAGATCTGGGTTAAATCCATCGTTCTTTTGCCCACTACGCCACCCCGGTTCAGACATGGCCATATGCAAATCAGTCTTGACCCTGTGCCTCTTGGGAACAGTCCAGCCCGAACCGCCAAGCCATGTCTTCCCTGGACTGGAATCAAGCATCCTAGGACCGGTTTCTGGCTATCAGCCGTCATCAGCCAGGATAGCTTGACTCCAGTGGCGTAGTGAGCACGGGACCCACGTCTGGGCATACCCATCCCACTTAGGGCGAAAAGCGTAACAACAAACAAATGATGGACGGAATGCTGACAATACAGACATTCTCCCCCAGTCAAGAGATCTGGGTTAAATCCATCGTTCTTTAGCCCACTACGCCACCCCAGTTCAGACATGGCCATATGCAAATCAGTCTTGACCCTGTGCCTCTTGGGAACAGTCCAGCCCGAACCGCCAAGCCATGTCTTCCCTGGACTGGAATCAAGCATCCTAGGACCGGTTTCTGGCTATCAGCCGTCATCAGCCAGGATAGCTTGACTCCAGTGGCGTAGTGAGCACGGGACCCACGTCTGGGCATACCCATCCCACTTAGGGCGAAAAGCGTTACAACAAACAAATGATGGACGGAATGCTGACAATGCAGACATTCTCCCCCAGTCAAGAGATCTGGGTTAAATCCATCGTTCTTTTACCCACTACGCCACCCCAGTTCAGACATGGCCATATGCAAATCAGTCTTGACCCTGTGCCTCTTGGGAACAGTCCAGCCCGAACCGCCAAGCCATGTCTTCCTTGGACTGGAATCAAGCATCCTAGGACCGGTTTCTGGCTATCAGCCGTCATCAGCCAGGATAAGTTGACTCCAGTGGCGTAGTGAGCACGGGACCCACGTCTGCGCATACCCATCCCTCTTAGGGCAAAAAGCGTTACATCAAACCAATGATGGACGGAATGCTGACAATGCAGACATTCTCCCCCAGTCAAGAGATCTGGGTTAAATCCATCGTTCTTTTGCCCACTACGCCACCCCAGTTCAGACATGGCCATATGCAAATCAGTCTTGACCCTGTGCCTCTTGGGAACAGTCCAGCCCGAACCGCCAAGCCATGTCTTCCCTGGACTGGAATCAAGCATCCTAGGACCGGTTTCTGGCTATCAGCCGTCATCAGCCAGGATAGCTTGACTCCAGTGGCGTAGTGAGCACGGGACCCACGTCTGGGCATACCCATCCCACTTAGGGCGAAAAGCGTTACAACAAACAAATGAAGGACGGAATGCTGACAATGCAGACATTCTCCCCCAGTCAAGAGATCTGGGTTAAATCCATCGTTCTTTTGCCCACTACGCCACCCCAGTTCAGACATGGCCACATGCAAATCAGTCTTGACCCTGTGCCTCTTGGGAACAGTCCAGCCCGTACCGCCAAGCCATGTCTTCCCTGGACTGGAATCAAGCATCCTAGGACCGGTTTCTGGCTATCAGCCGTCATCAGCCAGGATAGCTTGACTCCAGTGGCGTAGTGAGCACGGGACCCACGTCTGGGCATACCCATCCCACTTAGGGCGAAAAGCGTTACATCAAACAAATGATGGATGGAATGCTGACAATGCAGACATTCTCCCCCAGTCAAGAGATCTGAGTTAAATCCATCGTTCTTTTGCCCACTACGCCACCCCAGTTCAGACATGGCCATATGCAAATCAGTCTTGACCCTGTGCCTCTTGGGAACAGTCCAGCCCGAACCGCCAAGCCATGTCTTCCCTGGACTTGAATCAAGCATCCTAGGACCGGTTTCTGGCTATCAGCCGTCATCAGCCAGGATAGCTTGACTCCAGTGGCGTAGTGAGCACGGGACCCACGTCTGGGCATACCCATCCCACTTAGGGCGAAAAGCGTTAAAACAAACAAATGATGGACGGAATGCTGACAATGCAGACATTCTCCCCCAGTCAAGAGATCTGGGTTAAATCCATCGTTCTTTTGCCCACTACGCCACCCCAGTTCAGACATGGCCATATGCAAATCAGTCTTGACACTGTGCCTCTTGGGAACAGTCCAGCCCGAACCGCCAAGCCAAGTCTTTCCTGGACTGGAACCAAGCATCCTAGGACCGGTTTCTGGCTATCAGCCATCATCAGCCAGGATAGCTTGACTCCAGTGGCGTAGTGAGCACGGGACCCACGTCTGGGCATACCCATCCCACTTAGGGCGAAAAGCGTTACAACAAACAAATGATGGACGGAATGCTGACAATGCAGACATTCTCCCCCAGTCAAGAGATCTGGGTTAAATCCATCGTTCTTTTGCCCAATACGCCACCCCAGTTCAGACATGGCCATATGCAAATCAGTCTTGACCCTGTGCCTCTTGGGAACAGTCCAGCCCGAACCGCCAAGCCATGTCTTCCCTGGACTGGAATCAAGCATCCTAGGACCGGTTTCTGGCTATCAGCTGTCATCAGCCAGGATAGCTTGACTCCAGTGGCGTAGTGAGCACGGGACCCACGTCTGGGCATACCCATCCCACTTAGGGCGAAAAGCGTTACAACAAACAAATGATGGACGGAATGCTGACAATGCAGACATTCTCCCCCAGTCAAGAGATCTGGGTTAAATCCATCGTTCTTTTGCCCACTACGCCACCCCAGTTCAGACATGGCCATATGCAAATCAGTCTTGACCCTGTGCCTCTTGGGAACAGTCCAGCCCGAACCGCCAAGCCATGTCTTCCCTGGACTGGAATCAAGCATCCTAGGACCGGGTTCTGGCTATCAGCCGTCATCAGCCAGGATAGCTTGACTCCAGTGGCGTAGTGAGCACGGGACCCACGTCTAGGCATACCCATCCCACTTAGGGCGAAAAGCGTTACAACAAACAAATGATGGACGGAATGCTGACAATGCTGACATTCTCCCCCAGTCAAGAGATCTGGGTTAAATCCATCGTTCTTTTGCCCACTACGCCACCCCAGTTCAGACATGGCCATATGCAAATCAGTCTTGACCCTTTGCCTCTTGGGAACAGTCCAGCCCGAACCGCCAAGCCATGTCTTCCCTGGACTGGAATCAAGCATCCTAGGACCGGGTTAAGGCTATCAGCCGTCATCAGCCAGGATAGCTTGACTCCAGTGGCGTAGTGAGCACGGGACCCACGTCTGGGCATACCCATCCCACTTAGGGCGAAAAGCGTTACAACAAACAAATGATGGACGGAATGCTGACAATGCAGACATTCTCCCCCAGTCAAGAGATCTGGGTTAAATCCATCGTTCTTTTGCCCACTACGCCACCCCAGTTCAGACATGGCCATATGCAAATCAGTCTTGACACTGTGCCTCTTGGGAACAGTCCAGCCCGAACCGCCAAGCCATGTCTTTCCTGGACTGGAACCAAGCATCCAGGACCGGTTTCTGGCTATCAGCCGTCATCAGCCAGGATAGCTTGACTCCAGTGGCGTAGTGAGCACGGGACCCACGTCTGGGCATACCCATCCCACTTAGGGCGAAAAGCGTTACAACAAACAAATGATGGACGGAATGCTGACAATGCAGACATTCTCCCCCAGTCAAGAGATCTGGGTTAAATCCATCGTTTTTTTGCCCACTACGCCACCCCAGTTCAGACATGGCCATATGCAAATCAGTCTTGACCCTGTGCCTCTTGGGAACAGTCCAGCCCGAACCGCCAAGCCATGTCTTCCCTGGACTGGAATCAAGCATCCTAGGACCGGTTTCTGGCTATCAGCCGTCATCAGCCAGGATAGCTTGACTCCAGTGGCGTAGTGAGCACGGGACCCACGTCTGCGCATACCCATCCCACTTAGGGCGAAAAGCGTTACAACAAACAAATGATGGACGGAATGCTGACAATGCAGACATTCTCCCCCAGTCAAGAGATCTGGGTTAAATCCATCGTTCTTTTGCCCACTACGCCACCCCAGTTCAGACATGGCCATATGCAAATCAGTCTTGACCCTGTGCCTCCTGGGAACAGTCCAGCCCGAACCGCCAAGCCATGTCTTCCCTGGACTGGAATCAAGCATCCTAGGACCGGGTTCTGGCTATCAGCCGTCATCAGCCAGGATAGCTTGACTCCAGTGGCGTAGTGAGCACGGGACCCACGTCTGGGCATACCCATCCCACTTAGGGCGAAAAGCGTTACAACAAACAAATGATGGACGGAATGCTGACAATGCAGACATTCTCCCCCAGTCAAGAGATCTGGGTTAAATCCATCGTTCTTTTGCCCAATACGCCACCCCAGTTCAGACATGGCCATATGCAAATCAGTCTTGACCCTGTGCCTCTTGGGAACAGTCCAGCCCGAACCGCCAAGCCATGTCTTCCCTGGACTGGAATCAAGCATCCTAGGACCGGTTTCTGGCTATCAGCCGTCATCAGCCAGGATAGCTTGACTCCAGTGGCGTAGTGAGCACGGGACCCACGTCTGGGCATACCCATCCCACTTAGGGCGAAAAGCGTTACAACAAACAAATGATGGACGGAATGCTGACAATGCAGACATTCTCCCCCAGTCAAGAGATCTGGGTTAAATCCATCGTTCTTTTGCCCACTACGCCACCCCAGTTCAGACATGGCCATATGCAAATCAGTCTTGACCCTGTGCCTCTTGGGAACAGTCCAGCCCGAACCGCCAAGCCATGTCTTCCCTGGACTGGAATCAAGCATCCTAGGACCGGGTTCTGGCTATCAGCCGTCATCAGCCAGGATAGCTTGACTCCAGTGGCGTAGTGAGCACGGGACCCACGTCTGGGCATACCCATCCCACTTAGGGCGAAAAGCGTTACAACAAACAAATGATGGACGGAATGCTGACAATGCTGACATTCTCCCCCAGTCAAGAGATCTGGGTTAAATCCATCGTTCTTTTGCCCACTACGCCACCCCAGTTCAGACATGGCCATATGCAAATCAGTCTTGACCCTTTGCCTCTTGGGAACAGTCCAGCCCGAACCGCCAAGCCATGTCTTCCCTGGACTGGAATCAAGCATCCTAGGACCGGGTTAAGGCTATCAGCCGTCATCAGCCAGGATAGCTTGACTCCAGTGGCGTAGTGAGCACGGGACCCACGTCTGGGCATACCCATCCCACTTAGGGCGAAAAGCGTTACATCAAACCAATGATGGACGGAATGCTGACAATGCAGACATTCTCCCCCAGTCAAGAGATCTGGGTTAAATCCATCGTTCTTTTGCCCACTACGCCACCCCAGTTCAGACATGGCCATATGCAAATCAGTCTTGACCCTGTGCCTCTTGGGAACAGTCCAGCCCGAACCGCCAAGCCATGTCTTCCCTGGACTGGAATCAAGCATCCTAGGACCGGTTTCTGCCTATCAGCCGTCATCAGCCAGGATAGCTTGACTCCAGTGGCGTAGTGAGCACGGGACCCACGTCTGGGCATACCCATCCCACTTAGGGCGAAAAGCGTTACAACAAACAAATGATGGACGGAATGCTGACAATGCAGACATTCTCCCCCAGTCAAGAGATCTGGGTTAAATCCATCGTTCTTTTGCCCACTACGCCACCCCAGTTCAGACATGGCCATATGCAAATCAGTCTTGACACTGTGCCTCTTGGGAACAGTCCAGCCCGAACCGTCAAGCCATGTCTTTCCTGGACTGGAACCAAGCATCCAGGACCGGTTTCTGGCTATCAGCCGTCATCAGCCAGGATAGCTTGACTCCAGTGGCGTAGTGAGCACGGGACCCACGTCTGGGCATACCCATCCCACTTAGGGCGAAAAGCGTTACAACAAACAAATGATGGACGGAATGCTGACAATGCAGACATTCTCCCCCAGTCAAGAGATCTGGGTTAAATCCATCGTTCTTTTGCCCACTACGCCACCCCAGTTCAGACATGGCCATATGCAAATCAGTCTTGACCCTGTGCCTCTTGGGAACAGTCCAGCCCGAACCGCCAAGCCATGTCTTCCCTGGACTGGAATCAAGCATCCTAGGACCGGTTTCTGGCTATCAGCCGTCATCAGCCAGGATAGCTTGACTCCAGTGGCGTAGTGAGCACGGGACCCACGTCTGCGCATACCCATCCCACTTAGGGCGAAAAGCGTTACAACAAACAAATGATGGACGGAATGCTGACAATGCAGACATTCTCCCCCAGTCAAGAGATCTGGGTTAAATCCATCGTTCTTTTGCCCACTACGCCACCCCAGTTCAGACATGGCCATATGCAAATCAGTCTTGACCCTGTGCCTCTTGGGAACAGTCCAGCCCGAACCGCCAAGCCATGTCTTCCCTGGACTGGAATCAAGCATCCTAGGACCGGGTTCTGGCTATCAGCCGTCATCAGCCAGGATAGCTTGACTCCAGTGGCGTAGTGAGCACGGGACCCACGTCTGGGCATACCCATCCCACTTAGGGCGAAAAGCGTTACAACAAGCAAATGATGGACGGAATGCTGACAATGCTGACATTCTCCCCCAGTCAAGAGATCTGGGTTAAATCCATCGTTCTTTTGCCCACTACGCCACCCCAGTTCAGACATGGCCATATGCAAATCAGTCTTGACCCTTTGCCTCTTGGGAACAGTCCAGCCCGAACCGCCAAGCCATGTCTTCCCTGGACTGGAATCAAGCATCCTAGGACCGGGTTAAGGCTATCAGCCGTCATCAGCCAGGATAGCTTGACTCCAGTGGCGTAGTGTGCACGGGACCCACGTCTGGGCATACCCATCCCACTTAGGGCGAAAAGCGTTACAACAAACAAATGATGGACGGAATGCTGACAATGCAGACATTCTCCCCCAGTCAAGAGATCTGGGTTAAATCCATCGTTCTTTTGCCCACTACGCCACCCCAGTTCAGACATGGCCATATGCAAATCAGTCTTGACCCTGTGCCTCTTGGGAACAGTCGAGCCCGAACCGCCAAGCCATGTCTTCCCTGGACTGGAATCAAGCATCCTAGGACCGGTTTCTGGCTATCAGCCGTCATCAGCCAGGATAGCTTGACTCCAGTGGCGTAGTGAGCACGGGACCCACGTCTGGGCATACCCATCCCTCTTAGGGCGAAAAGCGTTACATCAAACCAATGATGGACGGAATGCTGACAATGCAGACATTCTCCCCCAGTCAAGAGATCTGGGTTAAATCCATCGTTCTTTTGCCCACTACGCCACCCCAGTTCAGACATGGCCATATGCAAATCAGTCTTGACCCTGTGCCTTTTGGGAACAGTCCAGCCCCAACCGCCAAGCCATGTCTTCCCTGGACTGGAATCAAGCATCCTAGGAACGGTTTCTGGCTATCAGCCGTCATCAGCCAGGATAGCTTGACTCCAGTGGCGTAGTGAGCACGGGACCCATGTCTGGGCATACCCATCCCACTTAGGGCGAAAAGCGTTACAACAAACAAATGATGGACGGAATGCTGACAATGCAGACATTCTCCCCCAGTCAAGAGATCTGGGTTAAATCCATCGTTCTTTTGCCCACTACGCCACCCCAGTTCAGACATGGCCATATGCAAATCAGTCTTGACCCTGTGCCTCTTGGGAACAGTCCAGCCCGAACCGCCAAGCCATGTCTTCCCTGGACTGGAATCAAGCATCCTAGGACCGGTTTCTGGCTATCAGCCGTCATCAGCCAGGATAGCTTGACTCCAGTGGCGTAGTGAGCACGGGACCCACGTCTGGGCATACCCATCCCACTTAGGGCGAAAAGCGTTACAACAAACACATGATGGACGGAATGCTGACAATGCAGACATTCTCCCCCAGTCAAGAGATCTGGGTTAAATCCATCGTTCTTTTGCCCACTACGCCACCCCAGTTCAGACATGGCCATATGCAAATCAGTCTTGACCCTGTGCCTCTTGGGAACAGTCCAGCCCGAACCGCCAAGCCATGTCTTCCTTGGACTGGAATCAAGCATCCTAGGACCGGTTTCTGGCTATCAGCCGTCATCAGCCAGGATAAGTTGACTCCAGTGGCGTAGTGAGCACGGGACCCACGTCTGCGCATACCCATCCCTCTTAGGGCAAAAAGCGTTACATCAAACCAATGATGGACGGAATGCTGACAATGCAGACATTCTCCCCCAGTCAAGAGATCTGGGTTAAATCCATCGTTCTTTTGCCCACTACGCCAACCCAGTTCAGACATGGCCATATGCAAATCAGTCTTGACCCTGTGCCTCTTGGGAACAGTCCAGCCCCAACCGCCAAGCCATGTCTTCCCTGGACTGGAATCAAGCATCCTAGGACCGGTTTCTGGCTATCAGCCGTCATCAGCAAGGATAGCTTGACTCCAGTGGCGTAGTGAGCACGGGACCCACGTCTGGGCATACCCATCCCACTTAGGGCGAAAAGCGTTACAACAAACAAATGATGGACGGAATGCTGACAATGCAGACATTCTCCCCCAGTCAAGAGATCTGGGTTAAATCCATCGTTCTTTTGCCCACTACGCCACCCCAGTTCAGACATGGCCATATGCAAATCAGTCTTGACCCTGTGCCTCTTGGGAACAGTCCAGCCCGAACTGCCAAGCCATGTCTTCCCTGGACTGGAATCAAGCATCCTAGGACCGGTTTCTGGCTATCAGCCGTCATCAGCCAGGATAGCTTGACTCCAGTGGCGTAGTGAGCACGGGACCCACGTCTGGGCATACCCATCCCACTTAGGGCGAAAAGCGTTACAACAAACAAATGATGGACGGAATGCTGACAATGCAGACATTCTCCCCCAGTCAAGAGATCTGGGTTAAATCCATCGTTCTTTTGCCCACTACGCCACCCCAGTTCAGACATGGCCATATGCAAATCAGTCTTGACCCTGTGCCTCTTGGGAACAGTCCAGCCCGAACCGCCAAGCCATGTCTTCCCTGGACTGGAATCAAGCATCCTAGGACCGGTTTCTGGCTATCAGCCGTCATCAGCCAGGATAGCTTGACTCCAGTGGCGTAGTGAGCACGGGACCCACGTCTGGGCATACCCATCCCACTTAGGGCGAAAAGCGTTACAACAAACAAATGAAGGACGGAATGCTGACAATGCAGACATTCTCCCCCAGTCAAGAGATCTGAGTTAAATCCATCGTTCTTTTGCCCACTACGCCACCCCAGTTCAGACATGGCCATATGCAAATCAGTCTTGACCCTGTGCCTCTTGGGAACAGTCCAGCCCGAACCGCCAAGCCATGTCTTCCCTGGACTGGAATCAAGCATCCTAGGACCGGTTTCTGGCTATCAGCCGTCATCCGCCAGGATAGCTTGACTCCAGTGGCGTAGTGAGCACGGGACCCACGTCTGGGCATACCCATCCCACTTAGGGCGAAAAGCGTTACATCAAACCAATGATGGACGGAATGCTGACAATGCAGACATTCTCCCCCAGTCAAGAGATCTGGGTTAAATCCATCGTTCTTTTGCCCACTACACCACCCCAGTTCAGACATGGCCATATGCAAATCAGTCTTGACCCTGTGCCTCTTGGGAACAGTCCAGCCCGAACCGCCAAGCCATGTCTTCCCTGGACTGGAATCAAGCATCCTAGGACCGGTTTCTGGCTATCAGCCGTCATCAGCCAGGATAGCTTGACTCCAGTGGCGTAGTGAGCACGGGACCCACGTCTGGGCATACCCATCCCACTTAGGGCGAAAAGCGTTAAAACAAACAAATGATGGACGGAATGCTGACAATGCAGACATTCTCCCCCAGTCAAGAGATCTGGGTTAAATCCATCGTTCTTTTGCCCACTACGCCACCCCAGTTCAGACATGGCCATATGCAAATCAGTCTTGACACTGTGCCTCTTGGGAACAGTCCAGCCCGAACCGCCAAGCCATGTCTTTCCTGGACTGGAACCAAGCATCCTAGGACCGGTTTCTGGCTATCAGCCGTCATCAGCCAGGATAGCTTGACTCCAGTGGCGTAGTGAGCACGGGACCCACGTCTGGGCATACCCATCCCACTTAGGGCGAAAAGCGTTACAACAAACAAATGATGGACGGAATGCTGACAATGCAGACATTCTCCCCCAGTCAAGAGATCTGGGTTAAATCCATCGTTCTTTTGCCCAATACGCCACCCCAGTTCAGACATGGCCATATGCAAATCAGTCTTGACCCTGTGCCTCTTGGGAACAGTCCAGCCCGAACCGCCAAGCCATGTCTTCCCTGGACTGGAATCAAGCATCCTAGGACCGGTTTCTGGCTATCAGCCGTCATCAGCCAGGATAGCTTGACTCCAGTGGCGTAGTGAGCACGGGACCCACGTCTGGGCATTCCCATCCCACTTAGGGCGAAAAGCGTTACAACAAACAAATGATGGACGGAATGCTGACAATGCAGACATTCTCCCCCAGTCAAGAGATCTGGGTTAAATCCATCGTTCTTTTGCCCACTACGCCACCCCAGTTCAGACATGGCCATATGCAAATCAGTCTTGACCCTGTGCCTCTTGGGAACAGTCCAGCCCGAACCGCCAAGCCATGTCTTCCCTGGACTGGAATCAAGCATCCTAGGACCGGGTTAAGGCTATCAGCCGTCATCAGCCAGGATAGCTTGACTCCAGTGGCGTAGTGAGCACGGGACCCACGTCTGGGCATACCCATCCCACTTAGGGCGAAAAGCGTTACATCAAACCAATGATGGACGGAATGCTGACAATGCAGACATTCTCCCCCAGTCAAGAGATCTGGGTTAAATCCATCGTTCTTTTGCCCACTACGCCACCCCAGTTCAGACATGGCCATATGCAAATCAGTCTTGACCCTGTGCCTCTTGGGAACAGTCCAGCCCGAACCGCCAAGCCATGTCTTCCCTGGACTGGAATCAAGCATCCTAGGACCGGTTTCTGGCTATCAGCCGTCATCAGCCAGGATAGCTTGACTCCAGTGGCGTAGTGAGCACGGGACCCACGTTTGGGCATACCCATCCCACTTAGGGCGAAAAGCGTTACAACAAACAAATGATGGACGGAATGCTGACAATGCAGATATTCTCCCCCAGTCAAGAGATCTGGGTTAAATCCATCGTTCTTTTGCCCACTACGCCACCCCAGTTCAGACATGGCCATATGCAAATCAGTCTTGACACTGTGCCTCTTGGGAACAGTCCAGCCCGAACCGCCAAGCCATGTCTTTCCTGGACTGGAACCAAGCATCCAGGACCGGTTTCTGGCTATCAGCCGTCATCAGCCAGGATAGCTTGACTCCAGTGGCGTAGTGAGCACGGGACCCACGTCTGGGCATACCCATCCCACTTAGGGCGAAAAGCGTTACAACAAACACATGATGGACGGAATGCTGACAATGCAGACATTCTCCCCCAGTCAAGAGATCTGGGTTAAATCCATCGTTCTTTTGCCCACTACGCCACCCCAGTTCAGACATGGCCATATGCAAATCAGTCTTGACCCTGTGCCTCTTGGGAACAGTCCAGCCCGAACCGCCAAGCCATGTCTTCCCTGGACTGGAATCAAGCATCCTAGGACCGGTTTCTGGCTATCAGCCGTCATCAGCCAGGATAGCTTGACTCCAGTGGCGTAGTGAGCACGGGACCCACGTCTGGGCATACCCATCCCTCTTAGGGCGAAAAGCGTTACATCAAACCAATGATGGACGGAATGCTGACAATGCAGACATTCTCCCCCAGTCAAGAGATCTGGGTTAAATCCATCGTTCTTTTGCCCACTACGCCACCCCAGTTCAGACATGGCCATATGCAAATCAGTCTTGACCCTGTGCCTTTTGGGAACAGTCCAGCCCCAACCGCCAAGCCATGTCTTCCCTGGACTGGAATCAAGCATCCTAGGAACGGTTTCTGGCTATCAGCCGTCATCAGCCAGGATAGCTTGACTCCAGTGGCGTAGTGAGCACGGGACCCATGTCTGGGCATACCCATCCCACTTAGGGCGAAAAGCGTTACAACAAACAAATGATGGACGGAATGCTGACAATGCAGACATTCTCCCCCAGTCAAGAGATCTGGGTTAAATCCATCGTTCTTTTGCCCACTACGCCACCCCAGTTCAGACATGGCCATATGCAAATCAGTCTTGACCCTGTGCCTCTTGGGAACAGTCCAGCCCGAACCGCCAAGCCATGTCTTCCCTGGACTGGAATCAAGCATCCTAGGACCGGTTTCTGGCTATCAGCCGTCATCAGCCAGGATAGCTTGACTCCAGTGGCGTAGTGAGCACGGGACCCACGTCTGGGCATACCCATCCCACTTAGGGCGAAAAGCGTTACAACAAACACATGATGGACGGAATGCTGACAATGCAGACATTCTCCCCCAGTCAAGAGATCTGGGTTAAATCCATCGTTCTTTTGCCCACTACGCCACCCCAGTTCAGACATGGCCATATGCAAATCAGTCTTGACCCTGTGCCTCTTGGGAACAGTCCAGCCCGAACCGCCAAGCCATGTCTTCCTTGGACTGGAATCAAGCATCCTAGGACCGGTTTCTGGCTATCAGCCGTCATCAGCCAGGATAAGTTGACTCCAGTGGCGTAGTGAGCACGGGACCCACGTCTGCGCATACCCATCCCTCTTAGGGCAAAAAGCGTTACATCAAACCAATGATGGACGGAATGCTGACAATGCAGACATTCTCCCCCAGTCAAGAGATCTGGGTTAAATCCATCGTTCTTTTGCCCACTACGCCAACCCAGTTCAGACATGGCCATATGCAAATCAGTCTTGACCCTGTGCCTCTTGGGAACAGTCCAGCCCCAACCGCCAAGCCATGTCTTCCCTGGACTGGAATCAAGCATCCTAGGACCGGTTTCTGGCTATCAGCCGTCATCAGCAAGGATAGCTTGACTCCAGTGGCGTAGTGAGCACGGGACCCACGTCTGGGCATACCCATCCCACTTAGGGCGAAAAGCGTTACAACAAACAAATGATGGACGGAATGCTGACAATGCAGACATTCTCCCCCAGTCAAGAGATCTGGGTTAAATCCATCGTTCTTTTGCCCACTACGCCACCCCAGTTCAGACATGGCCATATGCAAATCAGTCTTGACCCTGTGCCTCTTGGGAACAGTCCAGCCCGAACTGCCAAGCCATGTCTTCCCTGGACTGGAATCAAGCATCCTAGGACCGGTTTCTGGCTATCAGCCGTCATCAGCCAGGATAGCTTGACTCCAGTGGCGTAGTGAGCACGGGACCCACGTCTGGGCATACCCATCCCACTTAGGGCGAAAAGCGTTACAACAAACAAATGATGGACGGAATGCTGACAATGCAGACATTCTCCCCCAGTCAAGAGATCTGGGTTAAATCCATCGTTCTTTTGCCCACTACGCCACCCCAGTTCAGACATGGCCATATGCAAATCAGTCTTGACCCTGTGCCTCTTGGGAACAGTCCAGCCCGAACCGCCAAGCCATGTCTTCCCTGGACTGGAATCAAGCATCCTAGGACCGGTTTCTGGCTATCAGCCGTCATCAGCCAGGATAGCTTGACTCCAGTGGCGTAGTGAGCACGGGACCCACGTCTGGGCATACCCATCCCACTTAGGGCGAAAAGCGTTACAACAAACAAATGAAGGACGGAATGCTGACAATGCAGACATTCTCCCCCAGTCAAGAGATCTGAGTTAAATCCATCGTTCTTTTGCCCACTACGCCACCCCAGTTCAGACATGGCCATATGCAAATCAGTCTTGACCCTGTGCCTCTTGGGAACAGTCCAGCCCGAACCGCCAAGCCATGTCTTCCCTGGACTGGAATCAAGCATCCTAGGACCGGTTTCTGGCTATCAGCCGTCATCCGCCAGGATAGCTTGACTCCAGTGGCGTAGTGAGCACGGGACCCACGTCTGGGCATACCCATCCCACTTAGGGCGAAAAGCGTTACATCAAACCAATGATGGACGGAATGCTGACAATGCAGACATTCTCCCCCAGTCAAGAGATCTGGGTTAAATCCATCGTTCTTTTGCCCACTACACCACCCCAGTTCAGACATGGCCATATGCAAATCAGTCTTGACCCTGTGCCTCTTGGGAACAGTCCAGCCCGAACCGCCAAGCCATGTCTTCCCTGGACTGGAATCAAGCATCCTAGGACCGGTTTCTGGCTATCAGCCGTCATCAGCCAGGATAGCTTGACTCCAGTGGCGTAGTGAGCACGGGACCCACGTCTGGGCATACCCATCCCACTTAGGGCGAAAAGCGTTAAAACAAACAAATGATGGACGGAATGCTGACAATGCAGACATTCTCCCCCAGTCAAGAGATCTGGGTTAAATCCATCGTTCTTTTGCCCACTACGCCACCCCAGTTCAGACATGGCCATATGCAAATCAGTCTTGACACTGTGCCTCTTGGGAACAGTCCAGCCCGAACCGCCAAGCCATGTCTTTCCTGGACTGGAACCAAGCATCCTAGGACCGGTTTCTGGCTATCAGCCGTCATCAGCCAGGATAGCTTGACTCCAGTGGCGTAGTGAGCACGGGACCCACGTCTGGGCATACCCATCCCACTTAGGGCGAAAAGCGTTACAACAAACAAATGATGGACGGAATGCTGACAATGCAGACATTCTCCCCCAGTCAAGAGATCTGGGTTAAATCCATCGTTCTTTTGCCCAATACGCCACCCCAGTTCAGACATGGCCATATGCAAATCAGTCTTGACCCTGTGCCTCTTGGGAACAGTCCAGCCCGAACCGCCAAGCCATGTCTTCCCTGGACTGGAATCAAGCATCCTAGGACCGGTTTCTGGCTATCAGCCGTCATCAGCCAGGATAGCTTGACTCCAGTGGCGTAGTGAGCACGGGACCCACGTCTGGGCATTCCCATCCCACTTAGGGCGAAAAGCGTTACAACAAACAAATGATGGACGGAATGCTGACAATGCAGACATTCTCCCCCAGTCAAGAGATCTGGGTTAAATCCATCGTTCTTTTGCCCACTACGCCACCCCAGTTCAGACATGGCCATATGCAAATCAGTCTTGACCCTGTGCCTCTTGGGAACAGTCCAGCCCGAACCGCCAAGCCATGTCTTCCCTGGACTGGAATCAAGCATCCTAGGACCGGGTTAAGGCTATCAGCCGTCATCAGCCAGGATAGCTTGACTCCAGTGGCGTAGTGAGCACGGGACCCACGTCTGGGCATACCCATCCCACTTAGGGCGAAAAGCGTTACATCAAACCAATGATGGACGGAATGCTGACAATGCAGACATTCTCCCCCAGTCAAGAGATCTGGGTTAAATCCATCGTTCTTTTGCCCACTACGCCACCCCAGTTCAGACATGGCCATATGCAAATCAGTCTTGACCCTGTGCCTCTTGGGAACAGTCCAGCCCGAACCGCCAAGCCATGTCTTCCCTGGACTGGAATCAAGCATCCTAGGACCGGTTTCTGGCTATCAGCCGTCATCAGCCAGGATAGCTTGACTCCAGTGGCGTAGTGAGCACGGGACCCACGTTTGGGCATACCCATCCCACTTAGGGCGAAAAGCGTTACAACAAACAAATGATGGACGGAATGCTGACAATGCAGATATTCTCCCCCAGTCAAGAGATCTGGGTTAAATCCATCGTTCTTTTGCCCACTACGCCACCCCAGTTCAGACATGGCCATATGCAAATCAGTCTTGACACTGTGCCTCTTGGGAACAGTCCAGCCCGAACCGCCAAGCCATGTCTTTCCTGGACTGGAACCAAGCATCCAGGACCGGTTTCTGGCTATCAGCCGTCATCAGCCAGGATAGCTTGACTCCAGTGGCGTAGTGAGCACGGGACCCACGTCTGGGCATACCCATCCCACTTAGGGCGAAAAGCGTTACAACAAACACATGATGGACGGAATGCTGACAATGCAGACATTCTCCCCCAGTCAAGAGATCTGGGTTAAATCCATCGTTCTTTTGCCCACTACGCCACCCCAGTTCAGACATGGCCATATGCAAATCAGTCTTGACCCTGTGCCTCTTGGGAACAGTCCAGCCCGAACCGCCAAGCCATGTCTTCCTTGGACTGGAATCAAGCATCCTAGGACCGGTTTCTGGCTATCAGCCGTCATCAGCCAGGATAAGTTGACTCCAGTGGCGTAGTGAGCACGGGACCCACGTCTGCGCATACCCATCCCTCTTAGGGCAAAAAGCGTTACATCAAACCAATGATGGACGGAATGCTGACAATGCAGACATTCTCCCCCAGTCAAGAGATCTGGGTTAAATCCATCGTTCTTTTGCCCACTACGCCAACCCAGTTCAGACATGGCCATATGCAAATCAGTCTTGACCCTGTGCCTCTTGGGAACAGTCCAGCCCCAACCGCCAAGCCATGTCTTCCCTGGACTGGAATCAAGCATCCTAGGACCGGTTTCTGGCTATCAGCCGTCATCAGCAAGGATAGCTTGACTCCAGTGGCGTAGTGAGCACGGGACCCACGTCTGGGCATACCCATCCCACTTAGGGCGAAAAGCGTTACAACAAACAAATGATGGACGGAATGCTGACAATGCAGACATTCTCCCCCAGTCAAGAGATCTGGGTTAAATCCATCGTTCTTTTGCCCACTACGCCACCCCAGTTCAGACATGGCCATATGCAAATCAGTCTTGACCCTGTGCCTCTTGGGAACAGTCCAGCCCGAACTGCCAAGCCATGTCTTCCCTGGACTGGAATCAAGCATCCTAGGACCGGTTTCTGGCTATCAGCCGTCATCAGCCAGGATAGCTTGACTCCAGTGGCGTAGTGAGCACGGGACCCACGTCTGGGCATACCCATCCCACTTAGGGCGAAAAGCGTTACAACAAACAAATGATGGACGGAATGCTGACAATGCAGACATTCTCCCCCAGTCAAGAGATCTGGGTTAAATCCATCGTTCTTTTGCCCACTACGCCACCCCAGTTCAGACATGGCCATATGCAAATCAGTCTTGACCCTGTGCCTCTTGGGAACAGTCCAGCCCGAACCGCCAAGCCATGTCTTCCCTGGACTGGAATCAAGCATCCTAGGACCGGTTTCTGGCTATCAGCCGTCATCAGCCAGGATAGCTTGACTCCAGTGGCGTAGTGAGCACGGGACCCACGTCTGGGCATACCCATCCCACTTAGGGCGAAAAGCGTTACAACAAACAAATGAAGGACGGAATGCTGACAATGCAGACATTCTCCCCCAGTCAAGAGATCTGGGTTAAATCCATTGTTCTTTTACCCACTACGCCACCCCAGTTCAGACATGGCCACATGCAAATCAGTCTTGACCCTGTGCCTCTTGGGAACAGTCCAGCCCGTACCGCCAAGCCATGTCTTCCCTGGACTGGAATCAAGCATCCTAGGACCGGTTTCTGGCTATCAGCCGTCATCAGCCAGGATAGCTTGACTCCAGTGGCGTAGTGAGCACGGGACCCACGTCTGGGCATACCCATCCCACTTAGGGCGAAAAGCGTTACAACAAACAAATGATGGATGGAATGCTGACAATGCAGACATTCTCCCCCAGTCAAGAGATCTGAGTTAAATCCATCGTTCTTTTGCCCACTACGCCACCCCAGTTCAGACATGGCCATATGCAAATCAGTCTTGACCCTGTGCCTCTTGGGAACAGTCCAGCCCGAACCGCCAAGCCATGTCTTCCCTGGACTGGAATCAAGCATCCTAGGACCGGTTTCTGGCTATCAGCCGTCATCCGCCAGGATAGCTTGACTCCAGTGGCGTAGTGAGCACGGGACCCACGTCTGGGCATACCCATCCCACTTAGGGCGAAAAGCGTTACATCAAACCAATGATGGACGGAATGCTGACAATGCAGACATTCTCCCCCAGTCAAGAGATCTGGGTTAAATCCATCGTTCTTTTGCCCACTACACCACCCCAGTTCAGACATGGCCATATGCAAATCAGTCTTGACCCTGTGCCTCTTGGGAACAGTCCAGCCCGAACCGCCAAGCCATGTCTTCCCTGGACTGGAATCAAGCATCCTAGGACCGGTTTCTGGCTATCAGCCGTCATCAGCCAGGATAGCTTGACTCCAGTTGCGTAGTGAGCACGGGACCCACGTCTGGGCATACCCATCCCACTTAGGGCGAAAAGCGTTAAAACAAACAAATGATGGACGGAATGCTGACAATGCAGACATTCTCCCCCAGTCAAGAGATCTGGGTTAAATCCATCGTTCTTTTGCCCACTACGCCACCCCAGTTCAGACATGGCCATATGCAAATCAGTCTTGACACTGTGCCTCTTGGGAACAGTCCAGCCCGAACCGCCAAGCCATGTCTTTCCTGGACTGGAACCAAGCATCCTAGGACCGGTTTCTGGCTATCAGCCGTCATCAGCCAGGATAGCTTGACTCCAGTGGCGTAGTGAGCACGGGACCCACGTCTGGGCATACCCATCCCACTTAGGGCGAAAAGCGTTACAACAAACAAATGATGGACGGAATGCTGACAATGCAGACATTCTCCCCCAGTCAAGAGATCTGGGTTAAATCCATCGTTCTTTTGCCCAATACGCCACCCCAGTTCAGACATGGCCATATGCAAATCAGTCTTGACCCTGTGCCTCTTGGGAACAGTCCAGCCCGAACCGCCAAGCCATGTCTTCCCTGGACTGGAATCAAGCATCCTAGGACCGGTTTCTGGCTATCAGCCGTCATCAGCCAGGATAGCTTGACTCCAGTGGCGTAGTGAGCACGGGACCCACGTCTGGGCATACCCATCCCACTTAGGGCGAAAAGCGTTACAACAAACAAATGATGGACGGAATGCTGACAATGCAGACATTCTCCCCCAGTCAAGAGATCTGGGTTAAATCCATCGTTCTTTTGCCCACTACGCCACCCCAGTTCAGACATGGCCATATGCAAATCAGTCTTGACCCTGTGCCTCTTGGGAACAGTCCAGCCCGAACCGCCAAGCCATGTCTTCCCTGGACTGGAATCAAGCATCCTAGGACCGGGTTAAGGCTATCAGCCGTCATCAGCCAGGATAGCTTGACTCCAGTGGCGTAGTGAGCACGGGACCCACGTCTGGGCATACCCATCCCACTTAGGGCGAAAAGCGTTACATCAAACCAATGATGGACGGAATGCTGACAATGCAGACATTCTCCCCCAGTCAAGAGATCTGGGTTAAATCCATCGTTCTTTTGCCCACTACGCCACCCCAGTTCAGACATGGCCATATGCAAATCAGTCTTGACCCTGTGCCCCTTGGGAACAGTCCAGCCCGAACCGCCAAGCCATGTCTTCCCTGGACTGGAATCAAGCATCCTAGGACCGGTTTCTGGCTATCAGCCGTCATCAGCCAGGATAGCTTGACTCCAGTGGCGTAGTGAGCACGGGACCCACGTTTGGGCATACCCATCCCACTTAGGGCGAAAAGCGTTACAACAAACAAATGATGGACGGAATGCTGACAATGCAGATATTCTCCCCCAGTCAAGAGATCTGGGTTAAATCCATCGTTCTTTTGCCCACTACGCCACCCCAGTTCAGACATGGCCATATGCAAATCAGTCTTGACACTGTGCCTCTTGGGAACAGTCCAGCCCGAACCGCCAAGCCATGTCTTTCCTGGACTGGAACCAAGCATCCAGGACCGGTTTCTGGCTATCAGCCGTCATCAGCCAGGATAGCTTGACTCCAGTGGCGTAGTGAGCACGGGACCCACGTCTGGGCATACCCATCCCACTTAGGGCGAAAAGCGTTACAACAAACAAATGATGGACGGAATGCTGACAATGCAGACATTCTCCCCCAGTCAAGAGATCTGGGTTAAATCCATCGTTCTTTTGCCCACTACGCCACCCCAGTTCAGACATGGCCATATGCAAATCAGTCTTGACCCTGTGCCTCTTGGGAACAGTCCAGCCCGAACCGCCAAGCCATGTCTTCCCTGGACTGGAATCAAGCATCCTAGGACCGGTTTCTGGCTATCAGCCGTCATCAGCCAGGATAGCTTGACTCCAGTGGCGTAGTGAGCACGGGACCCACGTCTGGGCATACCCATCCCACTTAGGGCGAAAAGCGTTACAACAAACAAATGATGGACGGAATGCTGACAATGCAGACATTCTCCCCCAGTCAAGAGATCTGGGTTAAATCCATCGTTCTTTTGCCCACTACGCCACCCCAGTTCAGACATGGCCATATGCAAATCAGTCTTGACCCTGTGCCTCTTGGGAACAGTCCAGCCCGAACTGCCAAGCCATGTCTTCCCTGGACTGGAATCAAGCATCCTAGGACCGGGTTCTGGCTATCAGCCGTCATCAGCCAGGATAGCTTGACTCCAGTGGCGTAGTGAGCACGGGACCCACGTCTGGGCATACCCATCCCACTTAGGGCGAAAAGCGTTACAACAAACAAATGATGGACGGAATGCTGACAATGCAGACATTCTCCCCCAGTCAAGAGATCTGGGTTAAATCCATCGTTCTTTTGCCCAATACGCCACCCCAGTTCAGACATGGCCATATGCAAATCAGTCTTGACCCTGTGCCTCTTGGGAACAGTCCAGCCCGAACCGCCAAGCCATGTCTTCCCTGGACTGGAATCAAGCATCCTAGGACCGGTTTCTGGCTATCAGCCGTCATCAGCCAGGATAGCTTGACTCCAGTGGCGTAGTGAGCACGGGACCCACGTCTGGGCATACCCATCCCACTTAGGGCGAAAAGCGTTACAACAAACAAATGATGGACGGAATGCTGACAATGCAGACATTCTCCCCCAGTCAAGAGATCTGGGTTAAATCCATTGTTCTTTTGCCCACTACGCCACCCCAGTTCAGACATGGCCATATGCAAATCAGTCTTGACCCTGTGCCTCTTGGGAACAGTCCAGCCCGAACCGCCAAGCCATGTCTTCCCTGGACTGGAATCAAGCATCCTAGGACCGGGTTCTGGCTATCAGCCGTCATCAGCCAGGATAGCTTGACTCCAGTGGCGTAGTGAGCACGGGACCCACGTCTGGGCATACCCATCCCACTTAGGGCGAAAAGCGTTACAACAAACAAATGAAGGACGGAATGCTGACAATGCTGACATTCTCCCCCAGTCAAGAGATCTGGGTTAAATCCATCGTTCTTTTGCCCACTACGCCACCCCAGTTCAGACATGGCCATATGCAAATCAGTCTTGACCCTTTGCCTCTTGGGAACAGTCCAGCCCGAACCGCCAAGCCATGTCTTCCCTGGACTGGAATCAAGCATCCTAGGACCGGGTTAAGGCTATCAGCCGTCATCAGCCAGGATAGCTTGACTCCAGTGGCGTAGTAAGCACGGGACCCACGTCTGGGCATACCCATCCCACTTAGGGCGAAAAGCGTTACATCAAACCAATGATGGACGGAATGCTGACCATGCAGACATTCTCCCCCAGTCAAGAGATCTGGGTTAAATCCATCGTTCTTTTGCCCAATACGCCACCCCAGTTCAGACATGGCCATATGCAAATCAGTCTTGACCCTGTGCCTCTTGGGAACAGTCCAGCCCGAACCGCCAAGCCATGTCTTCCCTGGACTGGAATCAAGCATCCTAGGACCGGGTTCTGGCTATCAGCCGTCATCAGCCAGGATAGCTTGACTCCAGTGGCGTAGTGAGCACGGGACCCACGTCTGGGCATACCCATCCCACTTAGGGCGAAAAGCGTTACAACAAACAAATGATGGACGGAATGCTGACAATGCAGACATTCTCCCCCAGTCAAGAGATCTGGGTTAAATCCATCGTTCTTTTGCCCACTACGCCACCCCAGTTCAGACATGGCCATATGCAAATCAGTCTTGACCCTGTGCCTCTTGGGAACAGTCCAGCCCGAACCGCCAAGCCATGTCTTCCCTGGACTGGAATCAAGCATCCTAGGACCGGTTTCTGGCTATCAGCCGTCATCAGCCAGGATAGCTTGACTCCAGTGGCGTAGTGAGCACGGGACCCACGTCTGCGCATACCCATCCCACTTAGGGCGAAAAGCGTTACAACAAACAAATGATGGACGGAATGCTGACAATGCAGACATTCTCCCCCAGTCAAGAGATCTGGGTTAAATCCATCGTTCTTTTGCCCACTACGCCACCCCAGTTCAGACATGGCCATATGCAAATCAGTCTTGACCCTGTGCCTCCTGGGAACAGTCCAGCCCGAACCGCCAAGCCATGTCTTCCCTGGACTGGAATCAAGCATCCTAGGACCGGGTTCTGGCTATCAGCCGTCATCAGCCAGGATAGCTTGACTCCAGTGGCGTAGTGAGCACGGGACCCACGTCTGGGCATACCCATCCCACTTAGGGCGAAAAGCGTTACAACAAACAAATGATGGACGGAATGCTGACAATGCAGACATTCTCCCCCAGTCAAGAGATCTGGGTTAAATCCATCGTTCTTTTGCCCAATACGCCACCCCAGTTCAGACATGGCCATATGCAAATCAGTCTTGACCCTGTGCCTCTTGGGAACAGTCCAGCCCGAACCGCCAAGCCATGTCTTCCCTGGACTGGAATCAAGCATCCTAGGACCGGTTTCTGGCTATCAGCCGTCATCAGCCAGGATAGCTTGACTCCAGTGGCGTAGTGAGCACGGGACCCACGTCTGGGCATACCCATCCCACTTAGGGCGAAAAGCGTTACAACAAACAAATGATGGACGGAATGCTGACAATGCAGACATTCTCCCCCAGTCAAGAGATCTGGGTTAAATCCATCGTTCTTTTGCCCACTACGCCACCCCAGTTCAGACATGGCCATA
The DNA here is from genome assembly GCF_964204655.1 of Triturus cristatus. Lineage (NCBI taxonomy): Eukaryota > Metazoa > Chordata > Amphibia > Caudata > Salamandridae > Triturus > Triturus cristatus. Next base: position 91,522,504 of record NC_140587.1, on the reverse strand, counting down.
TGCAAATCAGTCTTGACCCTGTGCCTCTTGGGAACAGTCCAGCCCGAACCGCCAAGCCATGTCTTCCCTGGACTGGAATCAAGCATCCTAGGACCGGGTTCTGGCTATCAGCCGTCATCAGCCAGGATAGCTTGACTCCAGTGGCGTAGTGAGCACGGGACCCACGTCTGGGCATACCCATCCCACTTAGGGCGAAAAGCGTTACAACAAACAAATGATGGACGGAATGCTGACAATGCTGACATTCTCCCCCAGTCAAGAGATCTGGGTTAAATCCATCGTTCTTTTGCCCACTACGCCACCCCAGTTCAGACATGGCCATATGCAAATCAGTCTTGACCCTTTGCCTCTTGGGAACAGTCCAGCCCGAACCGCCAAGCCATGTCTTCCCTGGACTGGAATCAAGCATCCTAGGACCGGGTTAAGGCTATCAGCCGTCATCAGCCAGGATAGCTTGACTCCAGTGGCGTAGTGAGCACGGGACCCACGTCTGGGCATACCCATCCCACTTAGGGCGAAAAGCGTTACATCAAACCAATGATGGACGGAATGCTGACAATGCAGACATTCTCCCCCAGTCAAGAGATCTGGGTTAAATCCATCGTTCTTTTGCCCACTACGCCACCCCAGTTCAGACATGGCCATATGCAAATCAGTCTTGACCCTGTGCCTCTTGGGAACAGTCCAGCCCGAACCGCCAAGCCATGTCTTCCCTGGACTGGAATCAAGCATCCTAGGACCGGTTTCTGCCTATCAGCCGTCATCAGCCAGGATAGCTTGACTCCAGTGGCGTAGTGAGCACGGGACCCACGTCTGGGCATACCCATCCCACTTAGGGCGAAAAGCGTTACAACAAACAAATGATGGACGGAATGCTGACAATGCAGACATTCTCCCCCAGTCAAGAGATCTGGGTTAAATCCATCGTTCTTTTGCCCACTACGCCACCCCAGTTCAGACATGGCCATATGCAAATCAGTCTTGACACTGTGCCTCTTGGGAACAGTCCAGCCCGAACCGTCAAGCCATGTCTTTCCTGGACTGGAACCAAGCATCCAGGACCGGTTTCTGGCTATCAGCCGTCATCAGCCAGGATAGCTTGACTCCAGTGGCGTAGTGAGCACGGGACCCACGTCTGGGCATACCCATCCCACTTAGGGCGAAAAGCGTTACAACAAACAAATGATGGACGGAATGCTGACAATGCAGACATTCTCCCCCAGTCAAGAGATCTGGGTTAAATCCATCGTTCTTTTGCCCACTACGCCACCCCAGTTCAGACATGGCCATATGCAAATCAGTCTTGACCCTGTGCCTCTTGGGAACAGTCCAGCCCGAACCGCCAAGCCATGTCTTCCCTGGACTGGAATCAAGCATCCTAGGACCGGTTTCTGGCTATCAGCCGTCATCAGCCAGGATAGCTTGACTCCAGTGGCGTAGTGAGCACGGGACCCACGTCTGCGCATACCCATCCCACTTAGGGCGAAAAGCGTTACAACAAACAAATGATGGACGGAATGCTGACAATGCAGACATTCTCCCCCAGTCAAGAGATCTGGGTTAAATCCATCGTTCTTTTGCCCACTACGCCACCCCAGTTCAGACATGGCCATATGCAAATCAGTCTTGACCCTGTGCCTCTTGGGAACAGTCCAGCCCGAACCGCCAAGCCATGTCTTCCCTGGACTGGAATCAAGCATCCTAGGACCGGGTTCTGGCTATCAGCCGTCATCAGCCAGGATAGCTTGACTCCAGTGGCGTAGTGAGCACGGGACCCACGTCTGGGCATACCCATCCCACTTAGGGCGAAAAGCGTTACAACAAGCAAATGATGGACGGAATGCTGACAATGCTGACATTCTCCCCCAGTCAAGAGATCTGGGTTAAATCCATCGTTCTTTTGCCCACTACGCCACCCCAGTTCAGACATGGCCATATGCAAATCAGTCTTGACCCTTTGCCTCTTGGGAACAGTCCAGCCCGAACCGCCAAGCCATGTCTTCCCTGGACTGGAATCAAGCATCCTAGGACCGGGTTAAGGCTATCAGCCGTCATCAGCCAGGATAGCTTGACTCCAGTGGCGTAGTGTGCACGGGACCCACGTCTGGGCATACCCATCCCACTTAGGGCGAAAAGCGTTACAACAAACAAATGATGGACGGAATGCTGACAATGCAGACATTCTCCCCCAGTCAAGAGATCTGGGTTAAATCCATCGTTCTTTTGCCCACTACGCCACCCCAGTTCAGACATGGCCATATGCAAATCAGTCTTGACCCTGTGCCTCTTGGGAACAGTCGAGCCCGAACCGCCAAGCCATGTCTTCCCTGGACTGGAATCAAGCATCCTAGGACCGGTTTCTGGCTATCAGCCGTCATCAGCCAGGATAGCTTGACTCCAGTGGCGTAGTGAGCACGGGACCCACGTCTGGGCATACCCATCCCTCTTAGGGCGAAAAGCGTTACATCAAACCAATGATGGACGGAATGCTGACAATGCAGACATTCTCCCCCAGTCAAGAGATCTGGGTTAAATCCATCGTTCTTTTGCCCACTACGCCACCCCAGTTCAGACATGGCCATATGCAAATCAGTCTTGACCCTGTGCCTCTTGGGAACAGTCCAGCCCCAACCGCCAAGCCATGTCTTCCCTGGACTGGAATCAAGCATCCTAGGAACGGTTTCTGGCTATCAGCCGTCATCAGCCAGGATAGCTTGACTCCAGTGGCGTAGTGAGCACGGGACCCATGTCTGGGCATACCCATCCCACTTAGGGCGAAAAGCGTTACAACAAACAAATGATGGACGGAATGCTGACAATGCAGACATTCTCCCCCAGTCAAGAGATCTGGGTTAAATCCATCGTTCTTTTGCCCACTACGCCACCCCAGTTCAGACATGGCCATATGCAAATCAGTCTTGACCCTGTGCCTCTTGGGAACAGTCCAGCCCGAACCGCCAAGCCATGTCTTCCCTGGACTGGAATCAAGCATCCTAGGACCGGTTTCTGGCTATCAGCCGTCATCAGCCAGGATAGCTTGACTCCAGTGGCGTAGTGAGCACGGGACCCACGTCTGGGCATACCCATCCCACTTAGGGCGAAAAGCGTTACAACAAACACATGATGGACGGAATGCTGACAATGCAGACATTCTCCCCCAGTCAAGAGATCTGGGTTAAATCCATCGTTCTTTTGCCCACTACGCCACCCCAGTTCAGACATGGCCATATGCAAATCAGTCTTGACCCTGTGCCTCTTGGGAACAGTCCAGCCCGAACCGCCAAGCCATGTCTTCCTTGGACTGGAATCAAGCATCCTAGGACCGGTTTCTGGCTATCAGCCGTCATCAGCCAGGATAAGTTGACTCCAGTGGCGTAGTGAGCACGGGACCCACGTCTGCGCATACCCATCCCTCTTAGGGCAAAAAGCGTTACATCAAACCAATGATGGACGGAATGCTGACAATGCAGACATTCTCCCCCAGTCAAGAGATCTGGGTTAAATCCATCGTTCTTTTGCCCACTACGCCAACCCAGTTCAGACATGGCCATATGCAAATCAGTCTTGACCTTGTGCCTCTTGGGAACAGTCCAGCCCCAACCGCCAAGCCATGTCTTCCCTGGACTGGAATCAAGCATCCTAGGACCGGTTTCTGGCTATCAGCCGTCATCAGCAAGGATAGCTTGACTCCAGTGGCGTAGTGAGCACGGGACCCACGTCTGGGCATACCCATCCCACTTAGGGCGAAAAGCGTTACAACAAACAAATGATGGACGGAATGCTGACAATGCAGACATTCTCCCCCAGTCAAGAGATCTGGGTTAAATCCATCGTTCTTTTGCCCACTACGCCACCCCAGTTCAGACATGGCCATATGCAAATCAGTCTTGACCCTGTGCCTCTTGGGAACAGTCCAGCCCGAACTGCCAAGCCATGTCTTCCCTGGACTGGAATCAAGCATCCTAGGACCGGTTTCTGGCTATCAGCCGTCATCAGCCAGGATAGCTTGACTCCAGTGGCGTAGTGAGCACGGGACCCACGTCTGGGCATACCCATCCCACTTAGGGCGAAAAGCGTTACAACAAACAAATGATGGACGGAATGCTGACAATGCAGACATTCTCCCCCAGTCAAGAGATCTGGGTTAAATCCATCGTTCTTTTGCCCACTACGCCACCCCAGTTCAGACATGGCCATATGCAAATCAGTCTTGACCCTGTGCCTCTTGGGAACAGTCCAGCCCGAACCGCCAAGCCATGTCTTCCCTGGACTGGAATCAAGCATCCTAGGACCGGTTTCTGGCTATCAGCCGTCATCAGCCAGGATAGCTTGACTCCAGTGGCGTAGTGAGCACGGGACCCACGTCTGGGCATACCCATCCCACTTAGGGCGAAAAGCGTTACAACAAACAAATGAAGGACGGAATGCTGACAATGCAGACATTCTCCCCCAGTCAAGAGATCTGAGTTAAATCCATCGTTCTTTTGCCCACTACGCCACCCCAGTTCAGACATGGCCATATGCAAATCAGTCTTGACCCTGTGCCTCTTGGGAACAGTCCAGCCCGAACCGCCAAGCCATGTCTTCCCTGGACTGGAATCAAGCATCCTAGGACCGGTTTCTGGCTATCAGCCGTCATCCGCCAGGATAGCTTGACTCCAGTGGCGTAGTGAGCACGGGACCCACGTCTGGGCATACCCATCCCACTTAGGGCGAAAAGCGTTACATCAAACCAATGATGGACGGAATGCTGACAATGCAGACATTCTCCCCCAGTCAAGAGATCTGGGTTAAATCCATCGTTCTTTTGCCCACTACACCACCCCAGTTCAGACATGGCCATATGCAAATCAGTCTTGACCCTGTGCCTCTTGGGAACAGTCCAGCCCGAACCGCCAAGCCATGTCTTCCCTGGACTGGAATCAAGCATCCTAGGACCGGTTTCTGGCTATCAGCCGTCATCAGCCAGGATAGCTTGACTCCAGTGGCGTAGTGAGCACGGGACCCACGTCTGGGCATACCCATCCCACTTAGGGCGAAAAGCGTTAAAACAAACAAATGATGGACGGAATGCTGACAATGCAGACATTCTCCCCCAGTCAAGAGATCTGGGTTAAATCCATCGTTCTTTTGCCCACTACGCCACCCCAGTTCAGACATGGCCATATGCAAATCAGTCTTGACACTGTGCCTCTTGGGAACAGTCCAGCCCGAACCGCCAAGCCATGTCTTTCCTGGACTGGAACCAAGCATCCTAGGACCGGTTTCTGGCTATCAGCCGTCATCAGCCAGGATAGCTTGACTCCAGTGGCGTAGTGAGCACGGGACCCACGTCTGGGCATACCCATCCCACTTAGGGCGAAAAGCGTTACAACAAACAAATGATGGACGGAATGCTGACAATGCAGACATTCTCCCCCAGTCAAGAGATCTGGGTTAAATCCATCGTTCTTTTGCCCAATACGCCACCCCAGTTCAGACATGGCCATATGCAAATCAGTCTTGACCCTGTGCCTCTTGGGAACAGTCCAGCCCGAACCGCCAAGCCATGTCTTCCCTGGACTGGAATCAAGCATCCTAGGACCGGTTTCTGGCTATCAGCCGTCATCAGCCAGGATAGCTTGACTCCAGTGGCGTAGTGAGCACGGGACCCACGTCTGGGCATACCCATCCCACTTAGGGCGAAAAGCGTTACAACAAACAAATGATGGACGGAATGCTGACAATGCAGACATTCTCCCCCAGTCAAGAGATCTGGGTTAAATCCATCGTTCTTTTGCCCACTACGCCACCCCAGTTCAGACATGGCCATATGCAAATCAGTCTTGACCCTGTGCCTCTTGGGAACAGTCCAGCCCGAACCGCCAAGCCATGTCTTCCCTGGACTGGAATCAAGCATCCTAGGACCGGGTTAAGGCTATCAGCCGTCATCAGCCAGGATAGCTTGACTCCAGTGGCGTAGTGAGCACGGGACCCACGTCTGGGCATACCCATCCCACTTAGGGCGAAAAGCGTTACATCAAACCAATGATGGACGGAATGCTGACAATGCAGACATTCTCCCCCAGTCAAGAGATCTGGGTTAAATCCATCGTTCTTTTGCCCACTACGCCACCCCAGTTCAGACATGGCCATATGCAAATCAGTCTTGACCCTGTGCCTCTTGGGAACAGTCCAGCCCGAACCGCCAAGCCATGTCTTCCCTGGACTGGAATCAAGCATCCTAGGACCGGTTTCTGGCTATCAGCCGTCATCAGCCAGGATAGCTTGACTCCAGTGGCGTAGTGAGCACGGGACCCACGTTTGGGCATACCCATCCCACTTAGGGCGAAAAGCGTTACAACAAACAAATGATGGACGGAATGCTGACAATGCAGATATTCTCCCCCAGTCAAGAGATCGGGGTTAAATCCATCGTTCTTTTGCCCACTACGCCACCCCAGTTCAGACATGGCCATATGCAAATCAGTCTTGACACTGTGCCTCTTGGGAACAGTCCAGCCCGAACCGCCAAGCCATGTCTTTCCTGGACTGGAACCAAGCATCCAGGACCGGTTTCTGGCTATCAGCCGTCATCAGCCAGGATAGCTTGACTCCAGTGGCGTAGTGAGCACGGGACCCACGTCTGGGCATACCCATCCCACTTAGGGCGAAAAGCGTTACAACAAACACATGATGGACGGAATGCTGACAATGCAGACATTCTCCCCCAGTCAAGAGATCTGGGTTAAATCCATCGTTCTTTTGCCCACTACGCCACCCCAGTTCAGACATGGCCATATGCAAATCAGTCTTGACCCTGTGCCTCTTGGGAACAGTCCAGCCCGAACCGCCAAGCCATGTCTTCCTTGGACTGGAATCAAGCATCCTAGGACCGGTTTCTGGCTATCAGCCGTCATCAGCCAGGATAAGTTGACTCCAGTGGCGTAGTGAGCACGGGACCCACGTCTGCGCATACCCATCCCTCTTAGGGCAAAAAGCGTTACATCAAACCAATGATGGACGGAATGCTGACAATGCAGACATTCTCCCCCAGTCAAGAGATCTGGGTTAAATCCATCGTTCTTTTGCCCACTACGCCAACCCAGTTCAGACATGGCCATATGCAAATCAGTCTTGACCCTGTGCCTCTTGGGAACAGTCCAGCCCCAACCGCCAAGCCATGTCTTCCCTGGACTGGAATCAAGCATCCTAGGACCGGTTTCTGGCTATCAGCCGTCATCAGCAAGGATAGCTTGACTCCAGTGGCGTAGTGAGCACGGGACCCACGTCTGGGCATACCCATCCCACTTAGGGCGAAAAGCGTTACAACAAACAAATGATGGACGGAATGCTGACAATGCAGACATTCTCCCCCAGTCAAGAGATCTGGGTTAAATCCATCGTTCTTTTGCCCACTACGCCACCCCAGTTCAGACATGGCCATATGCAAATCAGTCTTGACCCTGTGCCTCTTGGGAACAGTCCAGCCCGAACTGCCAAGCCATGTCTTCCCTGGACTGGAATCAAGCATCCTAGGACCGGTTTCTGGCTATCAGCCGTCATCAGCCAGGATAGCTTGACTCCAGTGGCGTAGTGAGCACGGGACCCACGTCTGGGCATACCCATCCCACTTAGGGCGAAAAGCGTTACAACAAACAAATGATGGACGGAATGCTGACAATGCAGACATTCTCCCCCAGTCAAGAGATCTGGGTTAAATCCATCGTTCTTTTGCCCACTACGCCACCCCAGTTCAGACATGGCCATATGCAAATCAGTCTTGACCCTGTGCCTCTTGGGAACAGTCCAGCCCGAACCGCCAAGCCATGTCTTCCCTGGACTGGAATCAAGCATCCTAGGACCGGTTTCTGGCTATCAGCCGTCATCAGCCAGGATAGCTTGACTCCAGTGGCGTAGTGAGCACGGGACCCACGTCTGGGCATACCCATCCCACTTAGGGCGAAAAGCGTTACAACAAACAAATGAAGGACGGAATGCTGACAATGCAGACATTCTCCCCCAGTCAAGAGATCTGGGTTAAATCCATTGTTCTTTTACCCACTACGCCACCCCAGTTCAGACATGGCCACATGCAAATCAGTCTTGACCCTGTGCCTCTTGGGAACAGTCCAGCCCGTACCGCCAAGCCATGTCTTCCCTGGACTGGAATCAAGCATCCTAGGACCGGTTTCTGGCTATCAGCCGTCATCAGCCAGGATAGCTTGACTCCAGTGGCGTAGTGAGCACGGGACCCACGTCTGGGCATACCCATCCCACTTAGGGCGAAAAGCGTTACAACAAACAAATGATGGATGGAATGCTGACAATGCAGACATTCTCCCCCAGTCAAGAGATCTGAGTTAAATCCATCGTTCTTTTGCCCACTACGCCACCCCAGTTCAGACATGGCCATATGCAAATCAGTCTTGACCCTGTGCCTCTTGGGAACAGTCCAGCCCGAACCGCCAAGCCATGTCTTCCCTGGACTGGAATCAAGCATCCTAGGACCGGTTTCTGGCTATCAGCCGTCATCCGCCAGGATAGCTTGACTCCAGTGGCGTAGTGAGCACGGGACCCACGTCTGGGCATACCCATCCCACTTAGGGCGAAAAGCGTTACATCAAACCAATGATGGACGGAATGCTGACAATGCAGACATTCTCCCCCAGTCAAGAGATCTGGGTTAAATCCATCGTTCTTTTGCCCACTACGCCACCCCAGTTCAGACATGGCCATATGCAAATCAGTCTTGACACTGTGCCTCTTGGGAACAGTCCAGCCCGAACCGCCAAGCCATGTCTTTCCTGGACTGGAACCAAGCATCCTAGGACCGGTTTCTGGCTATCAGCCGTCATCAGCCAGGATAGCTTGACTCCAGTGGCGTAGTGAGCACGGGACCCACGTCTGGGCATACCCATCCCACTTAGGGCGAAAAGCGTTACAACAAACAAATGATGGACGGAATGCTGACAATGCAGACATTCTCCCCCAGTCAAGAGATCTGGGTTAAATCCATCGTTCTTTTGCCCAATACGCCACCCCAGTTCAGACATGGCCATATGCAAATCAGTCTTGACCCTGTGCCTCTTGGGAACAGTCCAGCCCGAACCGCCAAGCCATGTCTTCCCTGGACTGGAATCAAGCATCCTAGGACCGGTTTCTGGCTATCAGCCGTCATCAGCCAGGATAGCTTGACTCCAGTGGCGTAGTGAGCACGGGACCCACGTCTGGGCATACCCATCCCACTTAGGGCGAAAAGCGTTACAACAAACAAATGATGGACGGAATGCTGACAATGCAGACATTCTCCCCCAGTCAAGAGATCTGGGTTAAATCCATCGTTCTTTTGCCCACTACGCCACCCCAGTTCAGACATGGCCATATGCAAATCAGTCTTGACCCTGTGCCTCTTGGGAACAGTCCAGCCCGAACCGCCAAGCCATGTCTTCCCTGGACTGGAATCAAGCATCCTAGGACCGGGTTAAGGCTATCAGCCGTCATCAGCCAGGATAGCTTGACTCCAGTGGCGTAGTGAGCACGGGACCCACGTCTGGGCATACCCATCCCACTTAGGGCGAAAAGCGTTACATCAAACCAATGATGGACGGAATGCTGACAATGCAGACATTCTCCCCCAGTCAAGAGATCTGGGTTAAATCCATCGTTCTTTTGCCCACTACGCCACCCCAGTTCAGACATGGCCATATGCAAATCAGTCTTGACCCTGTGCCCCTTGGGAACAGTCCAGCCCGAACCGCCAAGCCATGTCTTCCCTGGACTGGAATCAAGCATCCTAGGACCGGTTTCTGGCTATCAGCCGTCATCAGCCAGGATAGCTTGACTCCAGTGGCGTAGTGAGCACGGGACCCACGTTTGGGCATACCCATCCCACTTAGGGCGAAAAGCGTTACAACAAACAAATGATGGACGGAATGCTGACAATGCAGATATTCTCCCCCAGTCAAGAGATCTGGGTTAAATCCATCGTTCTTTTGCCCACTACGCCACCCCAGTTCAGACATGGCCATATGCAAATCAGTCTTGACACTGTGCCTCTTGGGAACAGTCCAGCCCGAACCGCCAAGCCATGTCTTTCCTGGACTGGAACCAAGCATCCAGGACCGGTTTCTGGCTATCAGCCGTCATCAGCCAGGATAGCTTGACTCCAGTGGCGTAGTGAGCACGGGACCCACGTCTGGGCATACCCATCCCACTTAGGGCGAAAAGCGTTACAACAAACAAATGATGGACGGAATGCTGACAATGCAGACATTCTCCCCCAGTCAAGAGATCTGGGTTAAATCCATCGTTCTTTTGCCCACTACGCCACCCCAGTTCAGACATGGCCATATGCAAATCAGTCTTGACCCTGTGCCTCTTGGGAACAGTCCAGCCCGAACCGCCAAGCCATGTCTTCCCTGGACTGGAATCAAGCATCCTAGGACCGGTTTCTGGCTATCAGCCGTCATCAGCCAGGATAGCTTGACTCCAGTGGCGTAGTGAGCACGGGACCCACGTCTGGGCATACCCATCCCACTTAGGGCGAAAAGCGTTACAACAAACAAATGATGGACGGAATGCTGACAATGCAGACATTCTCCCCCAGTCAAGAGATCTGGGTTAAATCCATCGTTCTTTTGCCCACTACGCCACCCCAGTTCAGACATGGCCATATGCAAATCAGTCTTGACCCTGTGCCTCTTGGGAACAGTCCAGCCCGAACTGCCAAGCCATGTCTTCCCTGGACTGGAATCAAGCATCCTAGGACCGGGTTCTGGCTATCAGCCGTCATCAGCCAGGATAGCTTGACTCCAGTGGCGTAGTGAGCACGGGACCCACGTCTGGGCATACCCATCCCACTTAGGGCGAAAAGCGTTACAACAAACAAATGATGGACGGAATGCTGACAATGCAGACATTCTCCCCCAGTCAAGAGATCTGGGTTAAATCCATCGTTCTTTTGCCCAATACGCCACCCCAGTTCAGACATGGCCATATGCAAATCAGTCTTGACCCTGTGCCTCTTGGGAACAGTCCAGCCCGAACCGCCAAGCCATGTCTTCCCTGGACTGGAATCAAGCATCCTAGGACCGGTTTCTGGCTATCAGCCGTCATCAGCCAGGATAGCTTGACTCCAGTGGCGTAGTGAGCACGGGACCCACGTCTGGGCATACCCATCCCACTTAGGGCGAAAAGCGTTACAACAAACAAATGATGGACGGAATGCTGACAATGCAGACATTCTCCCCCAGTCAAGAGATCTGGGTTAAATCCATTGTTCTTTTGCCCACTACGCCACCCCAGTTCAGACATGGCCATATGCAAATCAGTCTTGACCCTGTGCCTCTTGGGAACAGTCCAGCCCGAACCGCCAAGCCATGTCTTCCCTGGACTGGAATCAAGCATCCTAGGACCGGGTTCTGGCTATCAGCCGTCATCAGCCAGGATAGCTTGACTCCAGTGGCGTAGTGAGCACGGGACCCACGTCTGGGCATACCCATCCCACTTAGGGCGAAAAGCGTTACAACAAACAAATGAAGGACGGAATGCTGACAATGCTGACATTCTCCCCCAGTCAAGAGATCTGGGTTAAATCCATCGTTCTTTTGCCCACTACGCCACCCCAGTTCAGACATGGCCATATGCAAATCAGTCTTGACCCTTTGCCTCTTGGGAACAGTCCAGCCCGAACCGCCAAGCCATGTCTTCCCTGGACTGGAATCAAGCATCCTAGGACCGGGTTAAGGCTATCAGCCGTCATCAGCCAGGATAGCTTGACTCCAGTGGCGTAGTAAGCACGGGACCCACGTCTGGGCATACCCATCCCACTTAGGGCGAAAAGCGTTACATCAAACCAATGATGGACGGAATGCTGACCATGCAGACATTCTCCCCCAGTCAAGAGATCTGGGTTAAATCCATCGTTCTTTTGCCCAATACGCCACCCCAGTTCAGACATGGCCATATGCAAATCAGTCTTGACCCTGTGCCTCTTGGGAACAGTCCAGCCCGAACCGCCAAGCCATGTCTTCCCTGGACTGGAATCAAGCATCCTAGGACCGGTTTCTGGCTATCAGCCGTCATCAGCCAGGATAGCTTGACTCCAGTGGCGTAGTGAGCACGGGACCCACGTCTGGGCATACCCATCCCACTTAGGGCGAAAAGCGTTACAACAAACAAATGATGGACGGAATGCTGACAATGCAGACATTCTCCCCCAGTCAAGAGATCTGGGTTAAATCCATCGTTCTTTTGCCCACTACGCCACCCCAGTTCAGACATGGCCATATGCAAATCAGTCTTGACACTGTGCCTCTTGGGAACAGTCCAGCCCGAACCGCCAAGCCATGTCTTTCCTGGACTGGAACCAAGCATCCAGGACCGGTTTCTGGCTATCAGCCGTCATCAGCCAGGATAGCTTGACTCCAGTGGCGTAGTGAGCACGGGACCCACGTCTGGGCATACCCATCCCACTTAGGGCGAAAAGCGTTACAACAAACAAATGATGGACGGAATGCTGACAATGCAGACATTCTCCCCCAGTCAAGAGATCTGGGTTAAATCCATCGTTCTTTTGCCCACTACACCACCCCAGTTCAGACATGGCCATATGCAAATCAGTCTTGACCCTGTGCCTCTTGGGAACAGTCCAGCCCGAACCGCCAAGCCATGTCTTCCCTGGACTGGAATCAAGCATCCTAGGACCGGTTTCTGGCTATCAGCCGTCATCAGCCAGGATAGCTTGACTCCAGTGGCGTAGTGAGCACGGGACCCACGTCTGCGCATACCCATCCCACTTAGGGCGAAAAGCGTTACAACAAACAAATGATGGACGGAATGCTGACAATGCAGACATTCTCCCCCAGTCAAGAGATCTGGGTTAAATCCATCGTTCTTTTGCCCACTACGCCACCCCAGTTCAGACATGGCCATATGCAAATCAGTCTTGACCCTGTGCCTCTTGGGAACAGTCCAGCCCGAACCGCCAAGCCATGTCTTCCCTGGACTGGAATCAAGCATCCTAGGACCGGGTTCTGGCTATCAGCCGTCATCAGCCAGGATAGCTTGACTCCAGTGGTGTAGTGAGCACGGGACCCACGTCTGGGCATACCCATCCCACTTAGGGCGAAAAGCGTTACAACAAGCAAATGATGGACGGAATGCTGACAATGCTGACATTCTCCCCCAGTCAAGAGATCTGGGTTAAATCCATCGTTCTTTTGCCCACTACGCCACCCCAGTTCAGACATGGCCATATGCAAATCAGTCTTGACCCTGTGCCTCTTGGGAACAGTCCAGCCCGAACCGCCAAGCCATGTCTTCCCTGGACTGGAATCAAGCATCCTAGGACCGGTTTCTGGCTATCAGCCGTCATCAGCCAGGATAGCTTGACTCCAGTGGCGTAGTGAGCACGGGACCCACGTCTGGGCATACCCATCCCTCTTAGGGTGAAAAGCGTTACATCAAACCAATGATGGACGGAATGCTGACAATGCAGACATTCTCCCCCAGTCAAGAGATCTGGGTTAAATCCATCGTTCTTTTGCCCACTACGCCACCCCAGTTCAGACATGGCCATATGCAAATCAGTCTTGACCCTGTGCCTCTTGGGAACAGTCCAGCCCCAACCGCCAAGCCATGTCTTCCCTGGACTGGAATCAAGCATCCTAGGACCGGTTTCTGGCTATCAGCCGTCATCAGCCAGGATAGCTTGACTCCAGTGGCGTAGTGAGCACGGGACCCATGTCTGGGCATACCCATCCCACTTAGGGCGAAAAGCGTTACAACAAACAAATGATGGACGGAATGCTGACAATGCAGACATTCTCCCCCAGTCAAGAGATCTGGGTTAAATCCATCGTTTTTTTGCCCACTACGCCACCCCAGTTCAGACATGGCCATATGCAAATCAGTCTTGACCCTGTGCCTCTTGGGAACAGTCCAGCCCGAACCGCCAAGCCATGTCTTCCCTGGACTGGAATCAAGCATCCTAGGACCGGTTTCTGGCTATCAGCCGTCATCAGCCAGGATAGCTTGACTCCAGTGGCGTAGTGAGCACGGGACCCACGTCTGGGCATACCCATCCCACTTAGGGCGAAAAGCGTTACAACAAACACATGATGGACGGAATGCTGACAATGCAGACATTCTCCCCCAGTCAAGAGATCTGGGTTAAATCCATCGTTCTTTTGCCCACTACGCCACCCCAGTTCAGACATGGCCATATGCAAATCAGTCTTGACCCTGTGCCTCTTGGGAACAGTCCAGCCCGAACCGCCAAGCCATGTCTTCCCTGGACTGGAATCAAGCATCCTAGGACCGGTTTCTGGCTATCAGCCGTCATCAGCCAGGATAGCTTGACTCCAGTGGCGTAGTGAGCACGGGACCCACGTCTGGGCATACCCATCCCACTTAGGGCGAAAAGCGTTACAACAAACAAATGATGGACGGAATGCTGACAATGCAGACATTCTCCCCCAGTCAAGAGATCTGGGTTAAATCCATCGTTCTTTTGCCCACTACGCCACCCCAGTTCAGACATGGCCATATGCAAATCAGTCTTGACCCTGTGCCTCTTGGGAACAGTCCAGCCCGAACCGCCAAGCCATGTCTTCCCTGGACTGGAATCAAGCATCCTAGGACCGGGTTCTGGCTATCAGCCGTCATCAGCCAGGATAGCTTGACTCCAGTGGCGTAGTGAGCACGGGACCCACGTCTGGGCATACCCATCCCACTTAGGGCGAAAAGCGTTACAACAAACAAATGATGGACGGAATGCTGACAATGCAGACATTCTCCCCCAGTCAAGAGATCTGGGTTAAATCCATCGTTCTTTTGCCCACTACGCCACTCCAGTTCAGACATGGCCATATGCAAATCAGTCTTGACCCTGTGCCTCTTGGGAACAGTCCAGCCCGAACCGCCAAGCCATGTCTTCCCTGGACTGGAATCAAGCATCCTGGGACCGGTTTCTGGCTATCAGCCGTCATCAGCCAGGATAGCTTGACTCCAGCGGCGTAGTGAGCACGGGACCCACGTCTGGGCATACCCATCCCACTTAGGGCGAAAAGCGTTACATCAAACCAATGATGGACGGAATGCTGACAATGCAGACATTCTACCCCAGTCAAGAGATCTGGGTTAAATCCATCGTTCTTTAGCCCACTACGCCACCCCAGTTCAGACATGGCCATATGCAAATCAGTCTTGACCCTGTGCCTCTTGGGAACAGTCCAGCCCGAACCGCCAAGCCATGTCTTCCCTGGACTGGAATCAAGCATCCTAGGACCGGTTTCTGGCTATCAGCCGTCATCAGCCAGGATAGCTTGACTCCAGTGGCGTAGTGAGCACGGGACCCACGTCTGGGCATACCCATCCCACTTAGGGCGAAAAGCGTTACAACAAACAAATGATGGACGGAATGCTGACAATGCAGACATTCTCCCCCAGTCAAGAGATCTGGGTTAAATCCATCGTTCTTTTGCCCACTACGCCACCCCAGTTCAGACATGGCCATATGCAAATCAGTCTTGACCCTGTGCCTCTTGGGAACAGTCCAGCCCGAACCGCCAAGCCATGTCTTCCCTGGACTGGAATCAAGCATCTTAGGACCGGTTTCTGGCTATCAGCCGTCATCAGCCAGGATAGCTTGACTCCAGTGGCGTAGTGAGCACGGGACCCACGTCTGGGCATACCCATCCCACTTAGGGCGAAAAGCGTTACAACAAACAAATGATGGACGGAATGCTGACAATGCAGACATTCTCCCCCAGTCAAGAGATCTGGGTTAAATGCATCATTCTTTTGCCCACCACGCCACCCCAGTTCAGACATGGCCATATGCAAATCAGTCTTGACCCTGTGCCTCTTGGGAACAGTCCAGCCCGAACCGCCAAGCCATGTCTTCCCTGGACTGGAATCAAGCATCCTAGGACCGGTTTCTGGCTATCAGCCGTCATCAGCCAGGATAGCTTGACTCCAGTGGCGTAGTGAGCACGGGACCCACGTCTGGGCATACCCATCCCACTTAGGGCGAAAAGCGTTACAACAAACAAATGATGGACGGAATGCTGACAATGCAGAAATTCTCCCCCAGTCAAGAGATCTGGGTTAAATCCATCGTCCTTTTGCCCACTACGCCACCCCAGTTCAGACATGGCCATATGCAAATCAGTCTTGACCCTGTGCCTCTTGGGAACAGTCCAGCCCGAACCGCCAAGCCATGTCTTCCCTGGACTGGAATCAAGCATCCTAGGAACGGTTTCTGGCTATCAGCCGTCATCAGCCAGGATAGCTTGACTCCAGTGGCGTAGTGAGCACGGGACCCACGTCTGGGCATACCCATCCCACTTAGGGCGAAAAGCGTTACAACAAACAAATGATGGACGGAATGCTGACAATGCAGACATTCTCCCCCAGTCAAGAGATCTGGGTTAAATCCATCGTTCTTTTGCCCACTACGCCACCCCAGTTCAGACATGGCCATATGCAAATCAGTCTTGACCCTGTGCCTCTTGGGAACAGTCCAGCCCGAACCGCCAAGCCATGTCTTCCCTGGACTGGAATCAAGCATCCTAGGACCGGTTTCTGGCTATCAGCCGTCATCAGCCAGGATAGCTTGACTCCAGTGGCGTAGTGAGCACGGGACCCACGTCTGGGCATACCCATCCCATTTAGGGCGAAAGGCGTTACAACAAACAAATGATGGACGGAATGCTGACAATGCAGACATTCTCCCCCAGTCAAGAGATCTGGGTTAAATCCATCGTTCTTTTGCCCACTACGCCACCCCATTTCAGACATGGCCATATGCAAATCAGTCTTGACCCTGTGCCTCTTGGGAACAGTTCAGCCCGAACCGCCAAGCCATGTCTTCCCTGGACTGGAATCAAGCATCCTAGGACCGGTTTCTGGCTATCAGCCGTCATCAGCCAGGATAGCTTGACTCCAGTGGCGTAGTGAGCACGGGACCCACGTCTGGGCATACCCATCCCACTTAGGGCGAAAAGCGTTACAACAAACAAATGATGGACGGAATGCTGACAATGCAGACATTCTCCCCCAGTCAAGAGATCTGGGTTAAATCCATCGTTCTTTTGCCCACTACGCCACCCCAGTTCAGACATGGCCATATGCAAATCAGTCTTGACCCTGTGCCTCTTGGGAACAGTCCAGCCCGAACCGCCAAGCCATGTCGTTCCTGGACTGGAACCAAGCATCCTAGGACCGGTTTCTGGCTATCAGCCGTCATCAGCCAGGATAGCTTGACTCCAGTGGCGTAGTGAGCACGGGACCCACGTCTGGGCATACCCATCCCACTTAGGGCGAAAAGCGTTACAACAAACAAATGATGGACGGAATGCTGACAATGCAGACATTCTCCCCAGTCAAGAGATCTGGGTTAAATCCATCGTTCTTTTGCCCACTACGCCACCCCAGTTCAGACATGGCCATATGCAAATCAGTCTTGACCCTGTGCCTCTTGGGAACAGTCCAGCCCAAACCTCCAAGCCATGTCTTCCCTGGACTGGAATCAAGCATCCTAGGACCGGTTTCTGGCTATCAGCCGTCATCAGCCAGGATAGCTTGACTCCAGTGGCGTAGTGAGCACAGGACCCACGTCTGGGCATACCCATCCCACTTAGGGCGAAAAGCGTTACAACAAACAAATGATGGACGGAATGCTGACAATGCAGACATTCTCCCCCAGTCAAGAGATCTGGGTTAAATCCATCGTTCTTTTGCCCACTACGCCACCCCAGTTCAGACATGGCCATATGCAAATCAGTCTTGACCCTGTGCCTCTTGGGAACAGTCTAGCCTGAACCGCCAAGCCATGTCTTCCCTGGACTGGAATCAAGCATCCTATGACCGGTTTCTGGCTATCAGCCGTCATCAGCCAGGATAGCTTGACTCCAGTGGCGTAGTGAGCACGGGACCCACGTCTGGGCATACCCATCCCACTTAGGGCGAAAAGCGTTACAACAAACAAATGATGGACGGAATGCTGACAATGCAGCCATTCTCCCCCAGTCAAGAGATCTGGGTTAAATCCATCGTTCTTTTGCCCACTACGCCACCCCAGTTCAGACATGGCCATATGCAAATCAGTCTTGACCCTGTGCCTCTTGGGAACAGTCCAGCCCGAACCGCCAAGCCATGTCTTCCCTGGACTGGAATCAAGCATCCTAGGACCGGTTTCTGGCTATCAGCCGTCATCAGCCAGGATAGCTTGACTCCAGTGGCGTAGTGAGCACGGGACCCACGTCTGGGCATACCCATCCCACTTAGGGCGAAAAGCGTTACAACAAACAAATGATGGACGGAATGCTGACAATGCAGACATTCTCCCCCAGTCAAGAGATCTGGGTTAAATCCATCGTTCTTTTGCCCACTACGCCACCCCAGTTCAGACATGGCCATATGCAAATCAGTCTTGACCCTGTGCCTCTTGGGAACAGTCCAGCCCAAACCGCCAAGCCATGTCTTCCCTGGACTGGAATCAAGCATCCTAGGACCGGTTTCTGGCTATCAGCCGTCATCAGCCATGATAGCTTGACTCCAGTGGCGTAGTGAGAATGGGACCCACGTCTGGGCATACCCATCCCACTTAGGGCGAAAAGCGTTACAACAAACAAATGATGGACGGAATGCTGACAATGCAGACATTCTCCCCCAGTCAAGAGATCTGGGTTAAATCCATCGTTCTTTTGCCCACTACGCCACCCCAGTTCAGACATGGCCATATGCAAATCAGTCTTGACCCTGTGCCTCTTGGGAACAGTCCAGCCCGAACCGCCAAGCCATGTCTTCCCTGGACTGGAATCAAGCATCCTAGGACCGGGTTCTGGCTATCAGCCGTCATCAGCCAGGATAGCTTGACTCCAGTGGCGTAGTGAGCACGGGACCCACGTCTGGGCATACCCATCCCACTTAGGGCGAAAAGCGTTACAACAAACAAATGATGGACGGAATGCTGACAATGCAGACATTCTCCCCCAGTCAAGAGATCTGGGTTAAATCCATCGTTCTTTTGCCCACTACGCCACCCCAGTTCAGACATGGCCATATGCAAATCAGTCTTGACCCTGTGCCTCTTGGGAACAGTCCAGCCCGAACCGCCAAGCCATGTCTTCCCTGGACTGGAATCAAGCATCCTAGGACCGGGTTCTGGCTATCAGCCGTCATCAGACAGGATAGCTTGACTCCAGTGGCGTAGTGAGCACGGGACCCACGTCTGGGCATACCCATCCCACTTAGGGCGAAAAGCGTTACAACAAACAAATGATGGACGGAATGCTGACAATGCAGACATTCTCCCCCAGTCAAGAGATCTGGGTTAAATCCATTGTTCTTTTGCCCACTACGCCACCCCAGTTCAGACATGGCCATATGCAAATCAGTCTTGACCCTGTGCCTCTTGGGAACAGTCCAGCCCGAACCGCCAAGCCATGTCTTCCCTGGACTGGAATCAAGCATCCTAGGACCGGTTTCTGGCTATCAGCCGTCATCAGCCAGGATAGCTTGACTCCAGTGGCGTAGTGAGCACGGGACCCACGTCTGGGCATACCCATCCCACTTAGGGCGAAAAGCGTTACAACAAACAAATGATGGACAGAATGCTGACAATGCAGACATTCTCCCCCAGTCAAGAGATCTGGGTTAAATCCATCGTTCTTTTGCCCACTACGCCACCCCAGTTCAGACATGGCCATATGCAAATCAGACTTGACCCTGTGCCTCTTGGGAACAGTCCAGTCCGAACCACCAAGCCATGTCTTCCCTGTACTGGAATCAAGTATCCTAGGACCGGTTTCTGGCTATCAGCCGTCATCAATCAGGATAGCTTGACTCCAGTGGCGTAGTGAGCACGGGACCCACGTCTGGGCATACCCATCCCTCTTAGGGCGAAAAGCGTTACATCAAACCAATGATGGACGGAATGCTGACAATGCAGACATTCTCCCCCAGTCAAGAGATCTGGGTTAAATCCATCGTTCTTTTGCCCACTACGCCACCCCAGTTCAGACATGGCCATATGCAAATCAGTCTTGACCCGGTGCCTCTTGGGAACAGTCCAGCCCGAACTACCAAGCCATGTCTTCCCTGGACTGGAATCAAGCATCCTAGGACCGGTTTCTGGCTATCAGCCGTCATCAGCCAGGATAGCTTGACTCCAGTGGCGTAGTGAGCACGGGACCCACGTCTGGGCATACCCATCCCACTTAGGGCGAAAAGCGTTACAACAAACGAATGATGGACGGAATGCTGACAATGCAGACATTCTCCCCCAGTCAAGAGATCTGGGTTAAATCCATCGTTCTTTTGCCCACTACGCCACCCCAGTTCAGACATGGCCATATGCAAATCAGTCTTGACCCTGTGCCTCTTGGGAACAGTCCAGCCCAAACCGCCAAGCCATGTCTTCCCTGGACTGGAATCAAGCATCCTAGGACCGGTTTCTGTCTATCAGCCGTCATCAGCCAGGATAGCTTGACTCCAGTGGTGTAGTGAGCACGGGACCCAGGTCTGGGCATACCCATCCCACTTAGGGCGAAAAGCGTTACAACAAACAAATGATGGACGGAATGCTGACAATGCAGACATTCTCCCCCAGTCAAGAGATCTGGGTTAAATCCATCGTTCTTTTGCCCACTACGCCACCCCAGTTCAGACATGGCCATATGCAAATCAGTCTTGACCCTGTGCCTCTTGGGAACAGTCCAGCCCGAACCGCTAAGCCATGTCTTCCCTGGACTGGAATCAAGCATCCTAGGACCGGGTTCTGGCTATCAGCCGTCATCAGCCAGGATAGCTTGACTCCAGTGGCGTAGTGAGCACGGGACCCACGTCTGGGCATACCCATCCCACTTAGGGCGAAAAGCGTTACAACAAACAAATGATGGACGGAATGCTGACAATGCAGACATTCTCCCCCAGTCAAGAGATCTGGGTTAAATCCATCGTTCTTTTGCCCACTACGCCACCCCAGTTCAGACATGGCCATATGCAAATCAGTCTTGACCCTGTGCCTCTTGGGAACAGTCCAGCCCGAACCGCCAAGCCATGTCTTCCCTGGACTGGAATCAAGCATCCTAGGACCGGGTTCTGGCTATCAGCCGTCATCAGCCAGGATAGCTTGACTCCAGTGGCGTAGTGAGCACGGGACCCACGTCTGGGCATACCCATCCCACTTAGGGCGAAAAGCGTTACAACAAACAAATGATGGACGGAATGCTGACAATGCAGACATTCTCCCCCAGTCAAGAGATCTGGGTTAAATCCATCGTTCTTTTGCCCACTATGCCACCCCAGTTCAGACATGGCCATATGCAAATCAGACTTGACCCTGTGCCTCTTGGGAACAGTCCAGCCCGAACCGCCAAGCCATGTCTTCCCTGGACTGGAATCAAGCATCCTAGGACCGGTTTCTGGCTATCAGCCATCATCAATCAGGATAGCTTGACTCCAGTGGCGTAGTGAGCACGGGACCCAAGTCTGGGCATACCCATCCCTCTTAGGGCGAAAAGCGTTACATCAAACCAATGATGGACGGAATGCTGACAATGCAGACATTCTCCCCCAGTCAAGAGATCTGGGTTAAATCCATCGTTCTTTTGCCCACTACGCCACCCCAGTTCAGACATGGCCATATGCAAATCAGTCTTGAACCTGTGCCTCTTGGGAACAGTCCAGCCCGAACCGCCAAGCCATGTCTTCCCTGGACTGGAATCAACCATCCTAGGACCGGTTTCTGGCTATCAGCCGTCATCAGCCAGGATAGCTTGACTCCAGTGGCGTAGTGAGCACGGGACCCACGTCTGGGCATACCCATCCCACTTAGGGCGAAAAGCGTTACAACAAACAAATGATGGACGGAATGCTGACAATGCAGACATTCTCCCATAGTCAAGAGATCTGGGTTAAGTCCATCGTTCTTTTGCCCACTACGCCACCCCAGTTCAGACATGGCCACATGCAAATCAGTCTTGACCCTGTGCCTCTTAGGAACAGTCCAGCCCGTACCGCCAAGCCATGTCTTCCCTGGACTGGAATCAAGCATCCTAGGACCGGTTTCTGGCTATCAGCCGTCATCAGCCAGGATAGCTTGACTCCAGTGGCGTAGTGAGCACGGGACCGACTTCTGGGCATACCCATCCCACTTAAGGCGAAGAGCGTTACAACAAACAAATGATGGATGGAATGCTGACAATGCAGACATTCTCCCCCATTCAAGAGATCTGGGTTAAATCCATCGTTTTTTTGCCCACTACGCCACCCAAGTTCAGACATGGCCATATGAAAATCAGTCTTGACCCTGTGTCTCTTGGGAACAGTCCAGCCCGAACCACCAAGCCATGTCTTCCCTGGACTGGAATCAAGCATCCTAGGACCGGTTTCTGGCTATCAGCCGTCATCAGCCAGGATAGCTTGACTCCAGTGGCGTAGTGAGCACGGGACCCACGTCTGGGCATACCCATCCCACTTAGGGTGAAAAGCGTTACAACAAACAAATGATGGACGGAATGCTGACAATGCAGACATTCTCCCCCAGTCAAGAGATCTGGGTTAAATCCATCGTTCTTTTGCCCACTACGCCACTCCAGTTCAGACATGGCCACATGCAAATCAGTCTTGACCCTGTGTCTCTTGGGAACAGTCCAGCCCGAACCGCCAAGCCATGTCTTCCCTGGACTGGAATCAAGCATCCTAGGACCGGTTTCTGGCTCTCAGCCGTCATCAGCCAGGATAGCTTGACTCCAGTGGCGTAGTGAGCACGGGACCCACGTCTGGGCATACCCATCCCACTTAGGGCGAAAAGCGTTACAACAAACAAATGATGGACGGAATGCTGACAATGCAGACATTCTCCCCCAGTCAAGAGATCTGGGTTAAATCCATCGTTCTTTTGCCCACTACGCCACCCCAGTTCAGACATGGCCATATGCAAATCAGTCTTGACCCTGTGCCTCTTGGGAACAGTCCAGCCCGAACCGCCAAGCCATGTCTTCCCTGGACTGGAATCAAGCATCCTAGGACCGGTTTCTGGCTATCAGCCGTCATCAGCCAGGATAGCTTGACTCCAGTGGCGTAGTGAGCACGGGACCCACGTCTGGGCATACCCATCCCACTTAGGGCGAAAAGCGTTACAACAAACAAATGATGGACGGAATGCTGACAATGCAGACATTCTCCCATAGTCAAGAGATCTGGGTTAAGTCCATCGTTCTTTTGCCCACTACGCCACCCCAGTTCAGACATGGCCACATGCAAATCAGTCTTGACCCTGTGCCTCTTGGGAACAGTCCAGCCCGTACCGCCAAGCCATGTCTTCCCTGGACTGGAATCAAGCATCCTAGGACCGGTTTCTGGCTATCAGCCGTCATCAGCCAGGATAGCTTGACTCCAGTGGCGTAGTGAGCACGGGACCCACTTCTGGGCATACCCATCCCACTTAGGGCGAAGAGCGTTACAACAAACAAATGATGGACGGAATGCTGACAATGCAGACATTCTCCCCCATTCAAGAGATCTGGGTTAAATCCATCGTTTTTTTGCCCACTACGCCACCCAAGTTCAGACATGGCCATATGCAAATCAGTCTTAACCCTGTGTCTCTTGGGAACAGTCCAGCCCGAACCGCCAAGCCATGTCTTCCCTGGACTGGAATCAAGCATCCTAGGACCGGTTTCTGGCTATCAGCCATCATCAGCCAGGATAGCTTGACTCCAGTGGCGTAGTGAGCACGGGACCCACGTCTGGGCATACCCATCCCACTTAGGGTGAAAAGCGTTACAACAAACAAATGATGGACGGAATGCTGACAATGCAGACATTCTCCCCCAGTCAAGAGATCTGGGTTAAATCCATCGTTCTTTTGCCCACTACGCCACCCCAGTTCAGACATGGCCATATGCAAATCAGTCTTGACCCTGTGCCTCTTGGGAACAGTCCAGCCCGAACCGCCAAGCCATGTCTTCCCTGGACTGGAATCAAGCATCCTAGGACCGGTTTCTGGCTATCAGCCGTCATCAGCCAGGATAGCTTGACTCCAGTGGCGTAGTGAGCACGGGACCCACGTCTGGGCATACCCATCCCACTTAGGGCGAAAAGCGTTACAACAAACAAATGATGGACGGAATGCTGACAATGCAGACATTCTCCCCCAGTCAAGAGATCTGGGTTAAATCCATCGTTCTTTTGCCCACTACGCCACCCCAGTTCAGACATGGCCATATGCAAATCAGTCTTGACCCTGTGCCTCTTGGGAACAGTCCAGCCCGAACCGCCAAGCCATATCTTCCCTGGACTGGAATCAAGCATCCTAGGACCGGTTTCTGGCTATCAGCCGTCATCAGCCAGGATAGCTTGACTCCAGTGGCGTAGTGAGCACGGAACCCACGTCTGGGCATACCCATCCCACTTAGGGCGAAAAGCGTTACAACAAACAAATGATGGACGGAATGCTGACAATGCAGACATTCTCCCCCAGTCAAGAGATCTGGGTTAAATCCATCGTTCTTTTGCCCACTACGCCACCCCAGTTCAGACATGGCCATATGCAAATCAGTCTTGACCCTGTGCCTCTTGGGAACAGTCCAGCCCGAACCGCCAAGCCATATCTTCCCTGGACTGGAATCAAGCATCCTAGGACCGGTTTCTGGCTATCAGCCGTCATCAGCCATGATAGCTTGACTCCAGTGGCGTAGTGAGCACGGGACCCACGTCTGGGCATACCCATCCCACTTAGGGCGAAAAGCGTTACAACAAACAAATGATGGACGGAATGCTGACAATGCAGACATTCTCCCCCAGTCAAGATATCTGGGTTAAATCCATCGTTCTTTTGCCCACTACGCCACCCCAGTTCAGACATGGCCATATGCAAAGCAGTCTTGACCCTGTGCCTCTTGGGAACAGTCCTGCCCGAACCGCCAAGCCATGTCTTCCCTGGACTGGAATCAAGCATCCTGGGACCGGTTTCTGGCTATCAGCCGTCATCAGCCAGGATAGCTTGACTCCAGCGGCGTAGTGAGCACGGGACCCACGTCTGGGCATACCCATCCCACTTAGGGTGAAAAGCGTTACATCAAACCAATGATGGACGGAATGCTGACAATGCAGACATTCTACCCCAGTCAAGAGATCTGGGTTAAATCCATCGTTCTTTAGCCCACTACGCCACCCCAGTTCAGACATGGCCATATGCAAATCAGTCTTGACCCTGTGCCTCTTGGGAACAGTCCAGCCCGAACTGCCAAGCCATGTCTTCCCTGGACTGGAATCAAGCATCCTAGGACCGGTTTCTGGCTATCAGCCGTCATCAGCCAGGATAGCTTGACTCCAATGGCGTAGTGAGCACGGGACCCACGTCTGGGCATACCCATCCCACTTAGGGCGAAAAGCGTTACAACAAACAAATGATGGACGGAATGCTGACAATGCAGACATTCTCCCCCAGTCAAGAGATCTGGGTTAAATCCATCGTTCTTTTGCCCACTACGCCACAGCAGTTCAGACATGGCCATATGCAAATCAGTCTTGACCCTGTGCCTCTTGGAAACAGTCCAGCCCGAACCGCCAAGCCATGTCTTCCCTGAACTGGAATCAAGCATCCTAGGACCGGTTTCTGGCTATCAGCCGTCATCAGCCAGGATAGCTTGACTCCAGTGGCGTAGTGAGCACGGGACCCACGTCTGGGCATACCCATCCCACTTAGGGCGAAAAGCGTTACAACAAACAAATGATGGACGGAATGCTGACAATGCAGACATTCTCCCCCAGTCAAGAGATCTGGGTTAAATCCATCGTTCTTTTGCCCACTACGCCACCCCAGTTCAGACATGGCCATATGCAAGTTAGTCTTGACCCTGTGCCTCTTGGGAACAGTCCAGCCCGAACAGCCAAGCCATGTCTTCCCTGGACTGGAATCAAGCATCCTAGGACCGGTTTCTGGCTATCAGCCGTCATCAGCCAGGATAGCTTGACTCCAGTGGCGTAGTGAGCACGGGACCCACGTCTGGGCATACACATCCCACTTAGGGCGAAAAGCGTTACAACAAACAAATGATGGATGGAATGCTGAAAATGCAGACATTCTCCCCCAGTCAAGAGATCTGGGTTAAATCCATCGTTCTTTTGCCCACTACGCCACCCCAGTTCAGACATGGCCATATGCAAATCAGTCTTGACCCTGTGCCTCTTGGGAACAGTCCAGCCCGAACCGCCAAGCCATGTCTTCCCTGGACTGGAATCAAGCATCCTAGGACCGGTTACTGGCTATCAGCCGTCATCAGCCAGGATAGCTTGACTCCAGTGGCGTAGTGAGCACGGGACCCACGTCTGGGCATACCCATCCCACTTAGGGCGAAAAGCGTTACATCAAACCAATGATGGACGGAATGCTGACAATGCAGACATTCTCCCCCAGTCAAGAGATCTGGGTTAAATCCATCGTTCTTTTGCCCACTACTCCACCCTAGTTCAGACATGGCCATATGCAAATCAGTCTTGACCCTGTGCCTCTTGGGAACATTCCAGCCCGAACCGCCAAGCCATGTCTTCCCTGGAATGGAATCAAGCATCCTAGGACCGGTTTCTGGCTATCAGCCGTCATCAGCCAGGATAGCTTGACTCCAGTGGCGTAGTGAGCACGGGGGTTTTTAGCCAAAATATCGAGTTTTAAATTTCGACCTACAATAATATCGTGTTTTTAATATCGTAGGTATAGAATATCGAAGTCAAGAATATCGAGGGACAGAATATCGATCCCAAGGTAAGTAATATCGAAGTTAATAATATCGAGGTAATTAATTTCGATGTAAGTAATATCGTAAGTAAAAATTTCGATGTCAATAATATCGATATTTATTTAGTGTAATGTCATTTAATATGTATTTTATTTATATGTTAAAGATAATTGTAATGTATTTTAATACATTTAAAAATAAATGTTTAGAGATTAATAATTATTTTAAATTTAATTTAGCGTTTTAGTATCAGAGCGGGTTGTGGGTTTATAGGGGAATAGGGTGGGAAGTAATTTAATTATAATTAATGAATTAATATGTGTTGTTTAATTGGTATTTATGATTAATTAATTGGTATTAATTAATAATTGGTAATTAATTGATTAATTAATTGTTAATTAATTATTAATTGTAAAAACATTTTATTAATTGGTTAATTATATACATTATAATTAGTTTATTATTAATATTTATTTATTGTTATTGTTAATTAATTAATTGTTAATTAGTAATTAATCGGTGATTTAATTTTATTAAGTGATTAATTGATAATTAAATTAATTATGTGAATTTTTATGTGTAGTGGGTTGTGGGTTTATAGGGGAATAGGGTGGGAAGTAATTTAATTATAATTAATGAATTAATATGTATTGTTTAATTGGTATTTATGATTAATTAATTGGTAATTAATTAATAATTGGTAATTAATGTGATTAATAGATTAATTAATTGTTAATTAATTATTAATTGTAAAATTATTTTATTATTTGGTTAATTATATACATTATAATTAGTTTATTAATAATATTTATTTATTGTTATAGTTAATTAATTAATTGTTAATTAGTAATTAATTGGTGATTTAATTTTATTAAGTTATTAATTCATAATTAAATTAATTATATGAATTTTTATGTGTAGTGGGTTGTGGGTTTATAGGGGAATAGGGTGGGATGTAATTAAAATAAAATAAATAATGATATATTGTATTTATTTGTAATTAATATTAATTAATTGTTATTAGTTAGTTAAATATAGTAAATATAAATAATTTATTATTGTATTTTATTTGTTGTTATTGCTAATTAATGTATTGTTAATTAACAATTAATAGGGGAATATTTGTAATTTCGTAGTTAATATGTATTAATTAGTCAATTAATAACTATATTAATTATAAAGAATGTATTATTAATTGCAAATAAGAGAGAAATTGATATATAAATCTATTGTGTATTTTGTATGTGTAGTGTGTTGTGTGTCAAAGGGGGAATAGTGTGGGATGTAATTTAAATTTATTTATTTAAATATTTATTTTACATAATTGGTATTTAATAATATTTTTTGTTTTAAAACATTGTTAACATGCAAATTTTTTATAAGAAATTATTGAATTGGTTATAATGTTCATAGAATCACTATGCTATCTAGTGCTTTCACAACTGTTTTACTATCTGGAGTGGGAATAGTAATTTTTACCCCTACGCTATCCAGCGCTTTCCCTACTGTTGCACTCTCTGGAGTTGGAATAGTAATTTTTACCCCTACGCTATCCAGCGCTTTCCCTACTGTTGCACTCTTTGGAGTTGGAATAGTAATTTTTACCCCTACGCTATCCAACCTTTTCTCTACTGTTGCACTGTCTGGAGTGGGAATAGTAATTTTTACCCTTACGCTATCCAACACTTTCCCTACTATTGCACTCTCTGGAGTGGGAATAGTAAATTTTACCCTTACGCTATCCAACACTTTCCCTACTATTGCACTCTCTGGAGTTGGAATAGTAATTTTTACCCCTACGCTATCCAACGTTTTCCCTACTATTGCACTCTTTGGAGTTGGAATAGTTATTTGTACCCCTACGCTATCCAACGTTTTCTCTACTGTTGCACTGTCTGGAGTGGGAATAGTAATTTTTACCCTTACGCTATCCAACACTTTCCCTACTATTGCACTCTCTGGAGTGGGAATAGTAATTTTTACCATTACGCTATCCAACACTTTCCCTACTATTGCACTCTCTGGAGTTGGAATAGTAATTTTTACCCCTACGCTATCCAACGCTTTCCCTACTGTTGCACTCTTTGGAGTTGGAATAGTAATTTTTACCCCTACGCTATCCAATGTTTTCCCTACTGTTGCACTCTCGGGAGTTGGAATAGTTATTTTTACCCCTACGCTATCCAACATTTTCCTTACTGTTGTTTTTGTTGAAGTTGGACTAGTAGTTTTATTGTGTCTGATATTAAATATGTTTTGTAATATTTTAGCTATTGTAATATATAATGAATAATAAAAATTATTCAAATTAAAATTATTGATTATTATTTGCTATATGTAATTATTTAATATTTATTAATGTTATTGTTTTATGTGTATAGATGTATTGGTAACTTAAATAAATATTTAATAATTTATATGTTACAGAAATTATTATTAAAATTAATTATTAAGTAAGTGTATATATTATATATTATATATATATGTTTAATTAAAGTTTCATTTAATTATATATATTTATTATAAATTTTACATATTATAAAATATATTTAATTATGTTTCTTTGATTTATAAGTATTATTTGGTTTATTTTACATATATTTTTAAACTAAAAAAAAAACGATATTTTTGAATTACGATATTTTTGACATCGATATTAAATTATCGATATTTTTGTACTTCCCATGTTGTAGATAGGATGTCGATATTCTTGACCACGATATTTTTGTTGCGATATTTTTGTAGGTCGAATTTTTGTCTTTCGAAATTATGTCATACAATCGAGCACGGGACCCACGTCTGGGCATACCCATCCCACTTAGGGGGAAAAGCGTTACAACAAACAAATGATGGACGGAATGCTGACAATGCAGACATTCTCCCCCAGTCAAGAGATCTGCGTTAAATCCATCGTTCTTTTGCCCACTACGCCACCCCAGTTCAGACATGGCCATATGCAAATCAGTCTTGACCCTGTGCCTCTTGGGAACAGTCCAGCCCGAACCGCCAAGCCATGTCTTTCCTGGACTGGAACCAAGCATCCTAGGACCGGTTTCTGGCTATCAGCCGTCATCAGCCAGGATAGCTTGACTCCAGTGGCGTAGTGAGCACGGGACCCACGTCTGGGCATACCCATCCCACTTAGGGCGAAAAGCGTTACAACAAACAAATGATGGACGGAATGCTGACAATGCAGACATTCTCCCCCAGTCAAGAGATCTGGGTTAAATCCATCGTTCTTTTGCCCACTACGCCACCCCAGTTCAGACATGGCCATATGCAAATCAGTCTTGACCCTGTGCCTCTTGGGAACAGTCCAGCCCGAACCGCCAAGCCATGTCTTCCCTGGACTGGAATCAAGCATCCTAGGACCGGTTTCTGGCTATCAGCCGTCATCAGCCAGGATAGCTTGACTCCAGTGGCGTAGTGAGCACGGGAACCACGTCTGGGCATACCCATCCCACTTAGGGCGAAAAGCGTTACAACAAACAAATGATGGACGGAATGCTGACAATGCAGACATTCTCCCCCAGTCAAGAGATCTGGGTTAAATCCATCGTTCTTTTGCCCACTACGCCACCCCAGTTCAGACATGGCCATATGCAAATCAGTCTTGACCCTGTGCCTCTTGGGAACAGTCCAGCTCGAACCGCCAAGCCATGTCTTCCCTGGACTGGAATCAAGCATCCTAAGACCGGGTTCTGGCTATCAGCCGTCATCAGCCAGGATAGCTTGACTCCAGTGGCGTAGTGAGCACGGGACCCACGTCTGGGCATACCCATCCCACTTAGGGCGAAAAGCGTTACAACAAACAAATGATGGACGGAATGCTGACAATGCAGACATTCTCCCCCAGTCAAGAGATCTGGGTTAAATCCATTGTTCTTTTGCCCACTACACCACCCCAGTTCAGACATGGCCATATGCAAATCAGTCTTGACCCTGTGCCTCTTGGGAACAGTCCAGCCCGAACCGCCAAGCCATGTCTTCCCTGGACTGGAATCAAGCATCCTAGGACCGGTTTCTGGCTATCAGCCGTCATCAGCCAGGATAGCTTGACTCCAGTGGCGTAGTGAGCACGGGACCCACGTCTGGGCATACCCATCCCACTTAGGGCGAAAAGCGTTACAACAAACAAATGATGGACGGAATGCTGACAATGCAGACATTCTCCCCCAGTCAAGAGATCTGGGTTAAATCCATCGTTCTTTCGCCCACTACGCCACCCCAGTTCAGACATGGCCATATGCAAATCAGTCTTGACCCTGTGCCTCTTGGGAACAGTCCAGACCGAACCGCCAAGCCATGTCTTCCCTGGACTGGAATCAAGCATCCTAGGACCGGTTTCTGGCTATCAGCCGTCATCAGCCAGGATAGCTTGACTCCAGTGGCGTAGTGAGCACGGGACCCACGTCTGGGCATACCCATCCCTCTTAGGGCGAAAAGCGTTACATGAAAACAATGATGGACAGAATGCTGACAATGCAGACATTCTCCCCCAGTCAAGAGATCTGGGTTAAATCCATCGTTCTTTTGCCCACTACGCCACCCCAGTTCAGACATGGCCATATGCAAATCAGTCTTGACCCTGTGCCTCTTGGGAACAGTCCAGCCCGAACTGCCAAGCCATGTCTTCCCTGGACTGGAATCAAGCATCCTAGGACCGGTTTCTGGCTATCAGCCGTCATCAGCCAGGATAGCTTGACTCCAGTGGCGTAGTGAGCACGGGACCCACGTCTGGGCATACCCATCCCTCTTAGGGCGAAAAGCGTTACATCAAAACAATGATGGACGGAATGCTGACAATGCAGACATTCTCCCCCAGTCAAGAGATCTGGGTTAAATCCATCGTTCTTTTGCCCACTACGCCACCCCAGTTCAGACATGGCCATATGCAAATCAGTCTTGACCCTGTGCCTCTTGGGAACAGTCCAGCCCAAACCGCCAAGCCATGTCTTCCCTGGACTGGAATCAAGCATCCTAGGACCGGTTTCTGGCTATCAGCCGTCATCAGCCAGGATAGCGTGACTCCAGTGGCGTAGTGAGCACGGGACCCACGTCTGGGCATACACATCCCACTTAGGGCGAAAAGCGTTACAACAAACAAATGATGGACGGAATAGTGACAATGCAGACATTTTCCCCCAGTCAAGAGATCTGGGTTAAATCCATCGTTCTTTTGCCCACTACGCCACCCCAGTTCAGACATGGCCATATGCAAATCAGTCTTGACCCTGTGCCTCTTGGGAACAGTCCAGCCCGAACCGCCAAGCCATGTCTTCCCTGGACTGGAATCAAGCATCCTAGGACCGGTTTCTGGCTATCAGCCGTCATCAGCCAGGATAGCTTGACTCCAGTGGCGTAGTGAACACGGGACCCACGTCTGGGCATACCCATCCCACTTAGGGCAAAAAGCGTTACAACAAACAAATGATGGACGGAATGCTGACAATGCAGACATTCTCCCCCATTCAAGAGATCTGGGTTAAGTCCATCGTTCTTTTGCCCACTACGCCACCCCAGTTCAGACATGGCCATATGCAAATCAGTATTGACCCTGTGCCTCTTGGGAACAGTCCAGCCCGAACCGCCAAGCCATGTCTTCCCTGGACTGGAATCAAGCATCCTAGGACCAGTTTCTGGCTATCAGCCGTCATCAGCCAGGATAGCTTGACTCCAGTGGCGTAGTGAGCACGGGACCCACGTCTGGGCATACCCATCCCACTTAGGGCGAAAAGCGTTACAACAAACAAATGATGGACGGAATGCTGACAATACAGTCATTCTCCCCCAGTCAAGAGATCTGGGTTAAATCCATCGTTCTTTTGCCCACTACGCCACCCCAGTTCAGACATGGCCATATGCAAATCAGTCTTGACCCTGTGCCTCTTGGGAACAGTCAAGCCCGTACCGCCAAGCCATGTCTTCCCTGGACTGGAATCAAGCATCCTAGGACCGGTTTCTGGCTATCAGCCGTCATCAGCCAGGATAGCTTGACTCCAGTGGCGTAGTGAGCACGGGACCCACGTCTGGGCATACCCATCCCACTTAGGGCGAAGAGTGTTACAACAAACAAATGATGGACGGAATGCTGACAATGCAGACATTCTCCCCCAGTCAAGAGATCTGGGTTAAATCCATCGTTCTTTCGCCCACTACGCCACCCCAGTTCAGACATGGCCATATGCAAATCAGTCTTGACCCTGTGCCTCTTGGGAACAGTCCAGCCCGAACCGCCAAGCCATGTCTTCCCTGGACTGGAATCAAGCATCCTAGGACCGGTTTCTGGCTATCAGCCGTCATCAGCCAGGATAGCTTGACTCCAGTGGCGTAGTGAGCACGGGACCCACGTCTGGGCATACCCATCCCTCTTAGGGCGAAAAGCGTTACATGAAAACAATGATGGACAGAATGCTGACAATGCAGACATTCTCCCCCAGTCAAGAGATCTGGGTTAAATCCATCGTTCTTTTGCCCACTACGCCACCCCAGTTCAGACATGGCCATATGCAAATCAGTCTTGACCCTGTGCCTCTTGGGAACAGTCCAGCCCGAACCGCCAAGCCATGTCTTCCCTGGACTGGAATCAAGCATCCTAGGACCGGTTTCTGGCTATCAGCCGTCATCAGCCAGGATAGCGTGACTCCAGTGGCGTAGTGAGCACGGGACCCACGTCTGGGCATACACATCCCACTTAGGGCGAAAAGCGTTACAACAAACAAATGATGGACGGAATAGTGACAATGCAGACATTTTCCCCCAGTCAAGAGATCTGGGTTAAATCCATCGTTCTTTTGCCCACTACGCCACCCCAGTTCAGACATGGCCATATGCAAATCAGTCTTGACCCTGTGCCTCTTGGGAACAGTCCAGCCCGAACCGCCAAGCCATGTCTTCCCTGGACTGGAATCAAGCATCCTAGGACCGGTTTCTGGCTATCAGCCGTCATCAGCCAGGATAGCTTGACTCCAGTGGCGTAGTGAACACGGGACCCACGTCTGGGCATACCCATCCCACTTAGGGCAAAAAGCGTTACAACAAACAAATGATGGATGGAATGCTGACAATGCAGACATTCTCCCCCATTCAAGAGATCTGGGTTAAGTCCATCGTTCTTTTGCCCACTACGCCACCCCAGTTCAGACATGGCCATATGCAAATCAGTCTTGACCCTGTGCCTCTTGGGAACAGTCCAGCCCGAACCGCCAAGCCATGTCTTCCCTGGACTGGAATCAAGCATCCTAGGACCAGTTTCTGGCTATCAGCCGTCATCAGCCAGGATAGCTTGACTCCAGTGGCGTAGTGAGCACGGGACCCACGTCTGGGCATACCCATCCCACTTAGGGCGAAAAGCGTTACAACAAACAAATGATGGACGGAATGCTGACAATACAGTCATTCTCCCCCAGTCAAGAGATCTGGGTTAAATCCATCGTTCTTTTGCCCACTACGCCACCCCAGTTCAGACATGGCCATATGCAAATCAGTCTTGACCCTGTGCCTCTTGGGAACAGTCAAGCCCGTACCGCCAAGCCATGTCTTCCCTGGACTGGAATCAAGCATCCTAGGACCGGTTTCTGGCTATCAGCCGTCATCAGCCAGGATAGCTTGACTCCAGTGGCGTAGTGAGCACGGGACCCACATCTGGGCATACCCATCCCACTTAGGGTGAAAAGCGTTACAACAAACAAATGATGGACGGAATGCTGACAATGCAGACATTCTCCCCCAGTCAAGATATCTGGGTTAAATCCATCGTTCTTTTGCCCACTACGCCACCCCAGTTCAGACATGGCCATATGCAAATCAGTCTTGACCCTGTGCCTCTTGGGAACAGTCCAGCCCGAACCGCCAAGCCATGTCTTCCCTGGACTGGAATCAAGCATCCTAGGACCGGTTTCTGGCTAACAGCCGTCATCAGCCAGGATAGCTTGACTCCAGTGGCGTAGTGAGCACGGGACCCACGTCTGGGCATACCCATCCCACTTAGGGCAAAAAGCGTTACAACAAACAAATGATGGACGGAATGCTGACATTGCAGACATTCTCCCCCAGTCAAGAGATCTGGGTTAAATCCATCGTTCTTTTGCCCACTACGCCACCCCAGTTCAGACATGGCCATATGCAAATCAGTCTTGACCCTGT
This sequence comes from Triturus cristatus, assembly GCF_964204655.1. NCBI lineage: Eukaryota > Metazoa > Chordata > Amphibia > Caudata > Salamandridae > Triturus > Triturus cristatus. Next base: position 91,487,627 of record NC_140587.1, on the reverse strand, counting down.
GCCTCTTGGGAACAGTCCAGCCCGAACCGCCAAGCCATGTCTTCCCTGGACTGGAATCAAGCATCCTAGGACCGGTTTCTGGCTATCAGCCGTCATCAGCCAGGATAGCTTGACTCCAGCGGCGTAGTGAGCACGGGACCCACGTCTGGGCATACCCATCCCACTTAGGGCGAAAAGCGTTACATCAAACCAATAATGGACGGAATGCTGACAATGCAGACATTCTCCCCAGTCAAGAGATCTGGGTTAAATCCATCGTTCTTTAGCCCACTACGCCACCCCAGTTCAGACATGGCCATATGCAAATCAGTCTTGACCCTGTGCCTCTTGGGAACAGTCCAGCCCGAACCGCCAAGCCATGTCTTCCCTGGACTGGATTCAAGCATCCTAGGACCGGTTTCTGGCTATCAGCCGTCATCAGCCAGGATAGCTTGACTCCAGTGGCGTAGTGAGCACGGGACCCACGTCTGGGCATACCCATCCCACTTAGGGCGAAAAGCGTTACAACAAACAAATGATGGACGGAATGCTGACAATGCAGACATTCTCCCGCAGTCAAGAGATCTGGGTTAAATCCATCGTTCTTTAGCCCACTACGCCACCCCAGTTCAGACATGGCCATATGCAAATCAGTCTTGACCCTGTGCCTCTTGGGAACAGTCCAGCCCGAACCGCCAAGCCATGTCTTCCCTGGACTGGAATCAAGCATCCTAGGACCGGTTTCTGGCTATCAGCCGTCATCAGCCAGGATAGCTTGACTCCAGTGGCGTAGTGAGCACGGGACCCACGTCTGGGCATACCCATCCCACTTAGGGCGAAAAGCGTTACAACAAACAAATGATGGACGGAATGCTGACAATGCAGACATTCTCCCCCAGTCAAGAGAGCTGGGTTAAATCCATCGTTCTTTTGCCCACTACGCCACCCCAGTTCAGACATGGCCATATGCAAATCAGTCTTGACCCTGTGCCTCTTGGGAACAGTCCAGCCCGAACCGCCAAGCCATGTCTTCCCTGGACTGGATTCAAGCATCCTAGGACCGGTTTCTGGCTATCAGCCGTCATCAGCCAGGATAGCTTGACTCCAGTGGCGCAGTGAGCACGGGACCCACGTCTGGGCATACCCATCCCACTTAGGGCGAAAAGCGTTACAACAAACAAATGATGGACGGAATGCTGACAATGCAGACATTCTCCCCCAGTCAAGAGATCTGGGTTAAATCCATTGTTCTTTTGCCGACTACGCCACCCCAGTTCAGACATGGCCATATGCAAATCAGTCTTGACCCTGTGCCTCTTGGGAACAGTCCAGCCCGAACCGCCAAGCCATGTCTTCCCTGGACTGGAATCAAGCATCCTAGGACCGGGTTCTGTCTATCAGCCGTCATCAGCCAGGATAGCTTGACTCCAGTGGCGTAGTGAGCACGGGACCCACGTCTGGGCATACCCATCCCACTTAGGGCGAAAAGCGTTACAACAAACAAATGATGGACGGAATGCTGACAATGCAGACATTCTCCCCCAGTCAAGAGATCTGGGTTAAATCCATCGTTCTTTTGCCCACTACGCCACCCCAGTTCAGACATGGCCATATGCAAATCAGTCTTGACCCTCTGCCTCTTGGGAACAGTCCAGCCCGAACCGCCAAGCCATGTCTTCCCTGGACTGGAATCAAGCATCCTAGGAACGGTTTCTGGCTATCAGCCGTCATCAGCCAGGATAGCTTGAGTCCAGTGGCGTAGTGAGCACGGGACCCACGTCTGGGCATACCCATCCCACTTAGGGCGAAAAGCGTTACAACAAACAAATGATGGACGGAATTCTGACAATGCAGACATTCTCCCCCAGTCAAGAGATCTAGGTTAAATCCATCGTTCTTTTGCCCACTACGCCACCCCAGTTCAGACATGGCCATATGCAAATCAGTCTTGACCCTGTGCCTCTTGGGAACAGTCCAGCCCGAACCGCCAAACCATGTCTTCCCTGGACTGGAATCAAGCATCCTAGGACCGGTTTCTGGCTATCAGCCGTCATCAGCCAGGATAGCTTGACTCCAGTGGCGTAGTGAGCACGGGACCCACGTCTGGGCATACCCATCCCACTTAGGGCGAAAAGCGTTACAACAAACAAATGATGGACGGAATGCTGACAATGCAGACATTCTCCCCCAGTCAAGAGATCTGGGTTAAATCCATTGTTCTTTTGCCCACTACGCCACCCCAGTTCAGACATGGCCATATGCAAATCAGTCTTGACCCTGTGCCTCTTGGGAACAGTCCAGCCCGAACCGCCAAGCCATGTCTTCCCTGGACTGGAATCAAGCATCCTAGGACCGGGTTCTGGCTATCAGCCGTCATCAGCCAGGATAGCTTGACTCCAGTGGCGTAGTGAGCACGGGACCCACGTCTGGGCATACCCATCCCACTTAGGGCGAAAAGCGTTACAACAAACAAATGATGGACGGAATGCTGACAATGCAGACATTCTCCCCCAGTCAAGAGAGCTGGGTTAAATCCATCGTTCTTTTGCCCACTACGCCACCCCAGTTCAGACATGGCCATATGCAAATCAGTCTTGACCCTCTGCCTTTTGGGAACAGTCCAGCCCGAACCGCCAAGCCATGTATTCCCTGGACTGGAATCAAGCATCCTAGGACCGGTTTCTGGCTATCAGCCGTCATCAGCCAGGATAGCTTGACTCCAGTGGCGTAGTGAGCACGGGGCCCACGTCTGGGCATACCCATCCCACTTAGGGCGAAAAGCGTTACACCAAACAAATGATGGACGGAATGCTGACAATGCAGACATTCTCCCCCAGTCAAGAGATCTGGGTTAAATCCATCGTTCTTTTGCCCACTACGCCACCCCAGATCAGACATGGCCATATGCAAATCAGTCTTGACCCTGTGCCTCTTGGGAACAGTCCAGCCCGAACCGCCAAGCCATGTCTTCCATGGACTGGAATCAAGCATCCTAGGACCGGTTTCTGGCTATCAGCCGTCATCAGCCAGGATAGCTTGACTCCAGTGGCGTAGTGAGCACGGGACCCACGTCTGGGCATACCCATCCCACTTAGGGCGAAAAGCGTTACAACAAACGAATGATGGACAGAATGCTGACAATGCAGACATTCTCCCCCAGTCAAGAGATCTGGGTTAAATCCATCGTTCTTTTGCCCACTACGCCACCCCAGTTCAGACATGGCCATATGCAAATCAGTCTTGACCCTGTGCCTCTTGGGAACAGTCCAGCCCGAACCGCCAAGCCATGTCTTCCCTGGACTGGAATCAAGCATCCTAGGACCGGTTTCTGGCTATCAGCCGTCATCAGCCAGGATAGCTTGACTCCAGTGGCGTAGTGAGCACGGGACCCACGTCTGGGCATACCCATCCCACTTAGGGCGAAAAGCGTTACAACAAACAAATGATGGACGGAATGCTGACAATGCAGACATTCTCCCCCAGTCAAGAGATCTGGGTAAAATCCATCGTTCTTTTGCCCACTACGCCACCCCAGTTCAGACATGGCCATATGCAAATCAGGCTTGACCCTGTGCCTCTTGGGAACAGTCCAGCCCGAACCGCCAAGCCATGTCTTCCCTGGACTGAAATCAAGCATCCTAGGACCGGTTTCTGGCTATCAGCCGTCATCAGCCAGGATAGCTTGACTCCAGTGGCGTAGTGAGCACGGGACCCACGTCTGGGCATACCCATCCCACTTAGGGCGAAAAGCGTTACAACAAACAAATGATGGACGGAATGCTGACAATGCATACATTCTCCCCCAGTCAAGAGATCTGGGTTAAATCCATCGTTCTTTTGCCCACTACACCACCCCAGTTTAGACATGGCCACATGCAAATCAGTCTTGACCCTGTGCCTCTTGGGAACAGTCCAGCCCGAACCGCCAAGCCATGTCTTCCCTGACCTGGAATCAAGCATCCTAGGACCGGTTTCTGGCTATCAGCCGTCACCAGCCAGGATAGCTTGACTCCAGTGGCGTAGTGAGCACGGGACCCACGTCTGGGCATACCCATCCCACTTAGGGCGAAAAGCGTTACAACAAACAAATGATGGACGGAATGCTGACAATGCAGACATTCTCCCCCAGTCAAGAGATGTGGGTTAAATCCATCGTTCTTTTGCCCACTACGCCACCCCATTTCAGACATGGCCATATGCAAATCAGTCTTGACCCTGTGCCTCTTGGGAACAGTCCAGCCCGAACCGCCAAGCCATGTCTTCCCTGGACTGGAATCAAGCATCCTAGGACCGGTTTCTGGCCATCAGCCGTCATCAGCCAGGATAGCTTGACTCCAGTGGCGTAGTGAGCACGAGACCCACGTCTGGGCATACACATCCCACTTAGGCGAAAAGCGTTACAACAAACAAATGATGGATGGAATGCTGACAATGCAGACATTCAACCCCAGTCAAGAGATCTGGGTTAAATCCATCGTTCTTTTGCCCACTACGCCACCCCAGTTCAGACATGGCCATATGCAAATCAGTCTTGACCCTGTGCCTCTTGGGAACAGTCCAGCCCGAACCGCCAAGCCATGTCTTCCCTGGACTGGAATCAAGCATCCTAGGACCGGTTTCTGGCTATCAGCCGTCATCAGCCAGGATAGCTTGACTCCAGTGGCGTAGTGAGCACGGGACCCACGTCTGGGCATACCCATCCCACTTAGGGCGAAAAGCGTTATATCAAACCAATGATGGACGGAATGCTGACAATGCAGACATTCTCCCCTAGTCAAGAGATCTGGGTTAAATCCATCGTTCTTTTGCCCACTACGCCACCCTAGTTCAGACATGGCCATATGCAAATCAGTCTTGACCCTGTGCCTCTTGGGAACATTCCAGCCCGAACCGCCAAGCCATGTCTTCCCTGGAATGGAATCAAGCATCCTAGGACCGGTTTCTGGCTATCAGCCGTCATCAGCCAGGATAGCTTGGCTCCAGTGACGTAGTGAGCACGGGGGTGTTTAGCCAAAATATCGAGTTTTAAATTTCGACCTACAATAATATCGTGTTTTAATATCGTAGGTACAGAATATCGAAGTCAAGAATATCGAGGGACAGAATATCGATCCCAAGGTAAGTAATATCGAAGTTAATAATATCGAGGTAATTAATTTCGATGTAAGTAATATCGTAAGTAAAAATTTCGATGTCAATAATATCGATATTTATTTAGTGTAATGTCATTTAATATGTATTTTATTTGTATGTTAAAGATAATTGTAATGTATTTTAATACATTTAAAAATAAATGTTTAGAGATTAATAATTATTTTAAATTTAATTTAGCGTTTTAGTATCAGAGCGGGTTGTGGGTTTATAGGGGAATAGGGTGGGAAGTAATTTAATTATAATTAATGAATTAATATGTGTTGTTTAATTGGTATTTATGATTAATTAATTGGTATTAATTAATAATTGGTAATTAATTGATTAATTAATTGTTAATTAATTATTAATTGTAAAAACGTTTTATTAATTGGTTAAATATATACATTATAATTAGTTTATTATTAATATTTATTTATTGTTATTGTTAATTAATTAATTGTTAATTAGTAATTAATTGGTGATTTAATTTTATTAAGTGATTAATTGATAATTAAATTAATTATGTGAATTTTTATGTGTAGTGGGTTGTGGGTTTATAGGGGAATAGGGTGGGAAGTAATTTAATTATAATTAATGAATTAATATGTATTGTTTAATTGGTATTTATGATTAATTAATTGGTAATTAATTAATAATTGGTAATTAATGTGATTAATAGATTAATTAATTGTAAAATTATTTTATTATTTGGTTAATTATATACATTATAATTAGTTTATTAATAATATTTATTTATTGTTATAGTTAATTAATTATTTGTTAATTAGTAATTAATTGGTTATTTAATTTTATTAAGTTATTAATTCATAATTAAATTAATTATATGAATTTTTATGTGTAGTGGGTTGTGGGTTTATTGGGGAATAGGGTGGGATGTAATTAAAATAAAATAAATAATGATATATTGTATTTATTTGTAATTAATATTAATTAATTGTTATTAGTTAGTTAAATATAGTAAATATAAATAATTTATTATTGTATTTTATTTGTTGTTATTGCTAATTAATGTATTGTTAATTAACAATTAATAGGGGAATATTTGTAATTTCGTAGTTAATATGTATTAATTAGTCAATAAATAACTATATTAATTATAAAGAATGTATTATTAATTGCAAATAAGAGAGAAATTGATATATAAATCTATTGTGTATTTTGTATGTGTAGTGTGTTGTGTGTCAAAGGGGGAATAGTGTGGGATGTAATTTAAATTTATTTATTTAAATATTTATTTTACATAATTGGTATTTAATAATATTTTTTGTTTTAAAACATTGTTAACATGCAAATTTTTTATAAGAAATTATTGAATTGGTTATAATGTTCATAGAATCACTATGCTATCTAGTGCTTTCACAACTGTTTTACTATCTGGAGTGGGAATAGTAATTTTTACCCCTACGCTATCCAGCGCTTTCCCTACTGTTGCACTCTCTGGAGTTGGAATAGTAATTTTTACCCCTATGCTATCCAGCGCTTTCCCTACTGTTGCACTCTTTGGAGTTGGAATAGTAATTTTTACCCCTACGCTATCCAACCTTTTCTCTACTGTTGCACTGTCTGGAGTGGGAATAGTAATTTTTACCCTTACGCTATCCAACACTTTCCCTACTATTGCACTCTCTGGAGTGGGAATAGTAAATTTTACCCTTACGCTATCCAACACTTTCCCTACTATTGCACTCTCTGGAGTTGGAATAGTAATTTTTACCCCTACGCTATCCAACGTTTTCCCTACTATTGCACTCTTTGGAGTTGGAATAGTTATTTGTACCCCTACGCTATCCAACGTTTTCTCTACTGTTGCACTGTCTGGAGTGGGAATACTAATTTTTACCCTTACGCTATCCAACACTTTCCCTACTATTGCACTCTCTGGTGTGGGAATAGTAATTTTTACCATTACGCTATCCAACACTTTCCCTACTATTGCACTCTCTGGAGTTGGAATAGTAATTTTTACCCCTACGCTATCCAACGCTTTCCCTACTGTTGCACTCTTTGGAGTTGGAATAGTAATTTTTACCCCTACGCTATCCAATGTTTTCCCTACTGTTGCACTCTCGGGAGTTGGAATAGTTATTTTTACCCCTACGCTATCCAACATTTTCCTTACTGTTGTTTTTGTTGAAGTTGGACTAGTAGTTTTATTGTGTCTGATATTAAATATGTTGTGTAATATTTTAGCTATTGTAATATATAATGAATAATAAAAATTATTCAAATTAAAATTATTGATTATTATTTGCTATATGTAATTATTTAATATTTATTAATGTTATTGTTTTATGTGTATAGATGTATTGGTAACTTAAATAAATATTTAATAATTTATATGTTACAGAAATTATTATTAAAAGTAATTATTAAGTAAGTGTATATATTATATATTATATATATATATGTTTAATTAAAGTTTCATTTAATTATATATATTTATTATAAATTTTACATATTATAAAATATATTTAATTATGTTTCTATGATTTATAAGTATTATTTGGTTTATTTTACATATATTTTTAAACTAAAAAAAAAACGATATTTTTGAATTACGATATTTTTGACATCGATATTAAATTATCGATATTTTTGTACTTCCCATGTTGTAGATAGGATGTCGATATTCTTGACCACGATATTTTTGTTGCGATATTTTTGTAGGTCGAATTTTTTTCTTTTGAAATTATGTCATACAATCGAGCACGGGACCCACGTCTGGGCATACCCATCCCACTTAGGGGGAAAAGCGTTACAACAAACAAATGATGGACGGAATGCTGACAATGCAGACATTCTCCCCCAGTCAAGAGATCTGGGTTAAATCCATCGTTCTTTTGCCCACTACGCCACCCCAGTTCAGACATGGCCATATGCAAATCAGTCTTGACCCTGTGCCTCTTGGGAACAGTCCAGCCCGAACCGCCAAGCCATGTCTTTCCTGGACTGGAACCAAGCATCCTAGGACCGGTTTCTGGCTATCAGCCGTCATCAGCCAGGATAGCTTGACTCCAGTGGCGTAGTGAGCACGGGATCCACGTCTGGGCATACCCATCCCACTTAGGGCGAAAAGCGTTACAACAAACAAATGATGGACGGAATGCTGACAATGCAGACATTCTCCCCCAGTCAAGAGATCTGGGTTAAATCCATCGTTCTTTTGCCCACTACGCCACCCCAGTTCAGACATGGCCATATGCAAATCAGTCTTGACCCTGTGCCTCTTGGGAACAGTCCAGCCCGAACCGCCAAGCCATGTCTTCCCTGGACTGGAATCAAGCATCCTAGGACCGGTTTCTGGCTATCAGCCGTCATCAGCCAGGATAGCTTGACTCCAGTGGCGTAGTGAGCACGGGACCCACGTCTGGGCATACCCATCCCACTTAGGGCGAAAAGCGTTACAACAAACAAATGATGGACGGAATGCTGACAATGCAGACATTCTCCCCCAGTCAAGAGATCTCGGTTAAATCCATCGTTCTTTTGCCCACTACGCCACCCCAGTTCAGACATGGCCATATGCAAATCAGTCTTGACCCTGTGCCTCTTGGGAACAGTCCAGCCCAAACTGCCAAGCCATGTCTTCCCTGGACTGGAATCAAGCATCCTAGGACCGGTTTCTGGCTATCAGCCGTCATCAGCCAGGATAGCTTGACTCCAGTGGCGTAGTGAGCACGGGAACCACGTCTGGCCATACCCATCCCACTTAGGGCAAAAAGCGTTACAACAAACAAATGATGGACGGAATGCTGACAATGCAGACATTCTCCCCCAGTCAAGAGATCTGGGTTAAATCCATCGTTCTTTTGCCCACTACGCCACCCCAGTTCAGACATGGCCATATGCAAATCAGTCTTGACCCTGTGCCTCTTGGGAACAGTCCAGCCCGAACCGCCAAGCCATGTCTTCCCTGGACTGGAATCAAGCATCCTAGGACCGGTTTCTGGCTATCAGCCGTCATCAGCCAGGATAGCTTGACTCCAGCGGCGTAGTGAGCACGGGACCCACGTCTGGGCATACCCATCCCACTTAGGGCGAAAAGCGTTACATCAAACCAATAATGGACGGAATGCTGACAATGCAGACATTCTCCCCAGTCAAGAGATCTGGGTTAAATCCATCGTTCTTTAGCCCACTACGCCACCCCAGTTCAGACATGGCCATATGCAAATCAGTCTTGACCCTGTGCCTCTTGGGAACAGTCCAGCCCGAACCGCCAAGCCATGTCTTCCCTGGACTGGAATCAAGCATCCTAGGACCGGTTTCTGGCTATCAGCCGTCATCAGCCAGGATAGCTTGACTCCAGTGGCGTAGTGAGCACGGGACCCACGTCTGGGCATACCCATCCCACTTAGGGCGAAAAGCGTTACAACAAACAAATGATGGACGGAATGCTGACAATGCAGACATTCTCCCGCAGTCAAGAGATCTGGGTTAAATCCATCGTTCTTTAGCCCACTACGCCACCCCAGTTCAGACATGGCCATATGCAAATCAGTCTTGACCCTGTGCCTCTTGGGAACAGTCCAGCCCGAACCGCCAAGCCATGTCTTCCCTGGACTGGAATCAAGCATCCTAGGACCGGTTTCTGGCTATCAGCCGTCATCAGCCAGGATAGCTTGACTCCAGTAGCGTAGTGAGCACGGGACCCACGTCTGGGCATACCCATCCCACTTAGGGCGAAAAGCGTTACAACAAACAAATGATGGACGGAATGCTGACAATGCAGACATTCTCCCCCAGTCAAGAGATCTGGGTTAAATCCATCGTTCTTTAGCCCACTACGCCACCCCAGTTCAGACATGGCCATATGCAAATCAGTCTTGACCCTGTGCCTCTTGGGAACAGTCCAGCCCGAACCGCCAAGCCATGTCTTCCCTGGACTGGAATCAAGCATCCTAGGACCGGTTTCTGGCTATCAGCCGTCATCAGCCAGGATAGCTTGACTCCAGTGGCGTAGTGAGCACGGGACCCACGTCTGGGCATACCCATCCCACTTAGGGCGAAAAGCGTTACAACAAACAAATGATGGACGGAATGCTGACAATGCAGACATTCTCCCCCAGTCAAGAGATCTTGGTTAAATCCATTGTTCTTTTGCCCACTACGCCACCCCAGTTCAGACATGGCCATATGCAAATCAGTCTTGACCCTGTTCCTCTTGGGAACAGTCCAGCCCGAACCGCCAAGCCATGTATTCCCTGGACTGGAATCAAGCATCCTAGGACCGGGTTCTGGCTATCAGCCGTCATCAGCCAGGATAGCTTGACTCCAGTGGCGTAGTGAGCACGGGACCCACGTCTGGGCATACCCATCCCACTTAGGGCGAAAAGCATTACAACAAACAAATGATGGACGGAATGCTGACAATGCAGACATTCTCCCCCAGTCAAGAGATATGGGTTAAATCCATCGTTCTTTTGCCCACTACGCCACCCCAGTTCAGACATGGCCATATGCAAATCAGTCTTGACCCTCTGCCTCTTGGGAACAGTCCAGCCTGAACCGCCAAGCCATGTCTTCCCTGGACTGGAATCAAGCATCCTAGGACCGGTTTCTGGCTATCAGCCGTCATCAGCCAGGATAGCTTGACTCCAGTGGCGTAGTGAGCACGGGACCCACGTCTGGGCATACCCATCCCACTTACGGCAAAAAGCGTTACAACAAACAAATGATGAACGGAATTCTGACAATGCAGACATTCTCCCCCAGTCAAGAGATCTAGGTTAAATCCATCGTTCTTTTGCCCACTACGCCACCCCAGTTCAGACATGGCCATATGCAAATCAGTCTTGACCCTGTGCCTCTTGGGAACAGTCCAGCCCGAACCGCCAAACCATGTCTTCCCTGGACTGGAATCAAGCATCCTAGGACCGGTTTCCGGCTATCAGCCGTCATCAGCCAGGATAGCTTGACTCCAGTGGCGTAGTGAGCACGGGACCCACGTCTGGGCATACCCATCCCACTTAGGGCGAAAAGCGTTACAACAAACAAATGATGGACGGAATGCTGACAATGCAGACATTCTCCCCCAGTCAAGAGATCTGGGTTAAATCCATTGTTCTTTTACCCACTACGCCACCCCAGTTCAGACATGGCCATATGCAAATCAGTCTTGACCCTGTGCCTCTTGGGAACAGTCCAGCCCGAACCGCCAAGCCATGTCTTCCCTGGACTGTAATCAAGCATCCTAGGACCGGTTTCTGGCTATCAGCCGTCATCAGCCAGGATAGCTTGACTCCAGTGGCGTAGTGAGCACGGGACCGACGTCTGGGCATACCCATCCCACTTAGGGCGAAAAGCGTTACAACAAACAAATGATGGACGGAATGCTGACAATGCAGACATTCTCCCCCAGTCAAGAGATCTGGGTTAAATCCATCGTTCTTTTGCCCACTACGCCACCCCAGTTCAGACATGGCCATATGCAAATCAGTCTTGACCCTGTGCCTCTTGGGAACAGTCCAGCCCGAACCGCCAAGCCATGTCTTCCCTGGACTGGAATCAAGCATCCTAGGACCGGTTTCTGGCTATCAGCCGTCATCAGCCAGGATAGCTTGACTCCAGTGGCGTAGTGAGCACGGGACCCACGTCTGGGCATACCCATCCCACTTAGGGCGAAAAGCGTTACAACAAACAAATGATGGACGGAATGCTGACAATGCAGACATTCTCCCGCAGTCAAGAGATCTGGGTTAAATCCTTCGTTCTTTAGCCCACTACGCCACCCCAGTTCAGACATGGCCATATGCAAATCAGTCTTGACCCTGTGCCTCTTGGGAACAGTCCAGCCCGAACCGCCAAGCCATGTCTTCCCTGGACTGGAATCAAGCATCCTAGGACCGGTTTCTGGCTATCAGCCGTCATCAGCCAGGATAGCTTGACTCCAGTGGCGTAGTGAGCACGGGACCCACGTCTGGGCATACCCATCCCACTTAGGGCGAAAAGTGTTACAACAAACAAATGATGGACGGAATGCTGACAATGCAGACATTCTCCCCCAGTCAAGAGATCTGGGTTAAATCCATCGTTCTTTTGCCCACTACGCCACCCCAGTTCAGACATGGCCATATGCAAATCAGTCTTGACCCTGTGCCTCTTGGGAACAGTCCAGCCCGAACCGCCAAGCCATGTCTTCCCTGGACTGGAATCAAGCATCCTAGGACCGGTTTCTGGCTATCAGCCGTCATCAGCCAGGATAGCTTGACTCCAGTGGCGTAGTGAGCACGGGACCCACGTCTGGGCATACCCATCCCACTTAGGGCGAAAAGCGTTACAACAAACAAATGATGGACGGAATGCTGACAATGCAGACATTCTCCCCCAGTCAAGAGATCTGGGTTAAATCCATCGTTCTTTTGCCCACTACGCCACCCCAGTTCAGACATGGCCATATGCAAATCAGTCTTGACCCTGTGCCTCTTGGGAACAGTCCAGCCCAAACTGCTAAGCCATGTCTTCCCTGGACTGGAATCAAGCATCCTAGGACCGGTTTCTGGCTATCAGCCGTCATCAGCCAGGATAGCTTGACTCCAGTGGCGTAGTTAGCACGGGAACCACGTCTGGGCATACCCATCCCACTTAGGGCAAAAAGCGTTACAACAAACAAATGATGGATGGAATGCTGACAATGCAGACATTCTCCCCCAGTCAAGAGATCTGGGTTAAATCCATCGTTCTTTTGCCCACTACACCACCCCAGTTCAGACATGGCCATATGCAAATCAGTCTTGACCCTGTGCCTCTTGGGAACAGTCCAGCCCGAACCGCCAAGCCATGTCTTCCCTGGACTGGAATCAAGCATCCTAGGACCGGTTTCTGGCTATCAGCCGTCATCAGCCGGGATAGCTTGACTCCAGCGGCGTAGTGAGCACGGGACCCACGTCTGGGCATACCCATCCCACTTAGGGCGAAAAGCGTTACATCAACCCAATAATGGACGGAATGCTGACAATGCAGACATTCTCCCCAGTCAAGAGATCTGGGTTAAATCCATCGTTCTTTAGCCCACTACGCCACCCCAGTTCAGACATGGCCATATGCAAATCAGTCTTGACCCTGTGCCTCTTGGGAACAGTCCAGCCCGAACCGCCAAGCCATGTCTTCCCTGGACTGGAATCAAGCATCCTAGGACCGGTTTCTGGCTATCAGCCGTCATCAGCCAGGATAGCTTGACTCCAGTGGCGTAGTGAGCACGGGACCCACGTCTGGGCATACCCATCCCACTTAGGGCGAAAAGCGTTACAACAAACAAATGATGGACGGAATGCTGACAATGCAGACATTCTCCCGCAGTCAAGAGATCTGGGTTAAATCCATCGTTCTTTAGCCCACTACGCCACCCCAGTTCAGACATGGCCATATGCAAATCAGTCTTGACCCTGTGCCTCTTGGGAACAGTCCAGCCCGAACCGCCAAGCCATGTCTTCCCTGGACTGGAATCAAGCATCCTAGGACCGGTTTCTGGCTATCAGCCGTCATCAGCCAGGATAGCTTGACTCCAGTAGCGTAGTGAGCACGGGACCCACGTCTGGGCATACCCATCCCACTTAGGGCGAAAAGCGTTACAACAAACAAATGATGGACGGAATGCTGACAATGCAGACATTCTCCCCCAGTCAAGAGATCTGGGTTAAATCCATCGTTCTTTTGCCCACTACGCCACCCCAGTTCAGACATGGCCATATGCAAATCAGTCTTGACCCTGTGCCTCTTGGGAACAGTCCAGCCCGAACCGCCAAGCCATGTCTTCCCTGGACTGGAATCAAGCATCCTAGGACCGGTTTCTGGCTATCAGCCGTCATCAGCCAGGATAGCTTGACTCCAGTGGCGTAGTGAGCACGGGACCCACGTCTGGGCATACCCATCCCACTTAGGGCGAAAAGCGTTACAACAAACAAATGATGGACGGAATGCTGACAATGCAGACATTCTCCCCCAGTCAAGAGATCTGGGTTAAATCCATTGTTCTTTTGCCCACTACGCCACCCCAGTTCAGACATGGCCATATGCAAATCAGTCTTGACCCTGTGCCTCTTGGGAACAGTCCAGCCCGAACCGCCAAGCCATGTCTTCCCTGGACTGGAATCAAGCATCCTAGGACCGGGTTCTGGCTATCAGCCGTCATCAGCCAGGATAGCTTGACTCCAGTGGCGTAGTGAGCACGGGACCCACGTCTGGGCATACCCATCCCACTTAGGGCGAAAAGCGTTACAACAAACAAATGATGGACGGAATGCTGACAATGCAGACATTCTCCCCCAGTCAAGAGATCTGGGTTAAATCCATCGTTCTTTTGCCCACTACGCCACCCCAGTTCAGACATGGCCATATGCAAATCAGTCTTGACCCTCTGCCTCTTGGGAACAGTCCAGCCCGAACCGCAAAGCCATGTCTTCCCTGGACTGGAATCAAGCATCCTTGGACCGGTTTCTGGCTATCAGCCGTCATCAGCCAGGATAGCTTGAGTCCAGTGGCGTAGTGAGCACGGGACCCACGTCTGGGCATACCCATCCCACTTAGGGCGAAAAGCGTTACAACAAACAAATGATGGACGGAATTCTGACAATGCAGACATTCTCCCCCAGTCAAGAGATCTAGGTTAAATCCATTGTTCTTTTGCCCACTGCGCCACCCCAGTTCAGACATGGCCATATGCAAATCAGTCTTGACCCTGTGCCTCTTGGGAACAGTCCAGCCCGAACCGCCAAACCATGTCTTCCCTGGACTGGAATCAAGCATCCTAGGACCGGTTTCTGGCTATCAGCCGTCATCAGCCAGGATAGCTTGACTCCAGTGGCGTAGTGAGCACGGGACCCACGTCTGGGCATACCCATCCCACTTAGGGCGAAAAGCGTTACAACAAACAAATGATGGACGGAATGCTGACAATGCAGACATTCTCCCCCAGTCCAGAGATCTGGGTTAAATCCATTGTTCTTTTGCCCACTACGCCACCCCAGTTCAGACATGGCCATATGCAAATCAGTCTTGACCCTGTGCCTCTTGGGAACAGTCCAGCCCGAACCGCCAAGCCATGTCTTCCCTGGACTGGAATCAAGCATCCTAGGACCGGGTTCTGGCTATCAGCTGTCATCAGCCAGGATAGCTTGACTCCAGTGGCGTAGTGAGCACGGGACCCACGTCTGGGCATACCCATCCCACTTAGGGCGAAAAGCGTTACAACAAACAAATGATGGACGGAATGCTGACAATGCAGACATTCTCCCCCAGTCAAGAGATCTGGGTTAAATCCATCGTTCTTTTGCCCACTACGCCACCCCAGTTCAGACATGGCCATATGCAAATCAGTCTTGACCCTCTGCCTCTTGGGAACAGTCCAGCCCGAACCGCCAAGCCATGTCTTCCCTGGACTGGAATCAAGCATCCTAGGACCGGTTTCTGGCTATCAGCCGTCATCAGCCAGGATAGCTTGACTCCAGTGGCGTAGTGAGCACGGGGCCCACGTCTGGGCATACCCATCCCACTTAGGGCGAAAAGCGTTACAACAAACAAATGATGGACGGAATGCTGACAATGCAGACATTCTCCCCCAGTCAAGAGATCTGGGTTAAATCCATCGTTCTTTTGCCCACTACGCCACCCCAGTTCAGACATGGCCATATGCAAATCAGTCTTGACCCTGTGCCTCTTGGGAACAGTCCAGCCCGAACCGCCAAGCCATGTCTTCCCTGGACTGGAATCAAGCATCCTAGGACCGGTTTCTGGCTATCAGCCGTCATCAGCCAGGATAGCTTGACTCCAGTGGCGTAGTGAGCACGGGACCCACGTCTGGGCATACCCATCCCACTTAGGGCGAAAAGCGTTACAACAAACAAATGATGGACAGAATGCTGACAATGCAGACATTCTCCCCCAGTCAAGAGATCTGGGTTAAATACGTTCTTTTGCCCACTGCGCCACCCCAGTTCAGACATGGCCATATGCAAATCAGTCTTGACCCTGTGCCTCTTGGGAACAGTCCAGCCCGAACCGCCAAGCCATGTCTTCCCTGGACTGGAATCAAGCATCCTAGGACCGGTTTCTGGCTATCAGCCGTCATCAGCCAGGATAGCTTGACTCCAGTGGCGTAGTGAGCACGGGACCCACGTCTGGGCATACCCATCCCACTTAGGGCGAAAAGCGTTACATCAAACCAATGATGGACGGAATGCTGACAATGCAGACATTCTCCCCCAGTCAAGAGATCTGGGTTAAATCCGTCGTTCTTTTGCCCACTACGCCACCCTAGTTCAGACATGGCCATATGCAAATCAGTCTTGACCCTGTGCCTCTTGGGAACATTCCAGCCCGAACCGCCAAGCCATGTCTTCCCTGGAATGGAATCAAGCATCCTAGGACCGGTTTCTGGCTATCAGCCGTCATCAGCCAGGATAGCTTGACTCCAGTGGCGTAGTGAGCACGGGGGTGTTTAGCCAAAATATCGAGTTTTAAATTTCGACCTACAATAATATCGTGTTTTTAATATCGTAGGTACAGAATATCGAAGTCAAGAATATCGAGGGACAGAATATCGATCCCAAGGTAAGTAATATCGAAGTTAATAATATCGAGGTAATTAATTTCGATGTAAGTAATATCGTAAGTAAAAATTTCGATGTCAATAATATCGATATTTATTTAGTGTAATGTCATTTAATATGTATTTTATTTGTATGTTAAAGATAATTGTAATGTATTTTAATACATTTAAAAATAAATGTTTAGAGATTAATAATTATTTTAAATTTAATTTAGCGTTTTAGTATCAGAGCGGGTTGTGGGTTTATAGGGGAATAGGGTGGGAAGTAATTTAATTATAATTAATGAATTAATATGTGTTGTTTAATTGGTATTTATGATTAATTAATTGGTATTAATTAATAATTGGTAATTAATTGATTAATTAATTGTTAATTAATTATTAATTGTAAAAACGTTTTATTAATTGGTTAATTATATACATTATAATTAGTTTATTATTAATATTTATTTATTGTTATTGTTAATTAATTAATTGTTAATTAGTAATTAATTGGTGATTTAATTTTATTAAGTGATTAATTGATAATTAAATTAATTATGTGAATTTTTTATGTGTAGTGGGTTGTGGGTTTATAGGGGAATAGGGTGGGAAGTAATTTAATTATAATTAATGAATGAATATGTATTGTTTAATTGGTATTTATGATTAATTAATTGGTAATTAATTAATAATTGGTAATTAATGTGATTAATAGATTAATTGTTAATTAATTATTAATTGTAGAATTATTTTATTATTTGGTTAATTATATACATTATAATTTGTTTATTAATAATATTTATTTATTGTTATAGTTAATTAATTAATTATTAATTAGTAATTAATTGGTGATTTAATTTTATTAAGTTATTAATTCATAATTAAATTAATTATGTGAATTTTTATGTGTAGTGGGTTGTGGGTTTATAGGGGAATAGGGTGGGATGTAATTAAAATAAAATAAATAATGATATATTGTATTTATTTGTAATTAATATTAATTAATTGTTATTAGTTAGTTAAATATAGTAAATATAAATAATTTATTATTGTATTTTATTTGTTGTTATTGCTAATTAATGTATTGTTAATTAACAATTAATAGGGGAATATTTGTAATTTCGTAGTTAATATGTATTAATTAGTCAATTAATAACTATATTAATTATAAAGAATGTATTATTAATTGCAAATAAGAGAGAAATTGATATATAAATCTATTGGTGCCGATCACAATCCGGTAAAAACCGGGTACGAACCGTCGGACGGAGCATATTCTCCGTCCGACGCGTACCCGGTCGTCAAAATATACAAACATGGAATTACGATTCGCACGGGTACACCATTACCGTACGAATCGTAAAAAAGACCGACCGAACAAAAAACACCTACCAATGCGATCCGGGAAAGCGCCGACCTGACGTCGGGACGCACGCAGCCAGCCATTCACGACCCAGGAATCACGATTCGCACCGACGTCACCCCGCACGGTGAATATTTTGCGGCAGCCAAAAACTGCCGGGAAATCAGGACGACGCGAACAAGGACCACCAGTACGCGACGGACAGACGACGACGCGAACAAGGAGGACCAGTACGTGACGGACAGACATGGACCCAAACCTACGAGTCATCCCTGCCCTCATAGCAGTCCACCTCCTCTACAGGTTACGACGCAGACGCCGCAGAAGGTCAGAATAACTAAGGGAGGGGGGAAAGTGGGGTGGGGTGGGGGTGGCACTACCAGGGCAGGCCACAAAACAACCACATGAGTGACACACTACACATGGCCTGGACATACCTGACTCCCATGCCCTGGTCACCACGAGGGGGTGGGGGCGTGTCCTGATAATCCAGCGACCGCCACAACGGAAGTCCGTCACCACGCGAACCGGCAACACAACCAGACAGGTACGTCCCGTACCCACGCCTGAAGAGCGTGGGTACGAGTCGGACCACGCCCACACACGTCACCCCAACAATGGCGGGACGGATCGCACCCACGTGGCAAAGGCCTGGGTACGGGCCGCACAAACATCACATAGCGTGGGGACAGATATGTACGGACCCTACCCCCACCCCGTATGCAAGGAGCGTACCCCCCACCCCAACAGTGAAAGTACGACCCGTACCCCCACCCGCGTATGCAAGGAGCGTACCCCCCTGCCCAACAGTGTAAGTACGACCCGTACCCCCACCCACGAATGCATGGAGCGTACCCCCCATGCCAACAGTGTAAGTACGACTCGAACCCCCACCCACGAATGCAAGGAGCGTACCCCCCAGCCCAACAGTGTAAGTACGACCCGTACCCCCACCCACGAATGCAAGGAGCGTACCCCCCACCCCAACAGTGTAAGTACGACCCGTACCCCCACCCGCGAATGCAAGGAGCGTACCCCCCACCCCAACAGTGTAAGTACGACCCGTACCCCCACCCGCGAATGCATGGAGCGTACCCCCCATGCCAACAGTGTAAGTACGACTCGAACCCCCACCCACGAATGCAAGGAGCGTACCCCCCAGCCCAACAGTGTAAGTACGACCCGTACCCCCACCCACGAATGCAAGGAGCGTACCCCCCACCCCAACAGTGTAAGTACGACCCGTACCCCCACCCGCGAATGCAAGGAGCATACCCCCCTGCCCAACAGTGTAAGTACGACCCGTACCCACACCCGCGGACGTACGGAGCGTACCCCCAGCCCAACAGTGTAAGTACGACCCGTACCCACACCCGCGGACGTACGGAGCGTACCCCCAGCCCAACAGTGTAAGTACGACCCGTACCCCCACCCGCGGACGTACGGAGCGTACCCCCAGCCCAACAGTGTAAGTACGACCCGTACCCCCACCCGCGGACGTACGGAGCGTACCCCCAGCCCAACAGTGTAAGTACGACCCGTACCCACACCCGCGGACGTACGGAGCGTACCCCCAGCCCAACAGTGTAAGTACGACCCGTACCCCCACCCGCGGACGTACGGAGCGTACCCCCAGCCCAACAGTGTAAGTACGACCCGTACCCCCACCCGCGGACGTACGGAGCGTACCCCCAGCCCAACAGTGTAAGTACGACCCGTACCCCCACCCGCGGACGTACGGAGCGTACCCCCAGCCCAACAGTGTAAGTACGACCCGTACCCCCACCCACGGACGTACGGAGCATACCCCCAGCCCAACAGTGTAAGTACGACCCGTACCCCCACCCGCGAATGCAAGGAGCGTACCCCCCTGCCCAACAGTGTAAGTACGACCCGTACCCCCACCCGCGTATGCATGGAGCGTACCCCCCATGCCAACAGTGTAAGTACGACTCGAACCCCCACCCACGAATGCAAGGAGCGTACCCCCCTGCCCAACAGTGTAAGTACGACCCGTACCCACACCCGCGGACGTACGGAGCGTACCCCCACCACACCAGTGTCAGTAGACTCGTACCCTCACCTCTAATGCAGTGTGCGTAACCCCACCGTGTATGTGCCAAGCGCACATAACCAGAAATCGGAGGTGTGTGTGCAGAGTCCACCCAGCAGTGCCCTGAGACAGGAGTGGTGGTTGTGGAGTCCTCCCAGCAGTGCCCTGACACAGGAGGGGTGGGTGCAGAGTCCTCCCAGCAGTGCCCTGACACAGGAGGGGTGGGTGCAGAGTCCTCCCAGCAGTGCCCTGAGACAGGAGGGGTGGGTGTGGAGTCCTCACAGCAGTGCCCTGACACAGGAGGGGTGGGTGCAGAGTCCTCCCAGCAGTGCCCTGACACAGGAGGGGTGGGTGCAGAGTCCTCCCAGCAGTGCCCAGAGACAGGAGGGGTGTGTGCAGAGTCCTCCCAGCAGTGCCCTGACACAGGAGGGGTGGGTGCAGAGTCCTCCCAGCAGTGCCCTGACACAGGAGGGGTGGGTGCAGAGTCCTCCCAGCAGTGCCCTGACACAGGAGGGGTGGGTGCAGAGTCCTCCCAGCAGTGCCCAGACACAGGAGGGGTGGGTGTGGAGTCCTCCCAGCAGTGCCCTGAGACAGGAGGGGTGGGTGCAGAGTCCTCCCAGCAGTGCCCTGAGACTGGAGGGGTGTAACACATGTGTGTGAGGCCAGAATTATCCACATGCATACTGGCTACAAGGGAACATGTCCCCATGAACTCATGTCAACAGACTCCACACACAAGTACAGTGATCACCAAGGATGCCACGATTGTCGCAGGTGGAGACATGGCCCTGCATGCATGGCCAAAGTAGAAGGGCTCCGTCACACACACAGCTCATGTAGACACAGCTCTGCGCTAAACATTGGGAACACCCTGCAGGGAAGAAAGCTGGGTACACAGAGGAAGGAATACACCCTTGGACAAGTGCACCATGCAGTAACTGCCTACATGAACAAAGAAAGTTAGCCAACACCTTGTGATGGCACACAGATCACAGGGTCCCACCAATGAGCAGTACACTACTACATATCCCACACACCCAAACCCTTACACACCACCCAAAACCATGTAGCAGCCCCACCAACACCAATACCAGCATAGCAGTAGTGTGATAATGAAAACAAAATTAAGCTTTATTCTGCAGGAGCACAATGTCCGTGGATCGCAGGCAGTTCAATCTTCACAAAGCCCATAGGGCAGTCAATGATTCTCAGCTGGATGGGGGACACAGTGGGATGCGTGTCCCCTACCTTGCCTGCACAGTCAAATGGCATCGTCTTCCACACTGGTGAGGGCATCAGGGGGGGGGGGAGCAACAGGCACCGCAGGGACATCAGGGCAAAGGGGCGGCGTTGTGGGTGCAGGGATGGAGGAGTCCACCACAGGGGGTGGGTCAGTGCCAAAGGCGGAGGCCAGGATGGCACTACACACCTTTGCAAGGTCATCCAGGGAGTCCCCTGCACCCGAAGGGACCTCAGGCCCCAAGGAGGGGGGGGGTCAGAGGGATGGGTCGCAGCGCCACCGGGGGAGGGTGGAGACAGGGGGGGAGACTCAACCACCCTGACCGGGGACCTCCGTGACCGCTTGCGTGGTGGTGTAACTGTGGGGCTCAGGGACAGAGCGGCCATGAAGGAGTCCTTGGGGGAGATGTGGCCAGGAGAGCTGAGGGGAGGGGATTTGGAGGGAGTGGACTGGGTGGAATGCGGACTCCCACTATGGCTGCGTGTCACACGTTTGCCCCCCGACCCAGTGGGTGTGCCTACCTCACCCTGTGTGTGCGTGTCAGGAGGAGTGCGGTGGACCTTCCCTGCTGGTGTGGTGCCCGTGTCCGTTGATGTGGGTGCATGCCGACGTCTGGGTGTACGTGTGACAGGCATGGGAGTGGGAAGTGTGGATGGGGCAGGGGTAGGTGGGGGGAGGTCGCGCTGCAGGAGACCCACTGCTGCAGTCAGTGTGGAGTTGATGGACCTCAGCAAGTTGCGTTGGTCAGCCTGCGATGAATGAATGCCCTCCAAGAAAGCCTCGATGTTGGTGAGGGTTTTGCCGTGGGCATGGAGGAAATTAAGGATCGCAGCCTGACCAACCTGCAGTTGCCGCTGGATGTCCACAGACTCTGCATTGGCGGCAGCAGTGGAGACAGGGGCAGGGGGCGCGGTGCCTGGCAGGAAGGAGACATGCTGTGACCGGGCACGCTGGGAAGGGACACGAGCAAGTGGGAGGCGGCTGGTGGAAACTGAGGGGGCGGTGCGAGGTGTTGTTCCGCTGTCAGCTGCTGGTGCAGCCTCCGCCCACTCGGAGACATCGTCCCCGGACCTGTCAGCTTCGTAGTCTGATGTGCCAGTCGACAGGTCCTCGGCCACACTCTCCTCCGCCTCTGTCCCACTCGATGTGCCAGACCCGATGTCACGGCTGGCACTGGTGCTCGGTCCCTCCGCCTGGTCTGTGTCCATGTCTCCCTCTGTGTCCCCCGACGATGCTGTGGGCAGGGTGGAGAGACAGAAATTATTCAGACACCTGTACACATCTGTCACATGAGTCCAATCTACATAGGTAACATTGCATGGCCTGAAAAGGAAGATCCCTAACATCTACTGAACAGGGTACCGATGTAGGGCATGCAACACACAGTTGATTGAGCCACCATGCCACTGAAATACCATGGAGAGCATGAGACAATAGCTAAACACAGGAAAAGGAGTCTGACATAGCACCCAGGTCCTGGGGACAATCCAGCACTGCATCTGCACCACACAGCGTTTGCGAAAATACCGATGACCAGGGACCATATCCATGAACTTGAGACACATGCTGCATAGGTAATGCTGAAAACATGCACAACATGACTCGGTCACTGCACATTGCGTGTGTGTCCAGGCACATCACACACTGCCCCGACCCAGCAAGTGGTAATCAGGATTTAACACATAGGCATTGCCCGCCCCAACAAGACCCTACACGAGGCAAATTGTGGAGACACAGGTGGCACCAACATCTCATGGTCTGGGTGATACACACAGGGGCAGGCAAAAAGCAAGATTGGACGCCAAACAGCCAAGGTGCGCCTGTACAAATAATGAGGTACCAGTGCCCATCCTCAGATGAGTATAACATGACACACAGGCACTGGCAACTGTGAGTATGAAGAAGGACAATCAGGTCAGGCTGCACAGTGGACACCTGTACAAATTAGCACGTCTATATACATGGTGACAGGGGACAATGGCACAGAGCACAACTTACGCTGTAGACACTGACAGTGGCCACGTTCATGATGACACATACACCACTGAGGAAAAGGTGCCCCAGGGGACAGTAGTGGGCACGCAACTACATGCTACTGAATGGTAATGACAGCAACACACGTCACCATCCCTGCACTATGTGTATCGCACAGTCATGCACATCATGTCACAGGCCACTACATAGGACATGCGCGCTGTAAGGCATGACACATGAGAGACCAACTCCCATGTCTGGAGTCAGCATCAGTGCCAACTGACATGGAACCCACATGCAGTGAACTTGACAGTGCACAGGCAAGGTCCCACAACCTGTTACACACCACCCCCACACATGATGCTACAGACATTGTTCCCGTGGACAAAGCGCCAGCCTACATTACCCTGGGAAGGAGTGACTACACACAGACCAGGGAACACATTGCAAGGAGGGGAAGGGTGGCAGGGGCACAGCGCTATACTGGGCCAAACAGGATCTGCACAGCACCTTTAAACCCTGCCAGTGGATTCATGCTACTGTGCCCTTACAAATGCCGGTGACACACAACAAACACACATGTACCTACCCCCTTCCGGCTGCTGCATCGCCTGTAAGCGCCTCTCCAGGTCTGGAAAGACCACCGGCAGCACACGCCTGTGGAGGTGGCTCAGACGGCGGCGGCCGCGGTTCTTGTGGCTCTCAGGTGAGTCCCCCAGCAGGAGCCGTGCAATCCTCCGCGTCCAGCACCGGATATCCTGCCAGCGTTTCCTCACATGGGCCAGGCGCCGCCTCCGACCATCCACACCCCTCACGGCACTGACGGCGGTCAGCCAGATCTGCTCCTTGGCAGTGGCGCCTAC
The DNA here is from genome assembly GCF_964204655.1 of Triturus cristatus. Lineage (NCBI taxonomy): Eukaryota > Metazoa > Chordata > Amphibia > Caudata > Salamandridae > Triturus > Triturus cristatus. Next base: position 91,463,474 of record NC_140587.1, on the reverse strand, counting down.
CTGTGAGGAGGAACAAGTGACACCACATCAATACACCAGCCACATGTCACAGAGAGACATATGGGTACAAATTAGCTGGTAACAACAAGGCATGTCATGCAGCCAACGCATTGCACCTTTGTCATAGGGACATCATCCCCTGGTGAGGGAAAAAGCAGTACGTGCCACAGTGGGTACACAGGTGGAATGATGGCAATGTCACAATCAATGATCTAGGCTCACACTGTGCATCACACCCACCCCTCCTGTCTCAGGGCACTGCTGGGAGGACTCTGCACACACCCCTCCTGTCTCAGGGCACTGCTGTGAGGACTCCACACCCACCCCTCCTGTCTCAGGGCACTGCTGGGAGGACTCTGCACACACCCCTCCTGTCTCAGGGCACTGCTGTGAGTGATAGGCCCCCACCCCTCCTGTCTCAGGGCACTGCTGGGAGGACTCTGCACACACCCCTCCTGTCTCAGGGCACTGCTGTGAGTGATAGGCCCCCACCCCTCCTGTCTCAGGGCACTGCTGGGAGGACTCTGCACACACCCCTCCTGTCTCAGGGCACTGCTGTGAGGACTCCACACCCACCCCTCCTGTCTCAGGGCACTGCTGGGAGGACTCTGCACACACCCCTCCTGTCTCAGGGCACTGCTGTGAGGACTCCACACCCACCCCTCCTGTCTCAGGGCACTGCTGGGAGGACTCTGCACACACCCCTCCTGTCTCAGGGCACTGCTGTGAGTGATAGGCCCCCACCCCTCCTGTCTCAGGGCACTGCTGGGAGGACTCTGCACACACCCCTCCTGTCTCAGGGCACTGCTGTGAGGACTCCACACCCACCCCTCCTGTCTCAGGGCACTGCTGGGAGGACTCTGCACACACCCCTCCTGTCTCAGGGCACTGCTGTGAGTGATAGGCCCCCACCCCTCCTGTCTCAGGGCACTGCTGGGAGGACTCTGCACACACCCCTCCTGTCTCAGGGCACTGCTGTGAGTGATAGGCCCCCACCCCTCCTGTCTCAGGGCACTGCTGGGAGACATCAGGCACCCCCCCCTGGGACCCCCCCGACAGTACATGGCATGTGTGTTACACCTGGACGCAATGGCAGAAGTCACAGTCACCACATAGGGACAGTCTGTGGCAGTGGCCTATGCACTCACCTGATAACCTGGTCGCCCATACAGCATGGAGTACTGTGGGAGGATCACATCCAGCAGAGCCATGTTCTCCTCCAGGGTGAATGGCTGTGTCCTCTCCACAGCCCTTGACATGGTTCCAGGGAATCAGTAGCAGCAGCTGGGTCGACGAATGCAAAGATGTGCAGGCAAGTGCTCCCTCATGGGACCTGGCTGCCTTATATGTGCCCTTCTGCCCAGTCTCATGCACAGGAGTACAGAGAGATTGGTCACTCACATTTGCATCCTATGTTTCCACCAATCCCTTCAAACCTAGCAGTCTGTGGGTTCTCTATCGGTTTCATTCTCCTGCATGATGTCAGCCCCACAAACACATTGCAACAAAGTAGACAAATCCCAACTGACTTCTGCTGTGCACCTTCCAGAACAATTTCCAATTTTGAACTTGGTCTCCATGACAACCAGCATGCATGTAGGCCTTAATACTTGTCCCCCATGTAATTTGGAGCATCACACACAGGTACGGTGCGTGTGGGGGCCCTAGGGCACCCCAAATGCATGGCAACGGCCCGTACATGCATGCCTACGCTCTCCATCACTTTTGGTCTGCACGCGTATGCGTACTCGTAGTGGTACGGACCGAACACTCGCATCTACGCTCACTATCACTACGGGTACGCATACGCGTGCAGACCCATAGTGATAGTGAGCGTAGATGCGAGTGTACGGTCCGTACCACTACGGGTACGCATACGCGTGCAGACCCATAGTGATAGTGAGCGTAGATGCGAGTGTACGGTCCGTACCACTACGGGTACGCATACGCGTGCAGACCCATAGTGATAGTGAGCGTAGATGCGAGTGTACGGTCCGTACCACTATGGGTACGCATACGCGTGCAGACCCATAGTGATAGTGAGCGTAGATGCGAGTGTACGGTCCGTACCACTACGGGTACGCATACGCGTGCAGACCCATAGTGATAGTGAGCGTAGATGCGAGTGTACGGTCCGTACCACTACGGGTACGCATACGCGTGCAGACCCATAGTGATAGTGAGCGTAGATGCGAGTGTACGGTCCGTACCACTACGGGTACGCATACGCGTGCAGACCCATAGTGATAGTGAGCGTAGATGCGAGTGTACGGTCCGTACCACTACGGGTACGCATACGCGTGCAGACCCATAGTGATAGTGAGCGTAGATGCGAGTGTACGGTCCGTACCACTACGGGTACGCATACGCGTGCAGACCCATAGTGATAGTGAGCGTAGATGCGAGTGTACGGTCCGTACCACTACGGGTACGCATACGCGTGCAGACCCATAGTGATAGTGAGCGTAGATGCGAGTGTACGGTCCGTACCACTACGGGTACGCATACGCGTGCAGACCCATAGTGATAGTGAGCGTAGATGCGAGTGTACGGTCCGTACCACTACGGGTCTGCACGCGTATGCGTACCCGTAGTGGTACGGACCGTACACTCGCATCTACGCTCACTATCACTATGGGTCTGCACGCGTATGCGTACCCGTAGTGGTACGGACCGTACACTCGCATCTACGCTCACTATCACTATGGGTCTGCACGCGTATGCGTACCCGTAGTGGTACGGACCGTACACTCGCATCTACGCTCACTATCACTATGGGTCTGCACGCGTATGCGTACCCGTAGTGGTACGGACCGTACACTCGCATCTACGCTCACTATCACTATGGGTCTGCACGCGTATGCGTACCCGTAGTGGTACGGACCGTACACTCGCATCTACGCTCACTATCACTATGGGTCTGCACGCGTATGCGTACCCGTAGTGGTACGGACCGTACACTCGCATCTACGCTCGCCATCACGATGGGTACACATACGGCAGCACTCCCACAGTGATTTGGGAACATGCACAGGCCCTCTCAGCAGCAGTACGGCGGATTTTACACATCACTGTGGTGATAGGCGACACACATGTCGGAATAGGGCGGACATACTTGTCCATGGATGGACATACTTGTCCAGGAATGGACACCAAGGCATCGTCTGTGCATTACCACATGTGTTGGGCACAGGTGTCACAGGCTGTGATGTGGAACATGCCTCCTGAGTGGAGAAGGCACCAGATGTATGATGAGATGTGTACATGTGTACTGTGTGAGGGTGCAATGTGTGCCAGGCATGCCCTTGACTCCTTTGACATGTGTGCATGTGGGACTGCGCACTTGGGGTGAGCGTCACTGCCATGGCACGGACACCAACACACGGAAGTGTCCCATGATGCCCGGTACAGGGGTCATGACACATGACTCATCACTACCCACAGTGCACAATGTGACTATGCCATATATGTGTCCGGGATTTACATCGGGTTGATGTTGTTGCACCCTCAAAAGCTGCAGCCGTTGCAGCAACCAACATGTGGCTGTGTGTAGATTGTCATTGCACACTGTTCCCAACACCATGCCACATGTGTTACCGGATGTGAGGTGCACATGTATGCAAGGGACACGGAGTAGCGTGACAAGGCCATGTCAGCAAACTCACAAGGAATGTGTGGGGAGTCATGACATGTGCACCTTCATGGCAAGGTGTGTGGGCTGGACTAGTGTAATGTCATGTGACCTGTGGCTCAAGTGTTCCGCTGCCAGTCTCTGCAATCAGCATCACACTTCTGCTGATGTGTGGGTGTATGTCACTCCTGTCTTGCGTCGGGCAGTGCACTTGCACTGGGACACAGCTATTCCCATGGCGTGGCATGGGGAGGTTCTCAATCACCGTGTGTAGCTGGGTCTTGGAAGGAGTGTCACCTTGCATCCATACGTGTCCTGGGCATGTAGCACATGCCTGACTCCCTATGTGGCATGTGTGTATTGGCAGATTTACATGTGCTCAGTAGACATGAGTTGTTCTCGTAGTGCACTCACTCTTCCTTGTCACTTCCAAATTACTGCAGAGCGCCTCCTGTTGCCCGAAGAATTCCAGACTTGGCCACCATGCAGGAGAATGACAGGATCCGGCTCTACCGCTTCACCCAACCGTTGATTCTGGAGCTGACGGCGAGACTGGCACCACACCTGCAACCGCAGCACAGGTATCCTACGGCACTGACACCCCAGCTGAAGGTAATGGCTGCCCTACATTTCCTTGCCACGGGTACCTTCCAATATACCATAGCTCATGTTGGTGGCATGTCCCAGAGCATGTTCAGCGGTGTGCTGCATGATTTCTTGGAGGCCATGTTGATTCACCTGGATGACTTCATCAAGTTCCCAACCCCTGAACAGATGACTGAGGTCAAGCGTGGTTTCTATGCCCTGGGAGGGATGCCCCATGTCATTGGGTCCATAGATGGGACACATGTAGGATTGGTACCACCACACGCACGGGAGGTGGCGTACCGCAATCGGAAGCACTACCACTCCATCAATGCCCTTGTGGTGTGTCTGTCCAACATGGTGATTTCACATGTATGTGCTCGTTTTCCAGGATCAGCACACGATGCCTACATCATGAGGCGTAGCGGGATGCCTGATATGATGATGCAGCTGCGCAACGAACGTGCATGTGTTGTTGGTGGGTACAGTCTGTCTGTCCTGTATTCTGTTTGGCCGAGCAGCACTACCGCTTCGCCAGTTCTAACGATATCCATGTGCTTTCCATTTAGGGGACGCTGGCTATCCCAACATGCCTTGGCTGCTGACACCTCTCCGCAACCCCATCACGCCGGCCCAGCTCCGCTACAACACCGCCCATGGCCGGACAAGGCGAGTGATAGAGAGGACGTTTGGCATGCTGAAGAGCCGATTCCGGTGCCTCCACAAGACCGGCGGCGCACTCCCATATGCCCCGGCGAAGGTCTGCAAGATCTTCATGGTCTGCTGCATGCTGCACAACATGGCAGTTGAAAGAGCTGTGCCCCTCATCCTGGATCAAGATGACGAGGACCATCCACCCGTGGAGGACGAAGGGCTTGGCAATGGGGCTAGTGATGTGGAGGATGTGGAGCCGCAAGAGGACATCCGGACTCGGCTCATACGCGACTTCTTTGCTTAGTGGTGAGTACCAGGGTCTGAGTGTGCACGCATTGGTCCCCGTGTGGCATGCGTTGTGATGTGTGTCTCCACCTGCATGTATGGCACGTGGGTCAGAGGTGTGTGTGGGTGTGTCACTGGAGTGATGGTGGCAGTGATGGTAGTATTTCCCCAGGCATAATTGTGACCTAGCATATTGTCATACATACATGTGTCGAGTAAATGCACATGCAAGTGGCTGTGCTTCTTGTGGCTGACTTCTTGTGTGTCTCTCTTCCCCAGGTACCTGCGCATGCCGTTTGCTGGTTGCATTGTTGTGGCACTGCTATTCCTCATGGACATGGCATCGTGGGCTGACTCAGCGTTACAGGCACGGACACGTTTGGAAGTCTCCATGGGGTAAGGGATGCATCTGGGGTGTATTGGGTGTGGCAGTTGTTCACGATGTGTGCACACTGCCCCGGTCGGGGTTTGGGTCCTCTGCAGACTTGTGGCATCCCCATGGGACACGACATGCAGCTGGGTACACCTGAATAGATGGGCTGCCTGGTTGTCAGTCATCAGTGATGGGATGGTGGATTGTGATGAAGGCATCAATGTGTGTGACACTGCCCTCGGACACATACGGTTAACATTGTCTTGACATGGCGTGGGACTTCCACATCAGCGGATGTATGGTGTATGGCAGTCTCTCCGTGAGCAGCTGTGGGTATTTAGCTATTATCCGACACTTGTGTGCCAGTTCCATGGCTATCACGCATTTGTGCTGCAGAAGGGGGGTGCCAGTGTTGGAGCCACATGTTACTCCACATGATGTGTTCATGTGTACTTCAAGTTGCCTCTGCAATCCCAAACACATGACTATTAAAGGTGTCCCTATGCCTCCAAGGTGCCTCTTCTCAGTCAATGCTGGTGTGTTGGCACGGTGCATCCTGCATGTCTGGCATGGTATTCCCTGATTGTGGCTATGTGTCAATGTGTCGAGTGGCAAGATGCAAGCTGTGTGTGTGTGCTGAGACTGTGTAATGGGCATGATGTCCATGACTGTGTGGGTATTGTGACATGTGCCATCCCCATGCATCCAACGTTGTCCATGACCCCATTCACTGCATCCACCGGACTCAAGCTTGCAGGACATGGTTCTGCCACCTGTCTACACGTACCTGGGTGCCCCCCAGGACACGGGCCAGGATCCCTGACCTCTGCGCATGACTGTTGCTGTACTCAATGTGTCTGTCAGCACGGTTGTTCGGCCACCCCCTCAGCTGGTTCTGACCATCACGGGTGTGTATGGTGCTCCATGTCTGTCTTGCCTAGAAAACTGTGACCCATGTGTCCTGTGCCAGACTCAGGCCCCAGGGTGTGGATGGTTGAAGTGAACAGATGACTCAGGCATGTTTAGACTGTACAAGACACATGTTAGGTAATAATGCTACCAGCAGGCATCTACTCTTAATAGTGTGATTTATTATTGGGGGGGGGGGGCCAAGTGAGGGCCTTTCCGGGATTAGGGAATCCAAAGTTCAGTAGGGGAGTTGGTGTCCTTGCCATTGGAAATCCTCAGAGTCCATGCCACAGTCTTTGTCAACATTGGTCAGCCAGTGACCAGCAGGGCCATGTGGCAGAGAATGTCTCTTGATGCTGTGATGCTGTTGCTCCAGTGGGCCAGGTGCCAGGCCAGGTGTCCTGGGAGATGGTGATGTAGCAGCCACCCTCACGGTCCTTTCCGTGGACGACCCGGCTTCCTGCGGGGAACCTCAGCAGCAGGCCGTGACGACGTCTGGGATGCTCCGTCGGATGTTTCCTCCTCCTCCTCATGATCCCTCCCTGTGGGTGGTGATGTTCTCCGCCTTCTGGCACAGGGAGGGTCGGCCATGGTGTCGGCCATCCGACGGAGTTCAGCGTGAATCCCCTGGGACGCCGTCACTTGCTGAGCCTGTCTGTCCTCCATCCTCCGTTGGTGTAGCTGTAGACAGGCTATTAGCTCCGCATGTTGCTGGGCCTGCTGGACCTTGATCCCCTCGAGGACGGACACAACCTGGGCCATGCCCGTGGTGTCCTGCCGGTATGAGTCCAGGATGTTACGGACATGGGAAAATACCGGATCCCCAGCCAACTGGTCAGGCTCGCGCCTCCGCCGCTCTCCACTCCCACCACCCCTGCCCACTTGCGTCTGGCCTGCACTTGTGGGCACATGGGGTCTCCGGGACCCCTGAGGGGTGGCATTGGCGTTGTCGCCTGCCTCCTCCTGGGTGCCCGGGACACCGTGTCCCTCCTGGCGAGCCTGGCTGCATTGTGGTGTTGGGGCAGGGATCCTGGGTGTCTCCTGGGATGTGGCAGGAGTGGGGATGGTGGTTGGCACGGTTGTACCTGACGCAGGTGCTGCAGGTGGTTGGACACCAGAGGGGCCAGGTCGGTCGGGGTCGTCCGCAGAGTGGTGAGAGTGGTCGCTGCCGGTGGGATCGGTCTCCTGCAGATCCGGGTCCTGTGAGTGTTCCCCCCCAGTGTTGGGGGGTGCAGCACGACGTTGACCTGTGTGTGAGAGAGACAATGTTAATTTTGATCCATGCAACATCCATGTTTCATCCGTTACAAAGTTGGCACATTTCCTCTTGGAATTAGGATCTGTCTTGCATTCCACTCACAGTGCACTTGTGCATGTGTGTGTCCCTTGGGCACCAATTTGGCCCCTTTAACTATGTGTGGCACAGTCTTACTTGCTGCGTCAAGGGTGACTGCAGTCAGCAGTGGAGTGTGCATGTGTGCCGAGCTATGCGTTTGCGCCTTCCTTGTAGCACTGTACATGTGCACATGGAGTGGATCCACACACTCATATGATGCAGGTGGCTGTCCTTGTGCTCGTGTACAGGTTGTAACATGGCCCTGCGTTTTGCCATGATGAAGAGGGGGGGTTCTGGCACTGGGCACCCTTGTCTACATGCACGCAGTCCACCTGCTGACGAGCAGACATTCCCACACACCAAAGGACTGATTTGCTCTCCCTGTGTCTCACTCCTTCTCTGTCCCCCTCTCCCTCCCTCTGTGTCCCCCTCTCCCTCCCTCCGTGTGTCAGCCTCCTCCCTCTGTCCGTCTCCCTCCCTCTCAGTCCCCCTCTCCCTCCCTCCCTGTCCCCCTCTCCCACCCTCTGTGTCCCCCTCTCCCTCCCTCCGTGTGTCAGCCTCCTCCCTCTGTCCGTCTCCCTCCCTCTCAGTCCCCCTCTCCCTCCCTCTCTGTCCCCCTCTCCCTCCCTCTGTGTCCCCCTCTCCCTCCCTCCGTGTGTCAGCCTCCTCCCTCTGTCCGTCTCCCTCCCTCTCAGTCCCCCTCTCCCTCCCTCCCTGTCCCCCTCTCCCACCCTCTGTGTCCCCCTCTCCCTCCCTCCGTGTGTCAGCCTCCTCCCTCTGTCCGTCTCCCTCCCTCTCAGTCCCCCTCTCCCTCCCTCTCTGTCCCCCTCTCCCTCCCTCTGTGTCCCCCTCTCCCTCCCTCCGTGTGTCAGCCTCCTCCCTCTGTCCGTCTCCCTCCCTCTCAGTCCCCCTCTCCCTCCCTCCCTGTCCCCCTCTCCCACCCTCTGTGTCCCCCTCTCCCTCCCTCCGTGTGTCAGCCTCCTCCCTCTGTCCGTCTCTCCCTCCCTCTCTGTCCCCCTCTCCCTCCCTCTGTGTCCCCCTCTCCCTCCCTCCGTGTGTCACCCTCTGTCACCTTGGCCCAGCTTCCTGGGCACACACTGTTAGCAGATCTTTGAGTGGCCCTTGGCCTGTTGATGTGAGTTTGTTTCTGATCTCCAGGCACCCATTTTGTCTGCTGTGTGTCTGTGCGCTGCTGCTGTGGTGGTGTGTGCTGCCACTCTTTCACACTGTTGGCTGTTCATTAGCTGCTGGCATGTGCAAAACAGTGCCTTCACCCCCATGTGTTGATGCAAGGCGTCCGCCATTTGCTGGCAAGTCATTCCTGTGTTGGGACACAGTGTTTGTCTGGCTGTGACCTAGGCCATATGGGCAGAGGGCATTGTTGTCTGCTTTGGAGTCGCACTATGTGATTCTTGGTGCCCAGCCTCCCGCCATCCGGGTTACCGTGTCATGTGTTGTTGTCTTCTGTGGCCTGTGACTTGACATTGTCCAGCTGGGTGCATGGGGCATGGTGGCAGCAGTGGCATGTGCCTGCTCATGGAGTGTGGTTGAGTAATGCGATGGCTTGTGGTGGTTGCGTGCCTGTTATTGATTTTGGTTGTGGTTGCAGTTCCCCCCATGTGAGGTGCGTTGTTTGTGTACTCACCCGGGTCTCGGAGTCCTTCTACTCCTTCAACTGCCTCCACCGGCAGTATGGCCATCACCCTCTCCTCCCAGGGATGGTACTGTACGGCTCTGCGGGAGGGCCCTCCTCCGGTGGCGTTGGCCTGGTCGTGTTCCTCCTGCCTCTTGGCTCTGACCCTCCTCCGCAGATCGTACCACCTGTTCTGGCAATCCTGCTTGGTCCTCCTGGTGTCCGCAACAGCATTCACAGCATCGACGATGGTCTGCCACATGGCTGTTTTGGCTGCCTGGCTGGTGCTTCTGACCAATGTTCCAAAGATCTGTGGCTCGACTCTGAGGATTTGATCAACAAGGACCTCCAACTCTCGGTGACTGAACTTTGGATTCTTGGTAGTGGGCATGGTGAGGGGTGTGGGTGGGGATGGTGTGGGTGTGGGGGGGGGGGTGTGGATGTTGGGGGGGGGGTGTGGATGGTTGTGTGTGTGTGTGAATGTGATGAGAGGGTGTTTGTGAGGGTGGTCGTTTGAAGGTGTGCAAGTGTAAGGTGTGGTGTAGCTTGTAGTCTGGTTCTGTGGTGTCTGGCAGCAGTGAGTCTGTTGGAAAGGCTCATGGTTTGTGTGTGTGGGCCCTTTTTATTGGTCCATGGGTGGGTGTGGCAGTTTTTGAATTTTGGGTGGGTGTGTTATAAGGAGTGGTGGTGTATTGGGCCTCTGTTTGTTTTTGGCAGTTGCAGGTCAGTGATTGTGTTATTTAAGTGGTTGTTGGCCATGTTTAGTGGCTGTGTGCCTTTCGACTGGTGTATTCTTGTGTTGTTTTATTTTGTCCTGGTTGTGTACGTGCGTTTTGAGCGTGTGTACGGTGTGTACATGGGCCATTTGGTTGTACGATTTTGTCCTTGTGTGTGGCTTTGTAAGACTCGTACATGCGGTTGTGATGTTGGGGCATGGGGTGCGCTCCGTACTTAGGAGGTTGTGTTGGGGGTGCGCCAGGAACGTACTGGGGTGGGGGTACGACTGGAACGTACTTGGGTGTAGGTACACGGGGGGTACGACACGTACAGGGGTGGGGGGTGTACATTGACGGTGGTACGACACGTACTGGGGTGGGGGTACGACTGGAACGTACTGGGGTGTAGGTACACGGGGGGTACGACACGTCCTGGGGTGGGGGTACGACTCGAACGTACTTGGGTGTAGGTACACGGGGGGTACGACACGTACAGGGGTGGGGGTACGACTGGAACGTACTTGGGTGTAGGTACACGGGGGGTACGACACGTCCTGGGGTGGGGGTACGACTCGAACGTACTTGGGTGTAGGTACACGGGGGGTACGACACGTACTGGGGTGGGGGGGTGTACATTGACGGTGGTACGACACGTACTGGGGTGGGGGTACGACTCGAACGTACTTGGGTGTAGGTACACGGGGGGTACGACACGTACAGGGGTGGGGGTACGACTGGAACGTACTTGGGTGTAGGTACACGGGGGGGTACGACACGTCCTGGGGTGGGGGTACGACTCGAACGTACTTGGGTGTAGGTACACGGGGGGTACGACACGTACTGGGGTGGGGGGGTGTACATTGACGGTGGTACGACACGTACTGGGGTGGGGGGGTATACATTGACGGTGGTACGACACGTCCTGGGGTGGGGGTACGACTGGAACGTACTTGGGTGTAGGTACACCGGTGGTACGACACGTCCTGGGGTGGGGGTACGACTGGAACGTACTTGGGTGTAGGTACACGGGGGGTACGACACGTCCAGGGGTGGGGGTACGCCTGGAACGTACTGGGGTGTAGGTACACGGGGGGTACGACACGTACAGGGGTGGGGGGTGTACATTGACGGTGGTACGACACGTACTGGGGTGGGGGTACGACTGGAACGTACTGGGGTGTAGGTACACAGGGGGGTACGACACGTCCTGGGGTGGGGGTACGACTCGAATGTACTTGGGTGTAGGTACACGGGGGGTACGACACGTACAGGGGTGGGGGTACGACTGGAACGTACTTGGGTGTAGGTACACGGGGGGGTACGACACGTCCTGGGGTGGGGGTACGACTCGAACGTACTTGGGTGTAGGTACACGGGGGGTACGACACGTACTGGGGTGGGGGGGTGTACATTGACGGTGGTACGACACGTCCTGGGGTGGGGGTACGACTGGAACGTACTGGGGTGTAGGTACACGGGGGGTATGACACGTACTGGGGTGGGGGTACGACTGGAATGTACTGGGGTGTACATAGACGGTGGTACGACACGTACAGGGGTGGGGGGGTGTACATTGACGGGGGTATGACACGTCCAGGGGTGGGGGTACGACTGGAACGTACTGGGGTGGGGGTACACGGGGGTACGACACGTACAGGGGTGGGGGGGTGTACATTGACGGGGGTATGACACGTACTGGGGTGGGGGGGTGTACATTGACGGTGGTACGACACGTCCTGGGGTGGGGGTACGACTGGAACGTACTTGGGTGTAGGTACACGGGGGGTACGACACGTCCAGGGGTGGGGGTACGACTGGAACGTACTGGGGTGTAGGTACACGGGGGGTACGACACGTACAGGGGTGGGGGGTGTACATTGACGGTGGTACGACACGTACTGGGGTGGGGGTACGACTGGAACGTACTGGGGTGTAGGTACACGGGGGTATGACACGTACTGGGGTGGGGGTACGACTGGAATGTACTGGGGTGTACATAGACGGTGGTACGACACGTACAGGGGTGGGGGGGTGTACATTGACGGTGGTACGACACGTCCTGGGGTGGGGGTACGACTGGAACGTACTTGGGTGTAGGTACACGGGGGGTACGACACGTCCAGGGGTGGGGGTACGACTGGAACGTACTGGGGTGGGGGTACACGGGGGTACGACATGTACAGGGGTGGGGGGGTATACATTGACGGGGGTATGACACGTACTGGGGTGGGGGTTCGACTGGAACGTACTGGGGTGTACCTAGACGGGTGGGGGTATACATACACGGGGGGTACGTGTCGGACGTACGGGGGCTGGGGGGAGTGTTGGGCGCGTATGCGGGCACATGTCTCCATGGTTGCTATGGGTGTTCGGTGCGGAGGGTGTTTTTTCCATACGGTTGTACGCTCGGACGCACGGGATGGATCGTGATTCCTCGGTCGGACTTGGCTTTTCACGTTTGTAAGGTAAATCGTCCGAGGACGTGTCGGACACATTTTCCGACCCGAGGACGTGTGGGGAATGATTCCCAGTGCGGTTCGTATGGACTTTTTACCATGCGAATCGTGATTGCCAGTTCGTACGGCACTTGTACGATTCGTACGGTAAAAAGACCCGATACGAGTCGCACGGGGGAATTTTTTACCGGATTGTGATCGGCACCATTGTGTATTTTGTATGTGTAGTGTGTTGTGTGTCAAAGGGGGAATAGTGTGGGATGTAATTTAAATTTATTTATTTAAATATTTATTTTACATAATTGGTATTTAATAATATTTTTTGTTTTAAAACATTGTTAACATGCACATTTTTTATAAGAAATTATTGAATTGGTTATAATGTTCATAGAATCACTATGCTATCTAGTGCTTTCACAACTGTTTTACTATCTGGAGTGGGAATAGTAATTTTTACCCCTACGCTATCCAGCGCTTTCCCTACTGTTGCACTCTCTGGAGTTGGAATAGTAATTTTTACCCCTACGCTATCCAGCGCTTTCCCTACTGTTGCACTCTTTGGAGTTGGAATAGTAATTTTTACCCCTACGCTATCCAACCTTTTCTCTACTGTTGCACTGTCTGGAGTGGGAATAGTAATTTTTACCCTTACGCTATCCAACACTTTCCCTACTATTGCACTCTCTGGAGTGGGAATAGTAAATTTTACCCTTACGCTATCCAACACTTTCCCTACTATTGCACTCTCTGGAGTTGGAATAGTAATTTTTACCCCTACGCTATCCAACGTTTTCCCTACTATTGCACTCTTTGGAGTTGGAATAGTTATTTGTACCCCTACGCTATCCAACGTTTTCTCTACTGTTGCACTGTCTGGAGTGGGAATACTAATTTTTTCCCTTACGCTATCCAACACTTTCCCTACTATTGCACTCTCTGGAGTGGGAATAGTAATTTTTACCATTACGCTATCCAACACTTTCCCTACTATTGCACTCTCTGGAGTTGGAATAGTAATTTTTACCCCTACGCTATACAACGCTTTCCCTACTGTTGCACTCTTTGGAGTTGGAATAGTAATTTTTACCCCTACGCTATCCAATGTTTTACCTACTGTTGCACTCTCGGGAGTTGGAATAGTTATTTTTACCCCTACGCTATCCAACATTTTCCTTACTGTTGTTTTTGTTGAAGTTGGACTAGTAGTTTTATTGTGTCTGATATTAAATATGTTTTGCAATATTTTAGCTATTGTAATATATAATGAATAATAAAAATTATTCAAATTAAAATTATTGATTATTATTTGCTATATGTAATTATTTAATATTTATTAATGTTATTGTTTTATGTGTATAGATGTATTGGTAACTTAAATAAATATTTAATCATTTATATGTTACAGAAATTATTATTAAAAGTAATTATTAAGTAAGTGTATATATTATATATTATATATATATGTTTAATTAAAGTTTCATTTAATTATATATATTTATTATAAATTTTACATATTATAAAATATATTTAATTATGTTTCTTTGATTTATAAGTATTATTTGGTTTATTTTACATATATTTTTAAACTAAAAAAAAAACAATATTTTTGAATTACGATATTTTTGACATCGATATTAAATTATCGATATTTTTGTACTTACCATGTTGTAGATAGGATGTCGATATTCTTGACCACGATATTTTTGTTGCGATATTTTTGTAGGTCGAATTTTTGTCTTTCGAAATTATGTCATACAATCGAGCACGGGACCCACGTCTGGGCATACCCATCCCACTTAGGGGGAAAAGCGTTACAACAAACAAATGATGGACGGAATGCTGACAATGCAGACATTCTCCCCCAGTCAAGAGATCTGGGTTAAATCCATCGTTCTTTTGCCCACTACGCCACCCCAGTTCAGACATGGCCATATGCAAATCAGTCTTGACCCTGTGCCTCTTGGGAACAGTCCAGCCCGAACCGCCAAGCCATGTCTTTCCTGGACTGGAACCAAGCATCCTAGGACCGGTTTCTGGCTATCAGCCGTCATCAGCCAGGATAGCTTGACTCCAGTGGCGTAGTGAGCACGGGACCCACGTCTGGGCATACCCATCCCACTTAGGGCGAAAAGCGTTACAACAAACAAATGATGGACGGAATGCTGACAATGCAGACATTCTCCCCCAGTCAAGAGATCTGGGTTAAATCCATCGTTCTTTTGCCCACTACGCCACCCCAGTTCAGACATGGCCATATGCAAATCAGTCTTGACCCTGTGCCTCTTGGGAACAGTCCAGCCCGAACCGCCAAGCCATGTCTTCCCTGGACTGGAATCAAGCATCCTAGGACCGGTTTCTGGCTATCAGCCGTCATCAGCCAGGATAGCTTGACTCCAGTGGCGTAGTGAGCACGCGACCCACGTCTGGGCATACCCATCCCACTTAGGGCGAAAAGCGTTACAACAAACAAATGATGGACGGAATGCTGACAATGCAGACATTCTCCCCCAGTCAAGAGATCTGGGTTAAATCCATCGTTCTTTTGCCCACTACGCCACCCCAGTTCAGACATGGCCATATGCAAATCAGTCTTGACCCTGTGCCTCTTGGGAACAGTCCAGCCCGAACCGCCAAGCCATGTCTTCCCTGGACTGGAATCAAGCATCCTAGGACCGGTTTCTGGCTATCAGCCGTCATCAGCCAGGATAGCTTGACTCCAGTGGCGTAGTGAGCACGGGACCCACGTCTGGGCATACCCATCCAACTTAGGGCGAAAAGCGTTACATCAAACCAATGATGGACGGAATGCTGACAATGCAGACATTCTCCCCCAGTCAAGAGATCTGGGTTAAATCCATCGTTCTTTTGCCCACTACGCCACCCTAGTTCAGACATGGCCATATGCAAATCAGTCTTGACCCTGTGCCTCTTGTGAACATTCCAGCCCGAACCGCCAAGCCATGTCTTCCCTGGAATGGAATCAAGCATCCTAGGACAGGTTTCTGGCTATCAGCCGTCATCAGCCAGGATAGCTTGACTCCAGTGGCGTAGTGAGCACGGGGGTGTTTAGCCAAAATATCGAGTTTTAAATTTCGACCTACAATAATATCGTGTTTTTAATATCGTAGGTACAGAATATCGAAGTCAAGAATATCGAGGGACAGAATATCGATCCCAAGGTAAGTAATATCGAAGTTAATAATATCGAGGTAATTAATTTCGATGTAAGTAATATCGTAAGTAAAAATTTCGATGTCAATAATATCAATATTTATTTAGTGTAATGTCATTTAATATGTATTTTATTTGTATGTTAAAGATAATTGTAATGTATTTTAATACATTTAAAAATAAATGTTTAGAGATTAATAATTATTTTAAATTTAATTTAGCGTTTTAGTATCAGAGCGGGTTGTGGGTTTATAGGGGAATAGGGTGGGAAGTAATTTAATTATAATTAATGAATTAATATGGGTTGTTTAATTGGTATTTATGATTAATTAATTGGTAATTAATTGATTAATTAATTGTTAATTAATTATTAATTGTAAAAACGTTTTATTAATTGGTTAATTATATACATTATAATTAGTTTATTATTAATATTTATTTATTGTTATTGTTAATTAATTAATTGTTAATTAGTAATTAATTGGTGATTTAATTTTATTAAGTGATTAATTGATAATTAAATTAATTATGTGAATTTTTATGTGTAGTGGGTTGTGGGTTTATAGGGGAATAGGGTGGGAAGTAATTTAATTATAATTAATGAATTAATATGTATTGTTTAATTGGTATTTATGATTAATTAATTGGTAATTAATTAATAATTGGTAATTAATGTGATTATTAGATTAATTAATTGTTAATTAATTATTAATTGTAAAATTATTTTATTATTTGGTTAATTATATACATCATAATTAGTTTATTAATAATATTTATTTATTGTTATAGTGAATTAATTAATTGTTAATTAGTAATTAGTTGGTGATTTAATTTTATTAAGTTATTAATTCATAATTAAATTAATTATGTGAATTTTTATGTGTAGTGGGTTGTGGGTTTATAGGGGAATAGGGTGGGATGTAA
Source organism: Triturus cristatus (assembly GCF_964204655.1). NCBI lineage: Eukaryota > Metazoa > Chordata > Amphibia > Caudata > Salamandridae > Triturus > Triturus cristatus. The sequence goes on along the minus strand of NC_140587.1, from coordinate 91,446,801 downwards.
TTAAAATAAAATAAATAATGATATATTGTATTTATTTGTAATTAATATTAATTAATTGTTATTAGTTAGTTAAATATAGCAAATATAAATAATTTATTATTGTATTTTATTTGTTGTTATTGCTAATTAATGTATTGTTAATTAACAATTAATAGGGGAATATTTGTAATTTCGTAGTTAATATGTATTAATTAGTCAATTAATAACTATATTAATTATAAAGAATGTATTATTAATTGCAAATAAGAGAGAAATTGATATATAAATCTATTGTGTATTTTGTATGTGTAGTGTGTTGTGTGTCAAAGGGGGAATAGTGTGGGATGTAATTTAAATTTATTTATTTAAATATTTATTTTACATAATTGGTATTTAATAATATTTTTTGTTTTAAAACATTGTTAACATGCACATTTTTTATAAGAAATTATTGAATTGGTTATAATGTTCATAGAATCACTATGCTATCTAGTGCTTTCACAACTGTTTTACTATCTGGAGTGGGAATAGTAATTTTTACCCCTACGCTATCCAGCGCTTTCCCTACTGTTGCACTCTCTGGAGTTGGAATAGTAATTTTTACCCCTACGCTATCCAGCGCTTTCCCTACTGTTGCACTCTTTGGAGTTGGAATAGTAATTTTTACCCCTACGCTATCCAACCTTTTCTCTACTGTTGCACTGTCTGGAGTGGGAATAGTAATTTTTACCCTTACGCTATCCAACACTTTCCCTACTATTGCACTCTCTGGAGTGGGAATAGTAAATTTTACCCTTACGCTATCCAACACTTTCCCTACTATTGCACTCTCTGGAGTTGGAATAGTAATTTTTACCCCTACGCTATCCAACGTTTTCCCTACTATTGCACTCTTTGGAGTTGGAATAGTTATTTGTACCCCTACGCTATCCAACGTTTTCTCTACTGTTGCACTGTCTGGAGTGGGAATACTAATTTTTACCCTTACGCTATCCAACACTTTCCCTACTATTGCACTCTCTGGAGTGGGAATAGTAATTTTTACCATTACGCTATCCAACACTTTCCCTACTATTGCACTCTCTGGAGTTGGAATAGTAATTTTTACCCCTACGCTATCCAACGCTTTCCCTACTGTTGCACTCTTTGGAGTTGGAATAGTAATTTTTACCCCTACGCTATCCAATGTTTTCCCTACTGTTGCACTCTCGGGAGTTGGAATAGTTATTTTTACCCCTACGCTATCCAACATTTTCCTTACTGTTGTTTTTGTTGAAGTTGGACTAGTAGTTTTATTGTGTCTGATATTAAATATGTTTTGTAATATTTTAGCTATTGTAATATATAATGAATAATAACAATTATTCAAATTAAAATTATTGATTATTATTTGCTATATGTAATTATTTAATATTTATTAATGTTATTGTTTTATGTGTATAGATGTATTGATAACTTAAATAAATATTTAATAATTTATATGTTACAGAAATTATTATTAAAAGTAATTATTAAGTAAGTGTATATATTATATATTATATATATATGTTTAATTAAAGTTTCATTTAATTATATATATTTATTATACATTTTACATATTATAAAATATATTTAATTATGTTTCTTTGATTTATAAGTATTATTTGGTTTATTTTACATATATTTTTAAACTAAAAAAAACCGATATTTTTGAATTACGATATTTTTGACATCGATATTCAATTATCGATATTTTTGTACTTACCATGTTGTAGATAGGATATCGATATTCTTGACCACGATATTTTTGTTGCGATATTTTTGTAGGTCGAATTTTTGTCTTTCGAAATTATGTCATACAATCGAGCACGGGACTCACGTCTGGGCATACCCATCCCACTTAGGGGGAAAAGCGTTACAACAAACAAATGATGGACGGAATGCTGACAATGCAGACATTCTCCCCCAGTCAAGAGATCTGGGTTAAATCCATCGTTCTTTTGCCCACTACGCCACCCCAGTTCAGACATGGCCATATGCAAATCAGTCTTGACCCTGTGCCTCTTGGGAACAGTCCAGCCCGAACCGCCAAGCCATGTCTTTCCTGGACTGGAACCAAGCATCCTAGGACCGGTTTCTGGCTATCAGCCGTCATCAGCCAGGATAGCTTGACTCCAGTGGCGTAGTGAGCACGTGACCCACGTCTGGGCATACCCATCCCACTTAGGGCGAAAAGCGTTACAACAAACAAATGATGGACGGAATGCTGACAATGCAGACATTCTACCCCAGTCAAGAGATCTGGGTTAAATCCATCGTTCTTTTGCCCACTACGCCACCCCAGTTCAGACATGGCCATATGCAAATCAGTCTTGACCCTGTGCCTCTTGGGAACAGTCCAGCCCGAACCGCCAAGCCATGTCTTCCCTGGACTGGAATCAAGCATCCTAGGACCGGTTTCTGGCTATCAGCCGTCATCAGCCAGGATAGCTTGACTCCAGTGGCGTAGTGAGCACGGGACCCACGTCTGGGCATACCCATCCCACTTAGGGCGAAAAGCGTTACAACAAACAAATGATGGACGGAATGCTGACAATGCAGACATTCTCCCCCAGTCAAGAGATCTGGGTTAAATCCATCGTTATTTTGCCCACTACGCCACCCCAGTTCCGACATGGCCATATGCAAATCAGTCTTGACCCTGTGCCTCTAGGGAACAGTCCAGCCCAAACTGCCAAGCCATGTCTTCCCTGGACTGGAATCAAGCATCCTAGGACCGGTTTCTGGCTATCAGCCGTCATCAGCCAGGATAGCTTGACTCCAGTGGCGTAGTGAGCACGGGACCCACGTCTGGGCATACCCATCCCACTTAGGGCGAAAAGCGTTACAACAAACAAATGATGGACGGAATGCTGACAATGCAGACATTCTCCCGCAGTCAAGAGATCTGGGTTAAATCCATCGTTCTTTAGCCCACTACGCCACCCCAGTTCAGACATGGCCATGTGCAAATCAGTCTTGACCCTGTGCCTCTTGGGAACAGTCCAGCCCGAACCGCCAAGCCATGTCTTCCCTGGACTGGAATCAAGCATCCTAGGACCGGTTTCTGGCTATCAGCCGTCATCAGCCAGGATAGCTTGACTCCAGTGGCGTAGTGAGCACGGGACCCACGTCTGGGCATACCCATCCCACTTAGGGCGAAAAGCGTTACAACAAACAAATGATGGACGGAATGCTGACAATGCAGACATTCTCCCCCAGTCAAGAGATCTGGGTTAAATCCATTGTTCTTTTGCCCACTACGCCACCCCAGTTCAGACATGGCCATATGCAAATCAGTCTTGACCCTGTGCCTCTTGGGAACAGTCCAGCCCGAACCGCCAAGCCATGTCTTCCCTGGACTGGAATCAAGCATCCTAGGACCGGGTTCTGGCTATCAGCCGTCATCAGCCAGGATAGCTTGACTCCAGTGGCGTAGTGAGCACGGGACCCACGTCTGGGCATACCCATCCCACTTAGGGCGAAAAGCGTTACAACAAACAAATGATGGACGGAATGCTGACAAGGCAGACATTCTCCCCCAGTCAAGAGATCTGGGTTAAATCCATCGTTCTTTTGCCCACTACGCCACCCCAGTTCAGACATGGCCATATGCAAATCAGTCTTGACCCTCTGCCTCTTGGGAACAGTCCAGCCCGAACCGCCAAGCCATGTCTTCCCTGGACTGGAATCAAGCATCCTAGGACCGGTTTCTGGCTATCAGCCGTCATCAGCCAGGATAGCTTGAGTCCAGTGGCGTAGTGAGCACGGGACCCACGTCTGGGCATACCCATCCCACTTAGGGCGAAAAGCGTTACAACAAACAAATGATGGACGGAATTCTGACAATGCAGACATTCTCCCCCAGTCAAGAGATCTAGGTTAAATCCATCGTTCTTTTGCCCACTACGCCACCCCAGTTCAGACATGGCCATATGCAAATCAGTCTTGACCCTGTGCCTCTTGGGAACAGTCCAGCCCGAACCGCCAAACCATGTCTTCCCTGGACTGGAATCAAGCATCCTAGGACCGGTTTCTGGCTATCAGCCGTCATCAGCCAGGATAGCTTGACTCCAGTGGCGTAGTGAGCACGGGACCCACGTCTGGGCATACCCATCCCACTTAGGGCGAAAAGCGTTACAACAAACAAATGATGGACGGAATGCTGACAATGCAGACATTCTCCCCCAGTCAAGAGATCTGGGTTAAATCCATTGTTCTTTTGCCCACTACGCCACCCCAGTTCAGACATGGCCATATGCAAATCAGTCTTGACCCTGTGCCTCTTGGGAACAGTCCAGCCCGAACCGCCAAGCCATGTCTTCCCTGGACTGGAATCAAGCATCCTAGGACCGGGTTCTGGCTATCAGCCGTCATCAGCCAGGATAGCTTAACTCCAGTGGCGTAGTGAGCACGGGACCCACGTCTGGCCATACTCATCCCACTTAGGGCGAAAAGCGTTACAACAAACAAATGATGGACGGAATGCTGACAATGCAGACATTCTCCCCCAGTCAAGAGATCTGGGTTAAATCCATTGTTCTTTTCCCCACTACGCCACCCCAGTTCAGACATGGCCATATGCAAATCAGTCTTGACCCTCTGCCTCTTGGGAACAGTCCAGCCCGAACAGCCAAGCCATGTCTTCCCTGGACTGGAATCAAGCATCCTAGGACCGGTTTCTGGCTATCAACCGTCATCACCCTGGATAGCTTGACTCCAGTGGCGTAGTGAGCACGGGGCCCACGTCTGGGCATACCCATCCCACTTAGGGCGAAAAGCGTTACAACAAACAAATGATGGACGGAATGCTGACAATGCAGACATTCTCCCCCAGTCAAGAGATCTGGGTTAAATCCATCGTTCTTTTGCCCACTACGCCACCCCAGTTCAGACATGGCCATATGCAAATCAGTCTTGACCCTGTGCCTCTTGGGAACAGTCCAGCCCGAACCGTCAAGCCATGTCTTCCCTGGACTGGAATCAAGCATCCTAGGACCGGTTTCTGGCTATCAGCCGTCATCAGCCAGGATAGCTTGACTCCAGTGGCGTAGTGAGCACGGGACCCACGTCTGGGCATACCCATCCCACTTAGGGCGAAAAGCGTTACAACAAACAAATGATGGACAGAATGCTGACAATGCAGACATTCTCCCGCAGTCAAGAGATCTGGGTTAAATCCATCGTTCTTTTGCCCACTACGCCACCCCAGTTCAGACATGGCCATATGCAAATCAGTCTTGACCCTGTGCCTCTTGGGAACAGTCCAGCCCAAACCGCCAAGCCATGTCTTCCCTGGACTGGAATCAAGCATCCTAGGACCGGTTTCTGGCTATCAGCCGTCATCAGCCAGGATAGCTTGACTCCAGTGGCGTAGTGAGCACGGGACCCACGTCTGGGCATACCCATCCCACTTAGGGCGAAAAGCGTTACATCAAACCAATGATGGACGGAATGCTGACAATGCAGACATTCTCCCCCAGTCAAGAGATCTGGGTTAAATCCATCGTTCTTTTGCCCACTACGCCACCCTAGTTCAGATATGGCCATATGCAAATCAGTCTTGACCCTGTGCCTCTTGGGAACATTCCAGCCCGAACCGCCAAGCCATGTCTTCCCTGGAATGGAATCAAGCATCCTAGGACCGGTTTCTGGCTATCAGCCGTCATCAGCCAGGATAGCTTGACTCCAGTGGCGTAGTGAGCACGGGGGTGTTTAGCCAAAATATTGAGTTTTAAATTTCGACCTACAATAATATCGTGTTTTTAATATCGTAGGTACAGAATATCGAAGTCAAGAATATCGAGGGACAGAATATCGATCCCAAGGTAAGTAATATCGAAGTTAATAATATCGAGGTAATTAATTTCGATGTAAGTAATATCGTAAGTAAAGATTTTGATGTCAATAGTATCGATATTTATTTAGTGTAATGTCATTTAATATGTATTTTATTTGTATGTTAAAGATAATTGTAATGTATTTTAATACATTTAAAAATAAATGTTTAGAGATTAATAATTATTTTAAATTTAATTTAGCGTTTTAGTATCAGAGCGGGTTGTGGGTTTATAGGGGAATAGGGTGGGAAGTAATTTAATTATAATTAATGAATTAATATGTGTTGTTTAATTGGTATTTATGATTAATTAATTGGTATTAATTAATAATTGGTAATTAATTGATTAATTAATTGTTAATTAATTATTAATTGTAAAAACTTTTATTAATTGGTTAATTATATACATTATAATTAGTTTATTATTAATATTTATTTATTGTTATTGTTAATTAATTAATTGTTAATTATTAATTAATTGGTGATTTAATTTTATTAAGTGATTAATTGATAATTAAATTAATTACGTGAATTTTTATGTGTAGTGGGTTGTGGGTTTATAGGGGAATAGGGTGGGAAGTAATTTAATTATAATTAATGAATTAATATGTATTGTTTAATTGGTATTTATGATTAATTAATTGGTAATTAATTAATAATTGGTAATTAATGTGATCAATAGATTAATTAATTGTTAATTAATTATGAATTGTAAAATTATTTTATTATTTGGGTAATTATATACATTATAATTAGTTTATTAATAATATTTATTTATTGTTATAGTTAATTAATTAATTGTTAATTAGTAATTAATTGGTGATTTAATTTTATTAAGTTATTAGTTCATAATTAAATTAATTATGTGAATTTTTATGTGTAGTGGGTTGTGGGTTTATAGGGGAATAGGGTGGGATGTAATTAAAATAAAATAAATATTGATATATTGTATTTATTTGTAATTAATATTAATTAATTGTTATTAGTTAGTTAAATATAGTAAATATAAATAATTTATTATTGTATTTTATTTGTTGTTATTGCTAATTAATGTATTGTTAATTAACAATTAATAGGGGAATATTTGTAATTTCGTAGTTAATATGTATTAATTAGTCAATTAATAACTATATTAATTATAAAGAATGTATTATTAATTGCAAATAAGAGAGAAATTGATATATAAATCTATTGTGTATTTTGTATGTGTAGTGTGTTGTGTGTCAAAGGGGGAATAGTGTGGGATGTAATTTAAATTTATTTATTTAAATATTTATTTTACATAATTGGTATTTAAAAATATTTTTTGTTTTAAAACATTGTTAACATGCAAATTTTTTATAAGAAATTATTGAATTGGTTATAATGTTCATAGAATCACTATGCTATCTAGTGCTTTCACAACTGTTTTACTATCTGGAGTGGGAATAGTAATTTTTACCCCTACGCTATCCAGCGCTTTCCCTACTGTTGCACTCTCTGGAGTTGGAATAGTAATTTTTACCCCTACGCTATCCAGCGCTTTCCCTACTGTTGCACTCTTTGGAGTTGGAATAGTAATTTTTACCCCTACGCTATCCAACCTTTTCTCTACTGTTGCACTGTCTGGAGTGGGAATAGTAATTTTTACCCTTACGCTATCCAACACTTTCCCTACTATTGCACTCTCTGGAGTGGGAATAGTAAATTTTACCCTTACGCTATCAAACACTTTCCCTACTATTGCACTCTCTGGAGTTGGAATAGTAATTTTTATCCCTACGCTATCCAACGTTTTCCCTACTATTGCACTCTTTGGAGTTGGAATAGTTATTTGTACCCCTACGCTATCCAACGTTTTCTCTACTGTTGCACTGTCTGGAGTGGGAATACTAATTTTTACCCTTACGCTATCCAACACTTTCCCTACTATTGCACTCTCTGGAGTGGGAATAGTAATTTTTACCATTACGCTATCCAACACTTTCCCTACTATTGCACTCTCTGGAGTTGGAATAGTAATTTTTACCCCTACGCTACCCAACGCTTTCCCTACTGTTGCACTCTTTGGAGTTGGAATAGTAATTTTTACCCCTACGCTATCCAATGTTTTCCCTACTGTTGCACTCTCGGGAGTTGGAATAGTTATTTTTACCCCTACGCTATCCAACATTTTCCTTACTGTTGTTTTTGTTGAAGTTGGACTAGTAGTTTTATTGTGTCTGATATTAAATATGTTTTGTAATATTTTAGCTATTGTAATATATAATGAATAATAAAAATTATTCAAATTAAAAATATTGATTATTATTTGCTATATGTAATTATTTAATATTTATTAATGTTATTGTTTTATGTGTATAGATGTATTGGTAACTTAAATAAATATTTAATAATTTATATGTTACAGAAATTATTATTAAAAGTAATTATTAAGTATGTGTATATATTATATATCATATATATGTTTAATTAAAGATATTTATTATAAATTTTACATATTATAAAATATATTTAATTATGTTTCTTTGATTTATAAGTATTATTTGGTTTATTTTACATATATTTTTAAACTAAAAAAAAACGATATTTTTGAATTACGATATTTTTGACATCGATATTAAATTATCGATATTTTTGTACTTACCATGTTGTAGATAGGATGTCGATATTCTTGACCACGATATTTTTGTTGCGATATTTTTGTAGGTCGAATTTTTGTCTTTCGAAATTATGTCATACAATCGAGCACGGGACCCACGTCTGGGCATACCCATCCCACTTAGGGGGAAAAGCGTTACAACAAACAAATGATGGACGGAATGCTGACAATGCAGACATTCTCCCCCAGTCAAGAGATCTGGGTTAAATCCATCGTTCTTTTGCCCACTATGCCACCCCAGTTCAGACATGGCCATATGCAAATCAGTCTTGACCCTGTGCCTCTTGGGAACAGTCCAGCCCGTACCGCCAAGCCATGTCTTTCCTGGACTGGAACCAAGCATCCTAGGACCGGTTTCTGGCTATCAGCCGTCATCAGCCAGGATAGCTTGACTCCAGTGGCGTAGTGAGCACGGGACCCACGTCTGGGCATACCCATCCCACTTAGGGCGAAAAGCGTTACAACAAACAAATGATGGACGGAATGCTGACAATGCAGACATTCTCCCCCACTCAAGAGATCTGGGTTAAATCCATCGTTCTTTTGCCCACTACGCCACCCCAGTTCAGACATGGCCATATGCAAATCAGTCTTGACCCTGTGCCTCTTGGGAACAGTCCAGCCCAAACTGCCAAGCCATGTCTTCCCTGGACTGGAATCAAGCATCCTAGGACCGGTTTCTGGCTATCAGCCGTCATCAGCCAGGATAGCTTGACCCCTGTGGCGTAGTGAGCACGGGACCCACGTCTGGGCATACCCATCCCACTTAGGGCAAAAAGCGTTACAACAAACAAATGATGGACGGAATGCTGACAATGCAGACATTCTCCCCCAGTCAAGAGATCTGGGTTAAATCCATCGTTCTTTTGCCCACTACGCCACCCAGTTCAGACATGGCCATATGCAAATCAGTCTTGACCCTGTGCCTCTTGGGAACAGTCCAGCCCGAACCGCCAAGCCATGTCTTCCCTGGACTGGAATCAAGCATCCTAGGACCGGTTTCTGGCTATCAGCCGTCATCAGCCAGGATAGCTTGACTCCAGCGGTGTAGTGAGCACGGGACCCACGTCTGGGCATACCCATCCCACTTAGGGCGAAAAGCGTTACATCAAACCAATAATGGACGGAATGCTGACAATGCAGACATTCTCCCCAGTCAAGAGATCTGGGTTAAATCCATCGTTCTTTAGCCCACTACGCCACCCCAGTTCAGACATGGCCATATGCAAATCAGTCTTGACCCTGTGCCTCTTGGGAACAGTCCAGCCCGAACCGCCAAGCCATGTCTTCCCTGGACTGGAATCAAGCATCCTAGGACCGGTTTCTGGCTATCAGCCGTCATCAGCCAGGATAGCTTGACTCCAGTGGCGTAGTGAGCACGGGACCCACGTCTGGGCATACCCATCCCACTTAGGGCGAAAAGCGTTACAACAAACAAATGATGGACGGAATGCTGACAATGCAGACATTCTCCCGCAGTCAAGAGATCTGGGTTAAATCCATCGTTCTTTAGCCCACTACGCCACCCCAGTTCAGACATGGCCATATGCAAATCAGTCTTGACCCTGTGCCTCTTGGGAACAGTCCAGCCCGAACCGCCAAGCCATGTCTTCCCTGGACTGGAATCAAGCATCCTAGGACCGGTTTCTGGCTATCAGCCGTCATCAGCCAGGATAGCTTGACTCCAGTGGCGTAGTGAGCACGGGACCCACGTCTGGGCATACCCTTCCCACTTAGGGCGAAAAGCGTTACAACAAACAAATGATGGACGGAATGCTGACAATGCAGACATTCTCCCCCAGTCAAGAGATCTGGGTTAAATCCATCGTTCTTTTGCCCACTACGCCACCCCAGTTCAGACATGGCCATATGCAAATCAGTCTTGACCCTGTGCCTCTTGGGAACAGTCCAGCCCGAACCGCCAAGCCATGTCTTCCCTGGACTGGAATCAAGCATCCTAGGACCGGTTTCTGGCTATCAGCCGTCATCAGCCAGGATAGCTTGACTCCAGCGGTGTAGTGAGCACGGGACCCACGTCTGGGCATACCCATCCCACTTAGGGCGAAAAGCGTTACATCAAACCAATAATGGACGGAATGCTGACAATGCAGACATTCTCCCCAGTCAAGAGATCTGGGTTAAATCCATCGTTCTTTAGCCCACTACGCCACCCCAGTTCAGACATGGCCATATGCAAATCAGTCTTGACCCTGTGCCTCTTGGGAACAGTCCAGCCCGAACCGCCAAGCCATGTCTTCCCTGGACTGGAATCAAGCATCCTAGGACCGGTTTCTGGCTATCAGCCGTCATCAGCCAGGATAGCTTGACTCCAGTGGCGTAGTGAGCACGGGACCCACGTCTGGGCATACCCATCCCACTTAGGGCGAAAAGCGTTACAACAAACAAATGATGGACGGAATGCTGACAATGCAGACATTCTCCCGCAGTCAAGAGATCTGGGTTAAATCCATCGTTCTTTAGCCCACTACGCCACCCCAGTTCAGACATGGCCATATGCAAATCAGTCTTGACCCTGTGCCTCTTGGGAACAGTCCAGCCCGAACCGCCAAGCCATGTCTTCCCTGGACTGGAATCAAGCATCCTAGGACCGGTTTCTGGCTATCAGCCGTCATCAGCCAGGATAGCTTGACTCCAGTGGCGTAGTGAGCACGGGACCCACGTCTGGGCATACCCTTCCCACTTAGGGCGAAAAGCGTTACAACAAACAAATGATGGACGGAATGCTGACAATGCAGACATTCTCCCCCAGTCAAGAGATCTGGGTTAAATCCATCGTTCTTTTGCCCACTACGCCACCCCAGTTCAGACATGGCCATATGCAAATCAGTCTTGACCCTGTGCCTCTTGGGAACAGTCCAGCCCGAACCGCCAAGCCATGTTTCCCTGGACTGGAATCAAGCATCCTAGGACCGGTTTCTGGCTATCAGCCGTCATCAGCCAGGATAGCTTGACTCCAGTGGCGTAGTGAGCACGGGACCCACGTCTGGGCATACCCATCCCACTTAGGGCGAAAAGCGTTACAACAAACAAATGATGGACGGAATGCTGACAATGCAGACATTCTCCCCCAGTCAAGAGATCTGGGTTAAATCCATTGTTCTTTTGCCCACTACGCCACCCCAGTTCAGACATGGCCATATGCAAATCAGTCTTGACCCTCTGCCTCTTGGGAACAGTCCAGCCCGAACCGCCAAGCCATGTCTTCCCTGGACTGGAATCAAGCATCCTAGGACCGGTTTCTGGCTATCAGCCGTCATCAGCCAGGATAGCTTGAGTCCAGTGGCGTAGTGAGCACGGGACCCACGTCTGGGCATACCCATCCCACTTAGGGCGAAAAGCGTTACAACAAACAAATGATGGACGGAATTCTGACAATGCAGACATTCTCCCCCAGTCAAGAGATCTAGGTTAAATCCATCGTTCTTTTGCCCACTACGCCACCCCAGTTCAGACATGGCCATATGCAAATCAGTCTTGACCCTGTGCCTCTTGGGAACAGTCCAGCCCGAACCGCCAAACCATGTCTTCCCTGGACTGGAATCAAGCATCCTAGGACCGGTTTCTGGCTATCAGCCGTCATCAGCCAGGATAGCTTGACTCCAGTGGCGTAGTGAGCACGGGACCCACGTCTGGGCATACCCATCCCACTTAGGGCGAAAAGCGTTACAACAAACAAATGATGGACGGAATGCTGACAATGCAGACATTCTCCCCCAGTCAAGAGATCTGGGTTAAATCCATTGTTCTTTTGCCCACTACGCCACCCCAGTTCAGACATGGCCATATGCAAATCAGTCTTGACCCTGTGCCTCTTGGGAACAGTCCAGCCCGAACCGCCAAGCCATGTCTTCCCTGGACTGGAATCAAGCATCCTAGGACCGGGTTCTGGCTATCAGCCGTCATCAGCCAGGATAGCTTGACTCCAGTGGCGTAGTGAGCAAGGGACCCACGTCTGGGCATACCCATCCCACTTAGGGCGAAAAGCGTTACAACAAACAAATGATGGACGGAATGCTGACAATGCAGACATTCTCCCCCAGTCAAGAGATCTGGGTTAAATCCATCGTTCTTTTGCCCACTACGCCACCCCAGTTCAGACATGGCCATATGCAAATCAGTCTTGACCCTCTGCCTCTTGGGAACAGTCCAGCCCGAACCGCCAAGCCATGTCTTCCCTGGACTGGAATCAAGCATCCTAGGACCGGTTTCTGGCGATCAGCCGTCATCAGCCAGGATAGCTTGACTCCAGTGGCGTAGTGAGCACGGGGCCCACGTCTGGGCATACCCATCCCACTTAGGGCGAAAAGCGTTACAACAAACAAATGATGGACGGAATGCTGACAATGCAGACATTCTCCCCCAGTCAAGAGATCTGGGTTAAATCCATCGTTCTTTTGCCCACTACGCCACCCCAGTTCAGACATGGCCATATGCAAATCAGTCTTGACCCTGTGCCTCTTGGGAACAGTCCAGCCCGAACCGCCAAGCCATGTCTTCCCTGGACTGGAATCAAGCATCCTAGGACCGGTTTCTGGCTATCAGCCGTCATCAGCCAGGATAGCTTGACTCCAGTGGCGTAGTGAGCACGAGACCCACGTCTGGGCATACCCATCCCACTTAGGGCGAAAAGCGTTACAACTAGGGGTGGGCGGAATTTGCGGAATTAACTTCCGCAAATTATCGCGAGAATGCAGAAAATCTCCGCAAACACGCCGGAAATATCGCGAAGATGCGGAAGTGTTTTTTGCCGCCTGTTCGCGGTATTTTTTGCGTGTTCGCGGGTCGCCAACTTACCCATGCGGTCGCTCACGGGCGCGGCCATCTTGTTTTCACTTGTCCCGCCCTCTGGCGTTGTTTACTTCCTGTTCCGGGTCGCGCAATGCATGTTCGCGGTCGATATTTCCTGTTCGCGATCGCTTTTACTTGATCGCGTTGCTTTTTGCTTGCTCAGGGAGAAAATATCGCGCGAACTTGCGCACGTGGTTGCAACGGGCGCGGCCATCTTGTTTTCCACTCTATTGCATGGTTCTGGGGCCTGATTTTCAATCCTCCCTAAATCTTTTCAATCCTTTGTTTATAGCCACTTTTTTTGGATCTTTATTACTTATTATTTCTCTAACTATTTTCCTGCCTCTATATTTTTTGTTTTTGTGTACTTTTTTTTTGTTTTTGTTTTTTAGCTACTTTTTCTCTTTGTACTGCCCGCTATTTATTTCCTTTACTCCTTTATTTATTTTACCTTTTCTTTCCCGCCCCGTCCCCAGAACCATGTCCAAGGGCAGGGCTGTTCGCCGGCGCAGCCAGAGCCGCGACCGCCTTCCTTGCGGAAGGCGGCGCCCACAAGGGGTGCATGCACGGGCCTTATTTGGGGAGGCGGAGTTGGCTGCACTAATTTTCTTTGTGCAGCGCCACCTCCCCTCAACCCTGGCAGCAGGTGGCAGGCCTGGGTCCGGGTACGGCCTCCGGGAGCGCCGGCAGCGGTGGGGGAAGGTGCGCCGGGCAGTGTCGCGCATCTCTGGGGTCCGGCGCACCCAGGCACAGCTGACGCACCGGTGGTCCGACATCCTGGACCGTGAGCAGGACCTGCTGGACCTGCTAGGAGTGGAGGTCCCGGGGCTTGGTGAGTACCTATTTAATTATTACAACTTTGTGTCTGTTCTTCTGCTCTATGTTATATATTGCGAATATCTTTTTTTCCTTCCAACCAGCTAGAATGTTGCTGCTTGCAATACATTCCAGGTTAATAACGTTTAAAAGTCTTCTGTGATTATGACACAGGTGCTCTTCTGCGCTACTACTAATCTTACTTGTTTGCAGCTTTGCGTTTGCGCTTGCTTAGCGTGATTCTTTACGAGTTTATTTTAGAGAAATTAAGTTACGTAATGCTACAGTGACTCACGTCCACTCCTTACTTTGTCCTGTCACTAATAGATAGGGGCGGATTGATACATAGGTTTAGGTACTTTGTATGAGCTTCTAATTGGTTAGTGGTATGCGTGATGCCCCCCTCACTCAGTTACGTGACGTGCTGCTAGTACGCCAGTCTTTAGAACCTTTCTAGTTTGTTCAATGAGTGGAGGTAGGCTTTGCAGTTACTTAGCAGTAGCAGATCAGCATCAATCAAACCAAAATTTGGTGTATACAAAAAATGTAGTCATGTTCATGTGTCCTCCATGATTGGATCATACACATTGTTGAGGAATACAGTGGGGGGGGTTCGGCGCGTACCTACGGGGGCTGGGGGGGGGTCGGCGCGTACCTACGGGGGCTGGGGGGGGGGTCGGCGCGTACCTACGGGGGCTGGGGGGGGTCAGCGCGTACCTATGGGGGCTGGGGGGGGTCGGCGCGTACCTACGGGGGCTGGGGGGGTCGGCGCGTACCTACGGGGGCTGGGGGGGTCGGCGCGTACGTACGGGGGCTGGGAGGGGGGTCGGCGCGTACGTACGGGGGCGGGGGGGGGTACGGTGCGTACCGGGCCACCTACTCTGGTTGATTCGCGCCGTACTTCGCTTTTGCGGCACTTTTTGGGTGCCGTGAAAATATTGCCGTCCGGACTGCTGTCGGTTCGAATCGTAATTCCTGGGTCGTGAAACGCTGCCTGAAAGCGTCCCGACGTCACGTCGCAGCATTCCCGGATCACATTCGTATGTATATTTTCGTCGGTCGGTGTTTTTTACGATTCGTACGGAAATGGTGTTTCTGTGCGAATCGTAATTCCATGTTTGTGAAGTTTTACGACCGGGTACGAGTCGGACGGGGAAAACGCTCCGACCGACGGTTCGTACCCGGTTTTTACCGGATCGTAATCGGCACCTTAATGTACAATTGGCATGCCTGGAATAGGTGGGCTAGGTTGGGTGGTACGTTGTACTAATACTTAGGCTTACTTGTAACTTAGTTTTCTGGAATCAGAATGGAAGAATGGATTACTGTTGATAAATAGTAACTTAAGTAGTCGAACTGCGAATCCCCCGATATTACATGTTGACCAGATGAGATCGGTCAATGTAGTTATTGCAATTGTTTACATAAGTGTTTTTTGACCGTTGTTGAAAAATATTGTATTTGCTTAAGTTGACACCATCCATCAATGTTTGTCTCTTTCTTATATCTTTCCTGTTCATCAGCACCCAGGGGCAGACGGGCAGGGACTGGGCAGTCGGCGGGACAGGAACACCACCAGGAGGACACCGCTGAGGGCTCCTCTGCTGGCCCCAGTAAGTCTTCTTGTTTTTAATAATATTTCTTATTCCATAACTTTTACTGCCCCATTTCTCCCGAACTATAGTGTGTTTCCAAATGCTATTTTTTTACCACCAATTATCCTTCGATCTGTACGGTTTCAAAAAGCTTATCCCTGCCTCCGCTATGATGACTGAGTACTACTACATACTATCAGTCTGTCTGTCTGTACTGTAGTAGCTAGTCTTGCCCAGTTGGCCAGTGCCACTCTTTGTGAAAGGTTGTAATATAAAACTCATATTCACCAGTAGCTCGTACAATCCGTTGGGTCGTTGTCTTGTACTACTTTTTACTCTTGTTGATATTTAGGCTTTGAAAATTCACAGCAACAGCCCTACCAGATTTCTTAATATTTTGATATGATACCCTATAGGACATACAACTGTTGTAGGGATCTTGCACATACATTTGCACCAGAAAATAGGATGTTGGTGATGGTAGGTTGGACCTTCCTTGCACACCTCAATCAGAAATTCCGCACCCACCACAATTCCACTGCTTGACTATAGTACTGTCTTGTCATACCTATTAGGTCTCGGAACCCTCCCCCCAAGATAACCAACAAGTAGACAACCCAGAACATTAACACACCCAACCTCTGTCGTGGAAGTGTGGTAAATATTCTTTTCACCTAAACTGAATTTCATACGGAATCTTAAAATAAAGTAAAATAGCTCAGAATAACAAGAGGCAGAATCCGTGGTATAAGAGTTTTTCTAAATGGGCTTTATTCCATCCAAAATGGCCGACTCGAGTCGCGGCCTTCAGGTTCCGTCACCACGAGGGTTCAGGAAGTGAAGTACAATACTTTATTGACAAGAAGTAACTTTTATAGGTCATACATTTACAATGAAACGAATGCAAAAAGGCGTAACAATTGATAAGATAAATTAACATAGTGATACGTAATCGAAACTAGGCGTAATAAGGAGCAAAAAGAAACATGATTGGCTCTGATTATCTTACATAGGTGGATCTATACGATAATACTTAACATAGATGCGCGCGCAGCAGCATGACGTGTGATTGACGTGCAACTAGGGGGTGAAGGGGACTTGACATTTAGCTCTACATGTGGAGACGAGAAGTCTGGGGGGTCAAGTCAACCTAATCCCAAATCATATCTAACATCCTATGTTTAGAGAACTATGCTATCCACAAGGAAGGACTCTCGGACAGAATCTATTCTATACTAACTGTGTGTGCGTGTACAAGCGTCTAAGTGCCTATATGAGATGCGAGGGGCAGAAAACTTTCCATGGCAACAGGGCTATGAATCACTTGCAGGAGGACGGAAAGGCTGAGTCCTTTGCTTGTGAGCTAAAGGAAATGTTTACCTAAATCACTAGACAGGAATGCATCGGCTGAAGAGCAAAATAGATAATTCGAAGGTGAAATACAGCTTCTTGGCAGGCAGGCAAAAACTGGCCGAGGCAGGCACCGTTAGCTGCACAGGGAGTAGGACAAAGTTCATGGATACAGATGCGAGCTCAAGCTGAAACTGTCAGAGACAGAGAGCAGGGAAAGGCTTTGAGGAAAGAATCGGGCCTACTTGCCTGAACTGTAAAAATGGAGTAACTTAGCCATATAAAGTCGGTGGCTTTTCATACTTAGGAATTGAATATCCAGCCCATTGATGGCGGATCTGACAGAGAACATGTCGACGGTAGACACACATATGTTTGCGTCTTGGAAACTGGAACTGGAGGGAACACACATGCATTTGTAACATGCATATAGAACCGTTGGGGTCCAAGATAGGGGACATAACTGATCAGGAAAATCCACATTTCCACATTCCCTCCTTGTCCCCTACTTGCCCTTCAAGAGATATCAATCTTCATCATTCCATCGATTTGCTCATGGAGCATCATTTCTTCTTCCTTCTTTTTCCGGCATTTTGAACGAGAACTTTGATATGGAATGCATGATGTGGCACACAGACCACAAATCGCTGGTCCACATTGTAGGCATAAACAACAACTGAAGAGCATAAGAAGGCCAATACCTAGGAAGGATAGAACTCTCCATCCCCAGGCTGATATCACACTCCAAAACCACCCGGACCACGTCCAAGTGCCTGGATTCTCGTGTATCTGGCTTACAATCTTATGAAGGCGTGTTATAGCTTTATATACAGATGGCGAATTTTCTGGTATGAATATGCAGCAGCTGGATCCGATGACCCTGCAAGCTCCGCCCCTATCGGCCAGGATGACGTCAAGGACAAGACGATTCTGGAGAACAACAATTCTCATCACTGATTGTTCCTCTGTCAGATTGCCTAGGGCGGCTATAGTCTCGTTTACTACAGCTTCAAGAGTCTTGGTGAGTCTGCGTATCAGCTTACTATTTGATATTGTACCTATATAGGGAAAGATACCTTTATTGAAATCTACATACTTGTCCCATGCCGTCTCAGTATAATCGACAACTGGGAGATCTCTCCGCTCTCTTTTGTGTACTAAATGAACATTTCGATAATAATCAGGGGGAGCTAGGAAAACAGGTGGCAAAAGGAATGCTATGTAACAGGTACCATCCCAATCTAGAGGCAGACGCATATATGCCGTCTGACCACATATAAAGTAAGAATGGCGAGAAGTTCTAAATGAAGATTTACCTTGATCACTATATTCTACTGTAGTAACGCATTTGCTATGGCCCATGTGTATGGAACCAACTTTTCTCACACATAATTCACCCTTAACTGGAAATACTGACATAGTGGGCAGAATTAGTTCAACTTCGGATTTGACATTCAAAATCATAAGATTAGGCGTAAAATTACCTAATTTATATACTTCATTTTCTAAATCAGTTCCTGTTTTACTGGGGTGACCCTCCTTATTAGGGTGACAGACTTTGAATAAAACTAGATTCAGATTTCCCCATATCCAATGTTGTTGATAAACTGCTGTGTCTGGGTCTATGGAATTTAATAAACTAAACCATGCTCCACAGGAGCCATTGTGTGTGAACGGATGTGGAAAGAAAGGCAGAACTCCTTTGTTATTCTGATAGGGAGGGAGTCGGCCACACACCCAACAATTGGTGGCATTACTAGTCTGATGGGAATGATGTAACATACTAATGAAGGTGTTATTGCGCAGCGCAAGTCTATAAGATAATTCATGTGGCGGTAGGTCACTAAAAGAATGTTCAGCAGTAATATTATAAACATGTCTAGAAATAGGATGATATATGTGCAAAATCACACTCGTAATGATTATTAAAACACTCAATAAAAACAGAATTAATAATGTCCTCACACAGTAGCTACGCAGTGATTTACAATACGCCTGTCGTTTCAACATTTCTCTGGTATTTTCTCTACTCAGGTCCAAGGGATACATGTCAGAGACAATTCAACCGCTTCACCTTGGAGAGGACTTAAACAATCAAATTGCTCGACTGTTTGGGCCTAAGTTTTAATTTATAGTTCTGAGAGTCATTCTTTTCAACAAAGGGAAGTTTTGAATCAGTCTGTGAGGGAGTGCAGGGCACAGTGTCTATATCCGAGGATAGTCCATGAAATTTCTTAACGTGGCTGGAATGTATCCATCCCTTGCGGCCCTCCACTTTCACGGCTGTTCTTGTGGTCAGCAGGACTAGCTTCGGTGTTTTCCACCTGGGCTCCAATTGGGTTTTCCGATCGAAATTCCTCACAAACACCAGATCCCCCGGAGCAACGTCATGGGGTTTCACCTCAGTGTTGTCAGGAAAAGCTGCAGCTACCTGTGAACGACAAGATTGTAGTGCAGACATCAAGGAAGCCAAGTAATCTGTCAGCATATTACAATTAACATCAGTTATTTTACGTGGTATAGGCGTCCCCCACATATTTGGTGGCCTTCCGAAGATCACCTCATACGGGGATAGCCCTGTTCGAGAGTGTGCTACCATTCTTATGTAAAATAGTGCAACTGGTAAGGCTACTATCCAGTCAACACCTTTCTCCTTACATATTTTAGACAATCTGATTTTCAAAATTTGATTATGTCGTTCCACGAGACCTGCTGCCTCGGGGTGTCGGACACAGTGGAATTTCCACTGATATCCCAACAAAAGTGAGACATGTTTCATTAATTCGGATGAGAAAGGCTGGCCGTTATCTGAATATACAACACGTGGTAGCCCGTACCGTGGGAAGAATTCTCGAACTAACTGTTTGGCAGTAGTCGGGGCCGTGTAATCTGATACTGGGTACGCCTCAGTCCATCGGGAGAGAGCGCAGACAACTACAAGAACATATTTGAATCCTCGACATCGTTCCATCTGGATATAATCCATTTGGAGCACTTCAAAAGGATGATCAGGAGTCTGGAATCCACCCTGTTCTACGGGAACACTTTTTCCCGGGTTGAACTGACAACATATCATACAGGTACGGACCTTTTGTTTAGCTGCTGCTCGTAAATGTTTATTGAACCAAATGTGTTGAATGCTATCTAGCATAGCTTTTTCTCCTAAATGCGCCGGGCTGTGAATTGTAGCTATAATGGCTTGGACCATAGAGTCAGGAAGAAACCATACAGATTTCTCCTTCGTCATCCATCCCTGATCTGTCTGGATCCCTCCTAGTTCAGTCCATTTCTTTAATTCTTCTGCAGTAGCATGTGTCTGTATGTCAATTACGTCAAGTGCGGGATCCTTAATTGTCATACACTGTGTTGGTGTCTGAACTATTGGCTTTGTCATGTCTAATGTGCGATTCTGAGCAGTCTGTTTAGCTGTTCTGTCAGCTAAATCATTGCCTTGAGAAATGATATCAGTAACCTTCGTGTGTGCTTTACATTTCATAATCGATATAGCAGTGGGTAGATGTATTGCGTCTAACAAGGCATGAATGAGGGGTCCGTGCTGAATGTGGGCACCATGGGAGGTTAAATAACCTCTCTCTCGCCACAGCACGCCGAAGTCGTGTACAACTCCGAATGCATAACGTGAGTCAGTGTATACATTAACTTTCTTATTTGTGGCTTGAATACAGGCTTGTGTTAGAGCAATAAGTTCTGCTGCTTGGGCTGACAAAGTATCTATACAATTTGTCTCAATAACTTCAGTGTCTGTTGTGACTGCATACGCGGCCACTAAATCTCCTGTACTTGTTCTCATGCACGATCCGTCTACATACAACGTCAGGTCTGGATCTAACAATGGAACGTCTGTCAAGTCTTGTCTAGGTTTCGTCTTTATTTCAATGATTTCAACACAATCATGAGCTAGTGGGTCTGTTCCAATTACAGGTAATAGTGTAGCAGGATTCAATGTATTACACCGTCGGATCTCTATGTGTGGTTGAAACAATGTCAGTTCATAACCGGTAAGTCTTGCTATGGTCAAGTGTTGTGTTTGTGTTCGGTTCACAAGAACCTCTACTGCATGTGGTACTTGTACTGTCAATGGATGTCCTAATACTATGGCATCGCTTTGTCTGATTGCTAAAGCTGTCGCTGCCACTGATTTCAGGCATGCAGGCAAAGCCTGAGCTACGGGATCTAATGTACTGGAAAAATAAGCACATGGCTTGCGTGATCCTGCTTGATCCTGAGTGAGTACTGACAAGGCAGTACCTTCGCGTTCTGTGACAAAGAGTGTAAAATGTTTGCTATAACATGGTGTTGCTAAAACAGGTGCTTGACATAAAGCTTCCTTTAGGCTTTCAAAAGCTTGTGTATGTTCCTGAGTCCAAGGGAGAACAGTCGATGTGGCTGCCTCCTGTGTGGTTAACTGAATGAGTGGTTTTGCTAGAAATGCGTACTGAGGGATCCACTGCCTACAATATGAAGTGAGGCCTATGAAAGCCCGCACCTCCTTTTGTGTCTGGGGTATTGACATGTTAGCAATTAACTGGATGCGATCTGGTGTAAGCTGCCTTCCCTCCTTGGACAGCGAGTGACCAAGATAAATAACTCGCTGGACACAGAATTGCAGCTTAGAAGGAGACACCTTGTGCCCCTTGTCGGCTAGAAAATGTAAAACTGTCAGAGAAGCCTTTTCACATTCAGGTTCGCTTCTCGCGGTGATCAGCAGATCATCGACATATTGAAGCAGTGCAGTATTGACTGGCATGTGGATACTGTCAAGTTCTCGTTTCAGTGCTTGGCTGTAGATGCTGGGGCTTTCTGTGAATCCTTGGGGAGCGCGTGAGAATTTAAAGCTGCGCCCATTTAAACTGAATCCGAACAAATATTGGCTTTCCGGATCTATTGGGACGCTGAAAAAGGCATTCTTGAGATCAATTACAGTAAAGAATGTTGCTTCGGAATCAATTGCTGTCAATAATGATGATATATCAGGAACCACAGGAAATTGTGGTACAATGCACTTGTTTAGTTCACGCAAATCAATAACCAATCGGTATACTGGTGGGGCAGTAGGATCAGTTCGTTTAAGAATCGGAATTATCGGTGAATTACATACATTGGAGTCTGTTTCTACAACTACTCCCTGGGCAATTAGCTCATCAATGATTTTCAGCAAAGCCACTACAGCATCATGCGGTAACTTGTATTGTCGCATTCGTGGTAGTACCACTCCTGCTTTCAATGTGACTCTGTATGGTGTAATGTTCATGCAGCCAACATCCGTAGGGCCTTGTGCCCATAGATGTACTGGTAAAGTCTGTAGTCGGGGATCCATGTCCCTAGACACATAGTGACCTTTAAAATCACGTAAAAACAACCTTACTCCTTCCGGAGAACAACATATTATGGCTCCTAGTGCTTTCAGAGTTTTAATTCCTAACAGATTTTCTGGGCATGATTTAGTAAGCAATAAATCTGTAGTTCGTGTCAAAGGTCCTATCGTAAGTGGGAGAGGCTGTGATACTTCATTAACAATAGGTTTTCCTGAAAAACCAAGGGAAACATTTTGAGAGCCTGAGAGGGGTGCCCCTGGAACTTCACTACGTTTTATAGTTGTTCGACTTGCCCCTGTATCGAGAATTTTCTATCTTGACCTAATAATTCACTATGTACATACGGTCCTTCTTGATCTACAGGAATCTCGATAAGCGGTAAGTCAACTTCCCTCTCTAGGCTTGTTCATGCGTAACGCTGATACTCAGGATATTCATACTGTGCAGTCTGATACATTTGTCGTGTTGTGGTTTGTGTGGCAGTAGCAGGCAACGGTGGTGCAGCTGGCACAAACTGTATGGGCTGCTGTGAGGCTGGCATGGACTGTTGCTGAGCTGGCATGGACTGTTGCTGAACTGGCATGGACTGTCCATGCTGCATAGCTCCTTGTTCATTCTGATCTTGTCTAACTAATCGTGGTCTCTCTTTTGCAATACCTGTAGCTATATTACGTTTCAGGACTGGACAATCGTGTACATAATGGCCTAGTTGTTTACAGTAATTGCAGGTTCCTTTTACAGGAACTGCAGAATCACCAGAATGTGTCACACCCTTTTTGTGACCATCTGCTGGTACTGTCTGAGAAACTAGCATTTTCATTTTTGTATCCTTCATGCGTCTATGCTCGTGTTCTTGTTCATCCCTAATTCTATTGTGATGATACTGTAACATTTGTAGCATTTGTGACGGAGTGTTACTTTGCCAGGTACTCTCGAATTTTAATATTCTATTCTTCACTGGAGGCAATGCATTTTCCACTAATTTTGTCACAAATAAATGTGGATATGAGTCACTACTTGCTTTTATACCACTGTTTATACCAAAACATTTTTCAAATCGAGCATAATAATCGCTTGTGTCTTCATCTTGCTTTTGTTTGCAGGCTGTGATTGCACCCCAATCTTCCTTTTTTGTAGTTAATAAACGTGGCAGTACCTGTACTAGTAAACCTGGTAACAGTTTAACTTTATCCCCGAGCCCTGAACCTGCAGTTCGGGCCCTTTCTTCCTCTGCTAATGCTGTCCAGTCTATCTTTTGGTCTCCCACTTCCCACTCCTTTTCTTTCAGTTTTTCATAAATGCCAGCAGGCAAAAGCACCTTTAATATCGTCATAATATCAGGAAAGGTGTACTCTCCCATTAGTAACATGTCTTTAATTTCTCGGTGGAAACCCGCTGGGTCTTTGTCATGACTAGGTACTACTTTCTTCATTTCTAATAATTCCATTTTTGATATGGGTGTGTAAACAAATACACGGTGAAACTCATTGTCTTCGCCTTTTATTGGGTGCACTTCTCGTAAGGGATTTTGTCTATCCATATAGTACGGCGTTCTTTCTCTGCGGGGCAGCGAGAGAGAATCCGGACTTACAAAAAGGACATACTGTTTACGTGACACTAATATCTCTTTAATTAGCTTGTTACTAGAACCTCTCCATCTGTTCGTGAGTAGTTCCGTTAATATATCAGGTAAAGGACCAGGGTCAGCATGTTGGCTCTTATATAATATAAGGAGTTGCTGAATCATATAGATTCCAGCTAAACGTTGTTCATCTGCACTGAGATTAAAAAACGTGTGTGCTACGGTCTCATCACCGTATTTTTCAGGACTGTCAATCCAGTGAACAGCTGATCTGGCTAATTCTTGCTCATCCATGGAATCGAGGAGGTGGTAACCCCTTCGTTCTCGTAGTATTTTATCTGCGGCTTGAAACAAATGTTCAGGAGACTTCAGATTTATTACAGGCGTCGGATACGTTCTGCTATTATTTGGGCATACAGAGTGTATGGGATCAGAAAAACATCTAGCATTATCACAGGATCTTCCTCTGCCTACATAGGCTATGGTCTCTGACTGTCTTGCGGAATTCCCTGATTCGGACACTTCATCTTGCTCGAACTCGTCTGTTCCCAATCTTTCTTCATGAATACGCTCTATTTCTCTACGGATTTTTCGGCACATGGCTATTATACAATTTTGCTTATCGTGTCTCCCTTCTGATATATTCTGGCTCCATCTTGTAAGAATAAGCATTGCATTCGGGTCTACCCCCGGACGGTCTTGATTTCTGATCACACAGTTTATGAGGAAACGTAACAGTTCCCCCTGTATCTCTACTTTCTGGAATTCCATAGCTCTGTTAATACATCCTGGATCTCGTCCTGTTTGAACAAAATGATATATGTTATCTAGATGCGTAGTCATTCCTGGTAACCTGGCTAAATACTCTGCGGCTCGCCTGATACGTAATGATGCCAGGACCATTTCGTCCTCTTTACCAACCACCGGGTCATATCTACAATTTACAAGGAGTTCCTTAAGCGTACGTTCACTTACGAATTTAGGTGTACGTGAATGCGCTGACTCTTGAAAGACAAGTTTATTTATTCTGGGTGGTGTAAAGGTATTGCTAGCACCTCCCGTGGCCCCATCTGGGGCGTCGGGTGTGAATGGGTTCGTTGAACGTGACACAGCAACTATGGGTGTCGATACCACTGTAGAATCGACTGCGGGGACAGATGCGGAAACAGATGTGCTTGCCGAAGCTTGTATCGGGACTTGCTGTTGCACGGGGTCGGATACCTGATCCTGACGTTGAACCCCTCCGCCAGACGGTCTATGTGGTGTGGCGTTAGCATACTCGGGAGCTGCGTCGTCTAGATATGAGGAAAGAAAAACATCTTCTGCGGTTCTGGGATGCCCTTTTTGATGTACCTTAATTGGAAATAATGGGGGTGGCAAGTCTTTTGGCATCCCTGGAACAGCCTTAGGTAGTCCTTCGGCTAGAAGGGGATACATACCATTCATAAGAGCATTTCTTTGTCTATTTACTTGTTCTGATTTCACTCGGATACCTTCCTCAATTAATAGATTTTCTTGAACTTTATTTGAACTTTCTTTACTCCTCTCTTCTTGTCTACGTGCTTTTTCTGTACGTCTATGAGATTCTTTACGCCATAACTCAACAGCGTCTTTCTGTGACTGTCTGACCTTTCTTTTCCATAACTCTTCCTCCACTTTCATGATGCACTCTGCATCCCAGGTTCCCGCTGCGGGCCACCTTTGACTTTCCGGCAATCCCTTGGTATAATCTACCCATAGATCAAGAAACAATATGGCATCTAAGCCATGCTTGTGGTACATAAAATGCCCTGGAGTGTCCCTAGGAGGAATAGGAACTGCTTCTTCAAGCACCCCTTTTCTGGTAGTAATCTGTCTTAACTTCGAGAAGAGCGGCATATTGACAACTGATCTGATACTTACTCTTGAATTCACTTAATACGAAAAACACAATAATGAACAGTGAACAATGAACAATCATTCATACCACAATATGCAAGACATTTGAACACTTTAAACATTAAACATTAAACATTTTAACAATGACCGACAATGATGACAGTCTGCCTAACTAATCACCACGCTGAATTCTTGACAATAACTGAATACTTCGGAATACTTGATATACTGCTAAACAGTACATATACACTGCTAAACAGTGCAGACCGGATTTGTGTACCCAAATCCGTCTTGACCGGCACAACCTATGTGCGCGTCAACACGCCTCCTCGGCGATGGTACTCACCGAGTAGCTCCTTGAAAACGGAAGGCCTCAGAGAATGGACAGGACTCGATGACTGCGGACAGCGGACCCTCTGGACATCGGGATTTCGAAAAACCTGGTGGGCCTCTGTATACCTCGGATCTTGCTCTCTCAGCTAGGCTCTGGTCGGGATACTTCGCACTTCTCACCGCCTCGTCTGGGTTGATCGCAGCCTCAGTCGCCCCCGCTTGACCGGAGGGAGCTTACAGGAAATCCTGCTGGTACGCGTTTATGGTCCGTCCAGCTGTGGCAGGAGACCGGGCCTGCAACGCACCGCCGGCGCGTGAGATGAGAAAGTGTCCCTGTTCGGGCGCCATTATGTGGTAAATATTCTTTTCACCTAAACTGAATTTCATACGGAATCTTAAAATAAAGTAAAATAGCTCAGAATAACAAGAGGCAGAATCCGTGGTATAAGAGTTTTTCTAAATGGGCTTTATTCCATCCAAAATGGCCGACTCGAGTCGCGGCCTTCAGGTTCCGTCACCACGAGGGTTCAGGAAGTGAAGTACAATACTTTATTGACAAGAAGTAACTTTTATAGGTCATACATTTACAATGAAACGAATGCAAAAAGGCGTAACAATTGATAAGATAAATTAACATAGTGATACGTAATCGAAACTAGGCGTAATAAGGAGCAAAAAGAAACATGATTGGCTCTGATTATCTTACATAGGTGGATCTATACGATAATACTTAACATAGATGCGCGCGCAGCAGCATGACGTGTGATTGACGTGCAACTAGGGGGTGAAGGGGACTTGACATTTAGCTCTACATGTGGAGACGAGAAGTCTGGGGGGTCAAGTCAACCTAATCCCAAATCATATCTAACATCCTATGTTTAGAGAACTATGCTATCCACAAGGAAGGACTCTCGGACAGAATCTATTCTATACTAACTGTGTGTGCGTGTACAAGCGTCTAAGTGCCTATATGAGATGCGAGGGGCAGAAAACTTTCCATGGCAACAGGGCTATGAATCACTTGCAGGAGGACGGAAAGGCTGAGTCCTTTGCTTGTGAGCTAAAGGAAATGTTTACCTAAATCACTAGACAGGAATGCATCGGCTGAAGAGCAAAATAGATAATTCGAAGGTGAAATACAGCTTCTTGGCAGGCAGGCGAAAACTGGCCGAGGCAGGCACCGTTAGCTGCACAGGGAGTAGGACAAAGTTCATGGATACAGATGCGAGCTCAAGCTGAAACTGTCAGAGACAGAGAGCAGGGAAAGGCTTTGAGGAAAGAATCGGGCCTACTTGCCTGAACTGTAAAAATGGAGTAACTTAGCCATATAAAGTCGGTGGCTTTTCATACTTAGGAATTGAATATCCAGCCCATTGATGGCGGATCTGACAGAGAACATGTCGACGGTAGACACACATATGTTTGCGTCTTGGAAACTGGAACTGGAGGGAACACACATGCATTTGTAACATGCATATAGAACCGTTGGGGTCCAAGATAGGGGACATAACTGATCAGGAAAATCCACATTTCCACAGAAGCAATTCACATGCACACCCTTACTTTAATTTGCTCACTCGTGTAAGTTAGTCCACTCCACACCAAATACCACAAAGTCTATGTAAGTTTAAAATTTTTATTTCAATTTGAGAAGGTCTGTACACTGTTTTCTTAGCAGCACCAACCGGCAAATCAATAACATTAAAACAATATACATTGTTACACTTATACAGTTGGGAATTAAATCATGATAACTGAAGTGGTGGAAGGCAGCACCACCATCCCATAGCAATTTAGTTTATATACATTTATAAATGAAGATGTGAGTGAAGGGACCCCTCACCTCAGAAGAACCTAGTACTGGTAGTTGGTGCATCGTTCAGAAGCTCTGGTTCGTAGAAGCGAATCTTGCGTCTGTAATGCGAAAAAAGAAATGGTGTGCGTTAGTATATTGCAACTTGCAAGCATTTCTCAGCCGTGCCAAAAAGTGTAGCATCTATGGATAAGCAATATGGACTAACAGTAACAGTAGTACACCAGTTCTTCCTAAAAAAGTGGCTTGTTAATGTTTGTTGACCACCTGTACGCAGCGCGTAGACTAGACAGTAGCAGTGTGAGGCAGGTCATGTGGGCTCAAAGGTGTCTTAAGAAGCTGCAAGGTAAAGGTAACGTCACATGTGCATGGCTAGGGCTAATCAAGCAAATGCTACAATGATCATATAACTTAGTGTCTACTCTACTACTACCTGATTTGTACTAGTGATTTATGTTAGTATTAACTCATTTTTCAACCTTGCTACTGATCAATAGGGGGGAGGTGTATATGTTGCCTAATAAATGTGTAATGTTTTCTAGGCGCACTACCGACCACCATTGCTGGGGCCAGCGAAGGCGACGCAGAGGGCGAGGATGCGGCAGTTGCAGATAGCAACGGAGGGGGAGTGGCAGCACCAGTGGCAGGCGGTGGTAAGTTAGATTCATAATCTTTAACTATTGTTGAACTTGACAGCACATTCACTGCAAAGGTGTACTGTATGTATATGTATACTGTACAGTTGTGAATTAGGGCCCCATTAGGATGGTGGGCGTATTGCCCCCGCCGGGCTGGCTGGAATTCACTGCCGTCACAGCAGGGGCAAACCTCCCGCCATCCCTGTAGAAAATATTCAGACATTTCTAGGCGGAAAAGGGTTCAATATGGCGGTGGTGTCTCTCTCACCACACCGGCAGCCATATAATCTGCATTTTGGAATGCCTTTGCGTGGCGGCATTACCGTCCGCCACAGAAAGGCATGCACACATTGCAGAGTATGCTTGGGGGCCCCCATGGAGGGTACCTACCGATGCTATGGTACCCCCCCGACTTTCAAAGCAAAACGTGACAGGCTCCGTGCGAGGCCCGTCATGTTGTGCTTGGAAAAGCAGCACAACATTTTAGCATTGCTTTCAGCAAAGCCAACCAGAATTTAAATTTAAAATAACAGGGTGCGCCCGCCACTGTGCCGGGCGCATCATCCTAATTAATTGTCCCCACGGGACCCCCACCCATTTTAGCAGTCGGATGGCGGGCGGACAAAGTCCGCCCGCTATCCGATGTCGTAAGTAAGTATGAGTTCTTGGGGACGTTTGAAGAGTGAACTAGAAGACTAGAATTCCCTTTAATTGGTATAGGACTAGGAGCCGGAGTATTGAGTAACCAATGTCCTCATCTATCTGATTTCAACTCCGCTTTGAAAGTTTTATGGAGAAGAGCACCTGGTGCACTGTTCAACTAAAAAGTGTAAGACAGGTGGAAGGAAGAAGGACGGGCGACATTTAAAATGTTATGTACTACTGTGCTTTATTTTATAGTGCTACTCTACCATGCCACTATGTGTATAAATAATTACCTTGTCCTACTGTTTTATTAAGACTATATTTTACAATTGTCTTGTTTTTTTCTTTTTGATACACAGCAACTCCGAAAGTCAACCGTAAGGAGTTGGCCGCCAAGGCACGGCGCCGGAAGCTGGAGGCAATCCAGCAGGATTACCGGCGGCTGGTGGTCCTAGCCGAGGAGGAGGAGGAGGCTGCTGCAGCTACTGAAGGCTCCTCCATTGCCCCGGGCCCCAGCCACCGCCCTCCAGCGGTACGGCGCCACCGCCGGGCGGCTGCCCGCCGCCACCGTGCCATCTCCGGTGCCCCCCCCCCCACTGTGGCTGCAACTGCCGCGGCCTTAGACGCCGCGTCGCCCATTTAGAGGACCAGATTCGTGTCCTCCTCCAGTCCCGCCCCACCAGTTAGTCCCTGTCACTGCCCCTTTTTTAATTCCTGTTCGTTCTTCACTCGTTTGGGCGTTCTCTATTTCTATGGACAGTCGTTGGGGTTAGGGAGGTGGGTGGGTTAGCTTTTGTGGGTTTAGTTTATTTGTTAGGGTCAATTAAATATATTTTTCTATGTTACATGCAATGTTGTTAATGTTTTGTAGGTGGGGTAACTGTTTTACATCACACTGTTTCTTTGCTGGTGCATGGCCGCCCATAGCGTGTGTTTGATTTCAATAATTTGCTGACTGTATAAGACACAAACAGATAGATGCGACACACCTCACTCATTGACTGGTCCTACTATGCATTCTTTGGAGTGGTGTTTGAAACTGACATCATTGACAACATGTCCATTATTGATTCTGCCTCCCCCAAACTTCTCTCTTACCGGTGCTTGATGTTTATGTCCAACTGTGGCACAGCACTGGCTGCATGGTGAAGATGGTTTCCTTTTTCATACATGCCATGATTGGGGTGGTGGTGGTAGTATAGTAGTAGTAGTATACACTGGCAGGGTGGCAGCATTTCCCAAAAAAGAAAAGGAGATAGTCAATTGCCTTTGAGAGACTGTTAGAGGAGTAGTTGAATGAAGTACATCACAGAATTTACCGAGCAACAATTATATGCTCAAATATTTGACAAAAAAACTGAATGCTGGTTATTATGAGGATAGCCTACTAGACAGAGTTACAAACTATAGTTTTGTCGACTTGGCTATGCCTACAGTCTAACAGTTAGTGCTGTATATGAGGAATGACAACAAACAAATCCAATCAATGCCGGCAATTCATGCTGAGGTATATGTTCCTTTGTTAAATAAAATAACCTGTGAAATATCCTACTCATGGGTGGGCAAGCAGAAGAAGATCATCGCTCTGCATTGAAATTGAAGTAGTGTTGCTTTCACCACATCCGCCCCAGCAAGTGTGTGATTAAGTATTGGTGTACATTTAATTTAGTTACACCTCGACAATAAGTCACACAGCCCGGGGGAAGAGGGTTAGGGTCCGTTGATTGGATGGGAAGGGGGATTTTGGGAAAGGTTTGACATAGAAAAACAGTATGCATACATAGACAAACAAACGACAATCATTGAAGACTACCATACCATATCCATTCCATATGTTAAGGTATAAAAAAAGGAAATGCATGCATGATGAGACCCGGATTACATACACTTCTATTTCTTGTTCTGTTCCGGCCTTAATACTTTAACAAATAGCAAATTGAAATTTTAAATATTGGTAGTGAAGAATCGTAAACACAGAGCAAACGTAATGATGATTGATAATAACAACTCCAAGAACACACTGTTGTAAAGAATGTATACAAGATATTAATCAAATTATTTAAAAGAAGTGAAAAGTGGATACTGTTACTGTCTTATCCTGGTCAAAAATGTGGACTGGTTTTTTGCATCTCGGCATTCCTCTTGCTCCTCTCGTCCATCAATCTTGGGTGTGTCGCCTCACCACTCGCCACTGCCCGGCTGGAATAAAAAGGTGATTGATTGGTAAGGTAATTAATATGCATTGTAATGTTTTACAAAGTTTTGGACAAGGCCCGGCCTGTAATTTTAGATTGAAAACCAAAGGGGATATTCAGAAAGAAAGTGAAAACAAATGCACAAGTGATGGTGTAGTGCAACAAGAACACTTTCCGAGGTGGCATGTATGCATATGCATCATCTCTACTGTAGTCTGTTTCCAGCATAGACCTTCAACAGTAACAGGAGAGATCAGGCCCACAGTGCTTACCATTAGCACATCCTACGTTAACACTTTAGAGTCCTTTTTTTTTTTCTCTCAAAGAGTTGGACAAACGCAAAGCACATTATCCATTCCAGACATAGCATTTTACAGTTAAAGTTAGTAAAATCAATGCACTGCAGTCATCCCACCGCTACACTCTATTCAACTTCTACACAGACATTTGGGTGTGCTGTGGTTGTTGTTCACGTGTTTACCTTTAGGCTTTTCCGTTTTATGCCACTCATGAAACATCCTCCTGACTTCATCATCAGCTCTGATACTTCTACTGACTGAAGATCGGCCTGCAGTACAAGTGTAATTTTTATAACACAACAAGAGTAGAAATATAAATATTACTGACTTGAGTCATTCTTTATTCTGTACAGAAAGATAGATTACCACTAGTACACTTTGACATCACTTTGTGCACAACAAACAACGCAAACACAAAGACCAATAGCTCAGAGTCAGGTGTCCAATGCATGCCATTAATTATCATCATTTATTACCTGTTCCTTCTCATCTTAAGTTAACGGGCCGTCTCTTTCGCCATCATCATGACGGACGGTGCTGTTAAGTCACAGTCATTTGCATTGCGCAGATTGAGTGAGTCCCCTCCCTGTATTGAATTAAAAGCAATGTATCACCAAGATGCAGGAGAAGTACACATTTCTTGTTTGCCAGAAGAGGAAAATTAGTAATTACTAGTGTGTTCTGTAGAAAGTTGATTAGTGGCAGTGCACAATTACATCAATTCATGCGCAACACACCACAAAATCTACATCATTCAGTCTGCTATTCTGTGGCCAATGCATGGCATCAATCATTACCTGTTGCATCTCATCTCGTTAACGCTGCAGGCCGTCTCTTTCGCCATCATCATGATGGACGGTGCTGTTAAGTCACAGTCATTTGCATTGCGCAGATTGAGTGAGTCCCCTTCCTGTATTGAATTAAAAGCAATGTATCACCAAGATGCAGGAGAGAAGTACACATTTCTTGTTTGCCAGAAGGGGAAAATTACTAGTGTGTTCTGTAGAAAGTTGATTAGTGGCAGTGCACAATTACATCAATTCATGCGCAACACACCACAAAATCTACATCATTCAGTCTGCTATTCTGCGGCCAATGCATGGCATCAATCATTACCTGTTGCATCTCATCTCGTTAACGCTGCAGGCCGTCTCTTTCGCCATCATCATGATGGACGGTGCTGTTAAGTCACAGTCATTTGCATTGCGCAGATTGAGTGAGTCCCCTTCCTGTATTGAATTAAAAGCAATGTATCACCAAGATGCAGGAGAAGTACACATTTCTTGTTTGCCAGAAGAGGAAAATTAGTGTGTTCTGTAGAATGTTGATTAGTGGCAGTGCACAATTACATCAATTCATTCATGCGCAACACACACAACAAAATCTACATCACTCAGTCTGCTTTTCTGCGGACAATGCATGGCATCAATCATTACCTGTTGCATCTTATTTTCAGTTAATGGCCAGTCTCTATCGGCTCTGAAGGAGGATAGCTATAGAAGTCATCAGATTCATGGTCCACTTGTTTTGGAAGGACGAGGAAAGTTTGAATTTGTTGTTACCATCATCCAATCATCATTCATGAGGGAAATGGAATTGACCAGGAGATGCAGTATGATCAAGCGGAGGAGCTGGATTCTGAGGACTGTAGTGTCAAATGGCAGACACCTGAAACTTGTACCTTAAATTAGAAGATTAGAAGACGGTGATAATGCATTGGTTGCGATTCACAAGTTTATAACCGGAACAACAGACACAAACAAAGGGGGAAAAAAGGGAGGAAGACAGTAAGTGCGAGCCTAATTGTCAGGGAAGTATAGCTCGTCCTCAAACTCTGGGGGATCTTCCAGTAGTAGGTAATCATCTGACACAATACTTCCGTCACCTGAGCCGCTGTCCTCATCTTCCTCTGTTGATTCATGCATTGTGTAATTCGGTGGTATGAAGTGCTGATTCATTTTGATCATTGTTAACCTCTCCACGTTTTTGGGAGATAGACTGGTCCTTCTCAAGGTTACAATGGAACCTGCAGCACTGAAAACACGTTCGGAAGAGACACTTGCGACTGGGCAAGCCAGATAGCTTATCGCCAGCCTGCTGAGCTGTGGCCATTCAGACCTTTTCCTATGCCAATACTGCACTGGGTTTTGATCAACGTACATCTCTGTTGGGTCGTCCAGATAGGCCTGGACCATCCGCTCAATGTTCAGGGTTGCTGCTGGTAAGCTTTTGTGCTGTTTTTTCTGTGCATCAGCACTGTGCTTAAGGCCCATCTTTACATACCAATCTGATAATGATTGTACTCGGCCGAATGATCCAGTTATTGTTTTTGTAGTCGATGGTGATGGTGAGTGTTGCGATTGTGAGCCAACCGCACTGCCCTCAGCCGACGAAGTTGCACTTGATTCTGCATGGCCTGCTTCAGTATCAGTACTTGTTGTGGGTTGATGTGGCGGGCTTTTAATTAGCAGCCCTTCGTTTTCAAACTTGATGGCTGCTTCAGCTATACAACTTTTGTAGCGGGCAACATCAGTGTCGGAAAAAGAACGGAATAGTCCTAATTTTGCACGTGGATCCAGAATTGTGGCACAAATGTAATGTTCTTGTGACAAAATTTTATTTTGTATCCTTACATTTTCTGATAAGCGCCTGGATAAGCTCTCCACCAAGTCATGGGCTTGCCTTCTGTCCTCTACACCTTTGTAGGATTCAGACACATTATTCAGCTCATGCTCTAGCATTTGCAACAATGGGATAGCTTGGCCCATTGTACAGTCCTC
This sequence comes from Triturus cristatus, assembly GCF_964204655.1. Classification (NCBI taxonomy): domain Eukaryota; kingdom Metazoa; phylum Chordata; class Amphibia; order Caudata; family Salamandridae; genus Triturus; species Triturus cristatus. The sequence continues at coordinate 91,412,255 of NC_140587.1, read as the reverse complement.
CTTGCTGACTTCACGTGTGAAGACCTCAAAAGGAGACAGCATCTCAGTCAGGCATTGAATTAGGGTCCATTGCTCCCTCTGAAGGGTCATGCCTTTAACACTAGCATCACTGCTTCTGTACCAGACATAATCATTGAGTGACCTGTGCTGTTCGTACAGACGATCAAGCATGTAATACGTTGAGTTCCAACGTGTTGCCACCTCCTGGATGAGTGCCTTGACTGGCACCCTATGCTCACGTTGGAGGATCCTCAGCTGCTTCCGAGCTTTAAAAGAATGGCTGAATTGAGTGCATATTCTTCGGCAGATGGACAGTAAATTGCTTACTATGGGTTCTTTTTTCAGAAAGTCTTGCACTATAATGTTTATGCAGTGTGCCAAACACGGAATCCTGAAATAGGAACCAAGTTCCATGGCCTTAAGTACATTACTGCCATTGTCTGTGGCAACAAAACCAATACCAAGCCCTCTGGGCTGCAGCCATTCCAAAACCTTGGTGCGAAACTCTTCTAAAATGTTTTCAGCCGTATGAGATTTCTCCATGGCGAACATGGCTACAGTTGCATGTTTCCGAGTACCTTCAAAAATCGCAGCTGTGTCAACAACACCTCGTGCAGATAGTTGATCTTTAACCCCCACAAAAGAGATCCAGTGTGCAGTGATACACATGTAATCTGTGGCTTGGCAACTGGTCCACATGTCTGTTGTCAGGTGGATATTGTGCACAGCACTCTTCTGCAAAGCTTGTCCAACCAATTCCAGCACATCATGATGTAGTGCCGGAACAGCAATTCTTGCGAAATAGGACCGGCTTGGAACTTTCCATTTCGGGCAGATGGCAGACACAAATTCAAGGAAACCCACCCCTTCCACAAATGAAAAAGGAAGAAGGTCCAGCGCTAACATTTTAGCCAGCTTCGCATTGTACAATCGTGCCGTTGGGTGGTTGCGTTGGAACTGCCCCTCCAACCTAAACATGCTGTCAATGGTAGGCTGGCTTACTTTCCTTAGTGGTGCCATTAACCCACTAAGGCTCAACGACACAGATTGTCTCATTGAGGTACTCGCCGGTCGCCTTGGTGTCTCACCCACACTCTGAGTATGGCTCTTACTGCGGTGCCACTCTGATGTTACTGAGGAGGATGTGGGCGTTACCACTGCAGTGACTGCACTACTGGAGACAGGGCTAGAAATGCCTCCCTGTTCTTCACCTGCCACCACAATAATATCGCTCCCTGATTCCTGACCAACTTCAAAGGGTTTAGTTTTCCTACTTTCTTTTAACTTAAGTAGGTGATCCTCCCACACAATAGTGTGGTGTATTCTGAGATGACTTGCTTGTCCTCCGGTACCATAGTTTGTACCAAGCTTGCCGAACACCTTGCTGACAAATTGCGCATATAGCAACGTTCTCCTCCTTGGCGCTAACAGAAAAGAAGTCCCAAACTGGGGAGGAGAACTTTCTGGCACTGCTGGATGTGCCACTTTCAACACCAGATGAACTTGAGGGGGTGCTTGAAAATATGTGACCCTGTCCACCTACACTGTGACTTTTACTACCACTTCCTACTGAGGTGGTTGAGCTGGATGTAGGTCCCTGCCGGGCCTTGGAAAATATGGCAGCTGGAGGTAGTGGTGGTGTAACCTGTGTTGGTGAGATCCGTGCTACATCCCGCTCAGTAGCAGCCTTTCTGGATAGGGATAGAATGTCGGTCTCCAATCCCTTTGGGGCGGGAGTAATGTGCGTGATGACTGGCTCGTCTTCATCAACATCATCACCCCCCTCTTCTACATCTACCTCCATAACTCTAAGTTTTTCTGGGACCTTCCTTTTCAGAAGCAATGTCTTGTGGCGTACTTCACTCTCAGACCGAGCTGGTGGGACCCAAGTGTCATCACGATCATCAGAAGCGGGGCTTGAAGAAGAAGATGATGGACTAAGCCTCCTTTTCCTTGCTGGTGGTCTGGAAGACAATAGATGTTCTGAAACAGTGGTTTGACTTCGCTCCGCTTTGTCTGCAGGAAGCTCGATTTCCTGAAATGCCCCTACGTCAGGAGCAACAACTACTATGGTGGGCTGTTGTGGCGGCTGCTGCTGTTCTGGTTGCGGCGGCTGCTGCTGTTCTGGTTGCGGCGGCTGCTGCTGTTCTGGTTGCGGCGGCTGCTGCTGCTGTTCTTGTTGCGGCGGCTGCTGCTGCTGTTCTTGTTGCGGCGGCTGCTGCTGCTGTTCTTGTTGCGGCGGCTGCTGCTGCTGTTCTTGTTGCGGCGGCTGCTGCTGCTGTTCTTGTTGCGGCGGCTGCACACTGATCTGCTGAGTTTGCGCCTGCGTTGAACTTGATTGTGTACTACTTTGCGGTAATGACATTTCTTCAACATCGCTGCCCGTTAGTAGACTGGCTACCTCTGCGACAGTAAAGCCCTTGGGCCTAGGTTGGTGGGGTTGCTGGACCGCTGTGCTGCTCCCAGCTTGGTTCCCGGACAACGCTTTGGTGCCAAAAAAAACCTTGGCCGGCACACCACCAGTCGTGGTTAATGGCACTTCCTTTTTCTGTTCCTTCTTCTCACCAGCAACTTTTTTGGTACTGGACCTGGTACCTTTCTTTGTGGCCATCTTATTCCGACGTCAGGCAGGAGGCAGATGCACAACAAGTTCTGGTCACACGTGGGCGTGATGCGCAGCAGGACTTCTGTCTGGCTGGCAGTACAACGGGTAGCCAGGTGATGCAGATGACACCTCCTACTCTGTCTTTTGTGCACCTAAAAGCAAAGAAGACAGGAGAAGAACATCAGTGAAATGTTGCATTTGTTTTTGTGGTTCAGTTACTTAGTACTGTACTAGTGCAAACAAAAGATAGTCTAGCCATTTATGAATTTTTTTTAACTAGAGCTATGTTATACTACTAGTACTGTGTACAGCCACACTACACTCTCAGGAAGGTGATGTCTAAAAATTCAACAGATCACATAGAAAACACTTGATCAATAAAGCTGTGGCTACCTGCTCTGGTAGCAGTGGATGAAAGCAGGCCTGTTGGCAGACAAGGCCAGGCAAGCTTGCAGGCCTAGGCCTCAAAATGGCCACCAGCCACATGTCCAGGCCCAACAACATCAGCAAGGCCACCCCAAAAAACACACTTCCCCAACTCAATCCAATGCCATCCATGCCCAAAATGATGTCTAAATTCAACAGAGCACACAGAAAACAGTAGATTACTAAAGCTGTGGCTACCTGCTCTGGTAGCAGTGGATGAAAGCAGGCCTGTTGGCAGACAAGGCCAGGCAAGCTTGCAGGCCTAGGCCTCAAAATGGCCACCAGCCACATGGCGAGCCCCAACAACATCAGCAAGGCCACCCCAAAAAACACACTTCCCCAACTCAATCCAATGCCATCCATGCCCAAAATGATGTCTAAATTCAACAGAGTACACAGAAAACAGTAGATTACTAAAGCTGTGGCTACCTGCTCTGGTAGCAGTGGATGAAAGCAGGCCTGTTGGCAGACAAGGCCAGGCAAGCTTGCAGGCCTAGGCCTCAAAATGGCCACCAGCCACATGGCGAGCCCCAACAACATCAGCAAGGCCACCCCAAAAAACACACTTCCCCAACTCAATCCAATGCCATCCATGCCCAAAATGATGTCTAAATTCAACAGAGCACACAGAAAACAGTAGATTACTAAAGCTGTGGCTACCTGCTCTGGTAGCAGTGGATGAAAGCAGGCCTGTTGGCAGACAAGGCCAGGCAAGCTTGCAGGCCTAGGCCTCAAAATGGCCACCAGCCACATGGCCAGGCCCAACAACATCAGCAAGGCCACCCCAAAAAACACACTTCCCCAACTCAATCCAATGCCATCCATGCCCAAAATGATGCCTAAATTCAACAGAGCACACAGAAAACAGTAGATTACTAAAGCTGTGGCTACCTGCTCTGGTAGCAGTGGATGAAAGCAGGCCTGTTGGCAGACAAGGCCAGGCAAGCTTGCAGGCCTAGGCCTCAAAATGGCCACCAGCCACATGGCCAGGCCCAACAACATCAGCAAGGCCACCCCAAAAAACACACTTCCCCAACTCAATCCAATGCCATCCATGCCCTAAATGATGTCTAAATTCAACAGAGCACACAGAAAACAGTAGATTACTAAAGCTGTGGCTACCTGCTCTGGTAGCAGTGGATGAAAGCAGGCCTGCTGGCAGACAAGGCCAGGCAAGCTTGCAGGCCTAGGCCTCAAAATGGCCACCAGCCACATGTCCAGGCCCAACAACATCAGCAAGGCCACCCCAAAAAACACACTTCCCCAACTCAATCCAATGCCATCCATGCCCAAAATGATGTCTAAATTCAACAGAGCACACAGAAAACAGTAGATTACTAAAGCTGTGGCTACCTGCTCTGGTAGCAGTGGATGAAAGCAGGCCTGTTGGCAGACAAGGCCAGGCAAGCTTGCAGGCCTAGGCCTCAAAATGGCCACCAGCCACATGGCGAGCCCCAACAACATCAGCAAGGCCACCCCAAAAAACACACTTCCCCAACTCAATCCAATGCCATCCATGCCCTAAATGATGTCTAAATTCAACAGAGCAAACAGAAAACAGTAGATTACTAAAGCTGTGGCTACCTGCTCTGGTAGCAGTGGATGAAAGCAGGCCTGTTGGCAGACAAGGCCAGGCACGCTTGCAGGCCTAGGCCTCAAAATGGCCACCAGCCACATGGCCAGGCCCAACAACATCAGCAAGGCCACCCCAAAAAACACACTTCCCCAACTCAATCCAATGCCATCCATGCCCAAAATGATGCCTAAATTCAACAGAGCACACAGAAAACAGTAGATTACTAAAGCTGTGGCTACCTGCTCTGGTAGCAGTGGATGAAAGCAGGCCTGTTGGCAGACAAGGCCAGGCAAGCTTGCAGGCCTAGGCCTCAAAATGGCCACCAGCCACATGGCGAGCCCCAACAACATCAGCAAGGCCACCCCAAAAAACACACTTCCCCAACTCAATCCAATGCCATCCATGCCCTAAATGATGTCTAAATTCAACAGAGCAAACAGAAAACAGTAGATTACTAAAGCTGTGGCTACCTGCTCTGGTAGCAGTGGATGAAAGCAGGCCTGTTGGCAGACAAGGCCAGGCAAGCTTGCAGGCCTAGGCCTCAAAATGGCCACCAGCCACATGTCCAGGCCCAACAACATCAGCAAGGCCACCCCAAAAAACACACTTCCCCAACTCAATCCAATGCCATCCATGCCCTAAATGTGATTGAAAATGAAATATATTCAAAAAACAAAAGGAACAGTTGCTTCATCATGCACACACACACCCATGAGGCCATGCCCATGGCTAGCTCGGGCCTACTACTACAACCCACAAAATTAAAAAAAAAAAAAAAAAAAAAAAGGAATGATGATAATTAATTATCAAAAATAAATTGTAGTTACACAACAACTGCAATGCCCACAATCAAACACAACAACCACTTACTTGTAAAATATCCTATTCCAAAAATCCTGAAATCCAATTGCAATGATGCAGCAGACAAAAAGAGTGATCTGTCCAGCTCCAAATCCAAAGGCAGAATGAGCAGGAGATGGACAAAGCACTGGGAGGAGCCTGCTGGACAGGAACAGGAAGTTGGAGAATCTGTGTCACTTCCTCCCTCTCTCCACCTTGTAAAAAAAAAATGACGCCTTGCACAAAAAAGGAAAGCCAAATGTGAATGTAAGGAGTTCTTTTCATCCAAAATCAGTATTTGCAGATGGTTTCATGCTGCTAGAGCCGATATTCCTCTCCAAATTGTAAATTTTACGTTGTTGAGTTCTCCAGCTTCACATTACTTCCGCCGGCGTGTCGAAAACGATATGATCGCGTTCTCTTCTTTGTCCCTGTCGCGTTGGATATGACGTGTTCGCGGTCTCTTTCTCCTGTTCGCGTTCGATTTCATGTGCCCGCGTCCTCATTCTCTGGCTCGCGATGTAGAATGACATGTTCGAGATCTCAATCTTCTCATACTCGCGCGGTGCATGATCGCGAGAAGAAAGACGTGATCGCGCGACAAATGACGTGATCGCGTGAAAAATGACTTGAATGCGGCCGCGAACTCTCGCAAGACAGCGCAAAATGGCTACCAAAATCCAACATCTCGTGGAGAACGCGACCGGGTCAAGAAAACTTGTCGGAGAACGCATGGATTCAGGTAAGGCGATCGCGCGCGCGCGAGAATGTATTGTTTTACAGCGCGAGCAAGAAAAAAATTATCGCTAAGCTGCGGAATGCGGAAATTTTGACATTTTCGCGCTTTCCGCGGAACGCGAAAATGCCAAAATATCGCAATTTCCGCGAATGGAACGGAATTTTGGCCCAGGCCTAGTTACAACAAACAAATGATGGACAGAATGCTGACAATGCAGACATTCGCCCCCAGTCAAGAGATCTGGGTTAAATCCATCGTTCTTTTGCCCACTACGCCACCCCAGTTCAGACATGGCCATATGCAAAGTAGTCTTGACCCTGTGCCTCTTGGGAACAGTCCAGCCCAAACCGCCAAGCCATGTCTTCCCTGGACTGGAATCAAGCATCCTAGGACCGGTTTCTGGCTATCAGCCGTCATCAGCCAGGATAGCTTGACTCCAGTGGCGTAGTGAGCACGGGACCCACGTCTGGGCATACCCATCCCACTTAGGGCGAAAAGCGTTACATCAAACCAATGATGGACGGAATGCTGACAATGCAGACATTCTCCCCCAGTCAAGAGATCTGGGTTAAATCCATCGTTCTTTTGCCCACTACGCCACCCTAGTTCAGACATGGCCATATGCAAATCAGTCTTGACCCTGTGCCTCTTGGGAACATTCCAGCCCGAACTGCCAAGCCATGTCTTCTCTGGAATGGAATCAAGCATCCTAGGACCGGTTTCTGGCTATCAGCCGTCATCAGCCAGGATAGCTTGACTCCAGTGGCGTAGTGAGCACGGGGGTGTTTAGCCAAAATATCGAGTTTTAAATTTCGACCTACAATAATATCGTGTTTTTAATATCGTAGGTACAGAATATCGAAGTCAAGAATATCGAGGGACAGAATATCGATCCCAAGGTAAGTAATATCGAAGTTAATAATATCGAGGTAATTAATTTCGATGTAAGTAATATCGTAAGTAAAAATTTCGATGTCAATAATATCGATATTTATTTAGTGTAATGTCATTTAATATGTATTTTATTTGTATGTTAAAGATAATTGTAATGTATTTTAATACATTTAAAAATAAATGTTTAGAGATTAATAATTATTTTAAATTTAATTTAGCGTTTTAGTATCAGAGCGGGTTGTGGGTTTATAGGGGAATAGGGTGGGAAGTAATTTAATTATAATTAATGAATTAATATGTGTTGTTTAATTGGTATTTATGATTAATTAATTGGTATTAATTAATAATTGGTAATTAATTGATTAATTAATTGTTAATTAATTATTAATTGTAAAAACGTTTTATTAATTGGTTAATTATATACATTATAATTAGTTTATTATTAATATTTATTTATTGTTATTGTTAATTAATTAATTGTTAATTAGTAATTAATTGGTGATTTAATTTTATTAAGTGATTAATTGATAATTAAATTAATTATGTGAATTTTTATGTGTAGTGGGTTGTGGGTTTATAGGGGAATAGGGTGGGAAGTAATTTAATTATAATTAATGAATTAATATGTATTGTTTAATTGGTATTTATGATTAATTAATTGGTAATTAATTAATAATTGGTAATTAATGTGATTAATAGATTAATTAATTGTTAATTAATTATTAATTGTAAAATTATTTTATTATTTGGTTAATTATATACATTATAATTAGTTTATTAATAATATTTATTTATTGTTATAGTTAATTAATTAATTGTTAATTAGTCATTAATTGGTGATTTAATTTTATTAAGTTATTAATTCATAATTAAATTAATTATGTGAATTTTTATGTGTAGTGGGTTGTGGGTTTATAGGGGAATAGGGTGGGATGTAATTAAAATAAAATAAATAATGATATATTGTATTTATTTGTAATTAATATTAATTAATTGTTATTAGTTAGTTAAATATAGTAAATATAAATAATTTATTATTGTATTTTATTTGTTGTTATTGCTAATTAATGTATTGTTAATTAACAATTAATAGGGGAATATTTGTAATTTCGTAGTTAATATGTATTAATTAGTCAATTAATAACTATATTAATTATAAAGAATGTATTATTAATTGCAAATAAGAGAGAAATTGATATATAAACCTATTGTGTATTTTGTATGTGTAGTGTGTTGTGTGTCAAAGGGGGAATAGTGTGGGATGTAATTTAAATTTATTTATTTAAATATTTATTTTACATAATTGGTATTTAATAATATTTTTTGTTTTAAAACATTGTTAACATTCAAATTTTTTATAAGAAATTATTGAATTGGTTATAATGTTCATAGAATCACTATGCTATCTAGTGCTTTCACAACTGTTTTACTATCTGGAGTGGGAATAGTAATTTTTACCCCTACGCTATCCAGCGCTTTCCCTACTGTTGCACTCTCTGGAGTTGGAATAGTAATTTTTGCCCCTACGCTATCCAGCGCTTTCCCTACTGTTGCACTCTTTGGAGTTGGAATAGTAATTTTTACCCCTACGCTATCCAGCGCTTTCCCTACTGTTGCACTCTTTGGAGTTGGAATAGTAATTTTTACCCCTACGCTATCCAACCTTTTCTCTACTTTTGCACTGTCTGGAGTGGGAATAGTAATTTTTGCCCTTACGCTATCCAACACTTTCCCTACTATTGCACTCTCTGGAGTGGGAATAGTAAATTTTACCCTTACGCTATCCAACACTTTCCCTACTATTGCACTCTCTGGAGTTGGAATAGTAATTTTTACCCCTACGCTATCCAACGTTTTCCCTACTATTGCACTCTCTGGAGTTGGAATAGTAATTTTTACCCCTACGCTATCCAACGTTTTCCCTACTATTGCACTCTTTGGAGTTGGAATAGTTATTTGTACCCCTACGCTATCCAATGTTTTCTCTACTGTTGCACTGTCTGGAGTGGGAATACTAATTTTTACCCTTACGCTATCCAACACTTTCCCTACTATTGCACTCTCTGGAGTGGGAATAGTAATTTTTACCATTACGCTATCCAACACTTTCCCTACTATTGCACTCTCTGGAGTTGGAATAGTAATTTTTACCCCTACACTATCCAACGCTTTCCCTACTGTTGCACTCTTTGGAGTTGGAATAGTAATTTTTACCCCTACGCTATCCAATGTTTTCCCTACTGTTGCACTCTCGGGAGTTGGAATAGTTATTTTTACCCCTACGCTATCCAACATTTTCCTTACTGTTGTTTTTGTTGAAGTTGGACTAGTAGTTTTATTGTGTCTGATATTAAATATGTTTTGTAATATTTTAGCTATTGTAATATATAATGAATAATAAAAATTATTCAAATTAAAATTATTGATTATTATTTGCTATATGTAATTATTTAATATTTATTAATGTTATTGTTTTATGTGTATAGATGTATTGGTAACTTAAATAAATATTTAACAATGTATATGTTACAGAAATTATTATTAAAAGTAATTATTAAGTAAGTGTATATATTATAAATTATATATATATGTTTAATTAAAGTTTCATTTAATTATGTATATTTATTATAAATTTTACATATTATAAAATATATTTAATTATGTTTCTTTGATGTATAAGTATTATTTGGTTTATTTTACATATATTTTTAAACTAAAAAAAACCCGATATTTTTGAATTACGATATTTTTGACATCGATATTAAATTATCGATATTTTTGTACTTACCATGTTGTAGATAGGATGTCGATATTCTTGACCACGATATTTTTGTTGCGATATTTTTGTAGGTCGAATTTTTGTCTTTCGAAATTATGTCATACAATCGAGCACGGGACCCACGTCTGGGCATACCCATCCCACTTAGGGGGAAAAGCGTTACAACAAACAAATGATGGACGGAATGCTGACAATGCAGACATTCTCCCCCAGTCAAGAGATCTGGGTTAAATCCATCGTTCTTTTGCCCACTACGCCACCCCAGTTCAGACATGGCTATATGCAAATCAGTCTTGACCCTGTGCCTCTTGGGAACAGTCCAGCCCGAACCGCCAAGCCATGTCTTTCCTGGACTGGAACCAAGCATCCTAGGACCGGTTTCTGGCTATCAGCCGTCATCAGCCAGGATAGCTTGACTCCAGTGGCGTAGTGAGCACGGGACCCACGTCTGGGCATACCCATCCCACTTAGGGCGAAAAGCGTTACAACAAACAAATGATGGACGGAATGCTGACAATGCAGACATTCTCCCCCAGTCAAGAGATCTGGGTTAAATACATCGTTCTTTTGCCCACTACGCCACCCCAGTTCAGACATGGCCATATGCAAATCAGTCTTGACCCTGTGCCTCTTGGGAACAGTCCAGCCCGAACCGCCAAGCCATGTCTTCCCTGGACTGGAATCAAGCATCCTAGGACCGGTTTCTGGCTATCAGCCGTCATCAGCCAGGATAGCTTGACTCCAGTGGCGTAGTGAGCACGGGACCCACGTCTGGGCATACCCATCCAACTTAGGGCGAAAAGCGTTACAACAAACAAATGATGGATGGAATGCTGACAATGCAGACATTCTCCCCCAGTCAAGAGATCTGGGTTAAATCCATCGTTCTTTTGCCAACTACGCCACCCCAGTTCAGACATGGCCATATGCAAATCAGTCTTGACCCTGTGCCTCTTGGGAACAGTCCAGCCCGAACCGCCAAGCCATGTCTTCCCTGGACTGGAATCAAGCATCCTAGGACCGGTTTCTGGCTATCAGCCGTCATCAGCCAGGAAAGCTTGACTCCAGCGGCGTAGTGAGCACGGGACCCACGTCTGGGCATACCCATCCCACTTAGGGCAAAAAGCGTTACATCAAACCAATGATGGACGGAATGCTGACAATGCAGACATTCTCCCCAGTCAAGAGATCTGGGTTAAATCCATTGTTCTTTAGCCCACTACGCCACCCCAGTTCAGACATGGCCATATGCAAATCAGTCTTGACCCTGTGCCTCTTGGGAACAGTCCAGCCCGAACCGCCAAGCCATGTCTTCCCCGGACTGGAATCAAGCATCCTAGGACCGGTTTCTGGCTATCAGCCGTCATCAGCCAGGATAGCTTGACTCCAGTGGCGTAGTGAGCACAGGACCCACGTCTGGGCATACCCATCCCACTTAGGGCGAAAAGCGTTACAACAAACAAATGATGGACGGAATGCTGACAATGCAGACATTCTCCCCCAGTCAAGAGATCTGGGTTAAATCCATCGTTCTTTAGCCCACTACGCCACCCCAGTTCAGACATGGCCATATGCAAATCAGTCTTGACCCTGTGCCTCTTGGGAACAGTCCAGCCCGAACCGCCAAGCCATGTCTTTCTTGGACTGGAATCAAGCATCCTAGGACCGGTTTCTGGCTATCAGCCGTCATCAGCCAGGATAGCTTGAGTCCAGTGGCGTAGTGAGCACGGGACCCACGTCTGGGCATACCCATCCCACTTAGGGCGAAAAGCGTTCCAACAAACAAATGATGGACGGAATTCTGACAATGCAGACATTCTCCCCCAGTCAAGAAATCTAGGTTAAATCCATCGTTCTTTTGCCCACTACGCCACCCCAGTTCAGACATGGCCATATGCAAATCAGTCTTGACCCTGTGCCTCTTGGGAACAGTCCAGCCCGAACCGCCAAGCCATGTCTTCCCTGGACTGGAATCAAGCATCCTAGGACCGGTTTCTGGCTATCAGCCGTCATCAGCCAGGATAGCTTGACTCCAGTGGCGTAGTGAGCACGGGACCCACGTCTGGGCATACCCATCCCACTTAGGGCGAAAAGCGTTACAACAAACAAATGATGGACGGAATGCTGACAATGCAGACATTCTCCCCCAGTCAAGAGATCTGGGTTAAATCCATCGTTCTTTTGCCCACTACGCCACCCCAGTTCAGACATGGCCATATGCAAATCAGTCTTGACCCTGTGCCTCTTGGGAACAGTCCAGCCCGAACAGCCAAGCCATGTCTTCCCTGGACTGGAATCAAGCATCCTAAGACCGGGTTCTGGCTATCAGCCGTCATCAGCCAGGATAGCTTGACTCCAGTGGCGTAGTGAGCACGGGACCCACGTCTGGGCATACCCATCCCACTTAGGGCGAAAAGTGTTACAACAAACAAATGATGGACGGAATGCTGACAATGCAGACATTCTCCCCCAGTCAAGAGATCTGGGTTAAATCCATCGTTCTTTTGCCCACTACGCCACCCCAGTTCAGACATGGCCATATGCAAATCAGTCTTGACCCTGTGCCTCTTGGGAACAGTCCAGCCCGAACCGCCAAGCCATGTCTTCCCTGGACAGGAATCAAGCATCCTAGGACCGGTTTCTGGCTATCAGCCGTCATCAGCCAGGATAGCTTGACTCCAGTGGCGTAGTGAGCACGGGACCCACGTCTGGGCATACCCATCCCTCTTAGGGCGAAAAGCGTTACATCAAAACAATGATGGACGGAATGCTGACAATGCAGACATTCTCCCCCAGTCAAGAGATCTGGGTTAAATCCATCGTTCTTTTGCCCACTACGCCACCCCAGTTCAGACATGGCCATATGCAAATCAGTCTTGACCCTGTGCCTCTTGGGAACAGTCCAGCCCGAACCGCCAAGCCATGTCTTCCCTGGACTGGAATCAAGCATCCTAGGACCGGTTTCTGGCTATCAGCCGTCATCAGCCAGGATAGCTTGACTCCAGTGGCGTAGTGAGCACGGGACCCACGTCTGGGCATACACATCCCACTTAGGGCGAAAAGCGTTACAACAAACAAATGATGGACGGAATAGTGACAATGCAGACATTTTCCCCCAGTCAAGAGATCTGGGTTAAATCCATCGTTCTTTTGCCCACTACGCCACCCCAGTTCAGACATGGCCATATGCAAATCAGTCTTGATCCTGTGCCTCTTGGGAACAGTCCAGCCCGAACCGCCAAGCCATGTCTTCCCTGGACTGGAATCAAGCATCCTAGGACCGGTTTCTGGCTATCAGCCGTCATCAGCCAGGATAGCTTGACTCCAGTGGCGTAGTGAGCACGGGACCCACGTCTGGGCATACCCATCCCACTTACGGCAAAAAGCGTTACAACAAACAAATGATGGACGGAATGCTGACAATGCAGACATTCTCCCCCATTCAAGAGATCTGGGTTAAATCCTTCGTTCTTTTGCCCACTACGCCACCCCAGTTCAGACATGGCCATATGCAAATCAGTCTTGACCCTATGCCTCTTGGGAACAGTCCAGCCCGAACCGCCAAGCCATGTCTTCCCTGGACTGGAATCAAGCATCCTAGGACCGGTTTCTGGCTATCAGCCGTCATCAGCCAGGATAGCTTGACTCCAGTGGCGTAGTGAGCACGAGACCCACGTCTGGGCATACCCATCCCACTTAGGGCGAAAAGCGTTACAACAAACAAATGATGGACAGAATGCTGACAATGCAGACATTCTCCCCCAGTCAAGAGATCTGGGTTAAATCCATCGTTCTTTTGCCCACTACGCCACCCCAGTTCAGACATGGCCATATGCAAAGTAGTCTTGACCCTGTGCCTCTTGGGAACAGTCCAGCCCGAACCGCCAAGCCATGTCTTCCCTGGACTGGAATCAAGCATCCTAGGACCGGTTTCTGGCTATCAGCCGTCATCAGCCAGGATAGCTTAACTCCAGTGGCGTAGTGAGCACGGGACCCACGTCTGGGCATACCCATCCCACTTAGGGCGAAAAGCGTTACAACAAACAAATTAATGGACGGAATGCTGACAATGCAGACATTCTCCCCCAGTCAAGAGATCTGGGTTAAATCCATTGTTCTTTTGCCCACTACGCCACCCCAGTTCAGACATGGCCATATGCAAATCAGTCTTGACCCTGTGCCTCTTGGGAACAGTCCAGCCCGAACCGCCAAGCCATGTCTTCCCTGGACTGGAATCAAGCATCCTAGGACCGGTTTCTGGCTATCAGCCGTCATCAGCCAGGATAGCTTGACTCCAGTGGCGTAGTGAGCACGGGACCCACGTCTGGGCATACCCATCCCACTTAGGGCGAAAAGCGTTACAACAAACAAATGATGGACGGAATGCTGACAATGCAGACATTCTCCCCCAGTCAAGAGATCTGGGTTAAATCCATCGTTCTTTTGCCCACTACGCCACCCCAGTTCAGACATGGCCATATGCAAATCAGTCTTGACCCTGTGCCTCTTGGGAACAGTCCAGGCCGAACCGCCAAGCCATGTCTTCCCTGGACAGGAATCAAGCATCCTAGGACCGGTTTCTGGCTATCAGCCGTCATCAGCCAGGATAGCTTGACTCCAGTGGCGTAGTGAGCACGGGACCCACGTCTGGGCATACCCATCCCTCTTAGGGCGAAAAGCGTTACATCAAAACAATGATGGACGGAATGCTGACAATGCAGACATTCTCCCCCAGTCAAGAGATCTGGGTTAAATCCATCGTTCTTTTGCCCACTACGCCACCCCAGTTCAGACATGGCCATATGCAAATCAGTCTTGACCCTGTGCCTCTTGGGAACAGTCCAGCCCGAACCGCCAAGCCATGTCTTCCCTGGACTGGAATCAAGCATCCTAGGACCGGTTTCTGGCTATCAGCCGTCATCAGCCAGGATAGCTTGACTCCAGTGGCGTAGTGAGCACGGGACCCACGTCTGGGCATACACATCCCACTTAGGGCGAAAAGCGTTACAACAAACAAATGATGGACGGAATAGTGACAATGCAGACATTTTCCCCCAGTCAAGAGATCTGGGTTAAATCCATCGTTCTTTTGCCCACTACGCCACCCCAGTTCAGACATGGCCATATGCAAATCAGTCTTGATCCTGTGCCTCTTGGGAACAGTCCAGCCCGAACCGCCAAGCCATGTCTTCCCTGGACTGGAATCAAGCATCCTAGGACCGGTTTCTGGCTATCAGCCGTCATCAGCCAGGATAGCTTGACTCCAGTGGCGTAGTGAGCACGGGACCCACGTCTGGGCATACCCATCCCACTTACGGCAAAAAGCGTTACAACAAACAAATGATGGACGGAATGCTGACAATGCAGACATTCTCCCCCATTCAAGAGATCTGGGTTAAATCCTTCGTTCTTTTGCCCACTACGCCACCCCAGTTCAGACATGGCCATATGCAAATCAGTCTTGACCCTATGCCTCTTGGGAACAGTCCAGCCCGAACCGCCAAGCCATGTCTTCCCTGGACTGGAATCAAGCATCCTAGGACCGGTTTCTGGCTATCAGCCGTCATCAGCCAGGATAGCTTGACTCCAGTGGCGTAGTGAGCACGGGACCCACGTCTGGGCATACCCATCCCACTTAGGACGAAAAGCGTTACATCAAACCAATGATGGACGGAATGCTGACAATGCAGACATTCTCCCCCAGTCAAGAGATCTTAGTTAAATCCATCGTTCTTTTGCCCACTACACCACCCTAGTTCAGACATGGCCATATGCAAATCAGTCTTGACCCTGTGCCTCTTGGGAACATTCCAGCCCGAACTGCCAAGCCATGTCTTCCCTGGAATGGAATCAAGCATCCGAGGACCGGTTTCTGGCTATCAGCCGTCATCAGCCAGGATAGCTTGACTCCAGTGGCGTAGTGAGCACGGGGGTGTTTAGCCAAAATATCGAGTTTTAAATTTCGACCTACAATAATATCGTGTTTTTAATATCATAGGTACAGAATATCGAAGTCAAGAATATCGAGGGACAGAATATCGATCCCAAGGTAAGTAATATCGAAGTTAATCATATCGAGGTAATTAATTTTGATGTAAGTAATATCGTAAGTAAAAATTTCGATGTCAATAATATCGATATTTATTTAGTGTAATGTCATTTAATATGTATTTTATTTGTATGTTAAAGATAATTGTAATGTATTTTAATACATTTAAAAATAAATGTTTAGAGATTAATAATTATTTTAAATTTAATTTAGCGTTTTAGTATCAGAGCGGGTTGTGGGTTTATAGGGGAATAGGGTGGGAAGTAATTTAATTATAATTAATGAATTAATATGTGTTGTTTAATTGGTATTTATGATTAATTAATTGGTATTAATTAATAATTGGTAATTAATTGATTAATTAATTGTTAATTAATTATTAATTGTAAAAACGTTTTATTAATTGGTTAATTATATACATTATAATTAGTTTATTATTAATATTTATTTATTGTTATTGTTAATTAATTAATTGTTAATTAGTAATTAATTGGTGATTTAATTTTATTAAGTGATTAATTGATAATTAAATTAATTATGTGAATTTTTATGTGTAGTGGGTTGTGGGTTTATAGGGGAATAGGGTGGGAAGTAATTTAATTATAATTAATGAATTAATATGTATTGTTTAATTGGTATTTATGATTAATTAATTGGTAATTAATTAATAATTGGTAATTAATGTGATTAATAGATTAATTAATTGTTAATTAATTATTAATTGTAAAATTATTTTATTATTTGGTTAATTATATACATTATAATTAGTTTATTAATAATATTTATTTATTGTTATAGTTAATTAATTAATTGTTAATTAGTCATTAATTGGTGATTTAATTTTATTAAGTTATTAATTCATAATTAAATTAATTATGTGAATTTTTATGTGTAGTGGGTTGTGGGTTTATAGGGGAATAGGGTGGGATGTAATTAAAATAAAATAAATAATGATATATTGTATTTATTTGTAATTAATATTAATTAATTGTTATTAGTTAGTTAAATATAGTAAATATAAATAATTTATTATTGTATTTTATTTGTTGTTATTGCTAATTAATGTATTGTTAATTAACAATTAATAGGGGAATATTTGTAATTTCGTAGTTAATATGTATTAATTAGTCAATTAATAACTATATTAATTATAAAGAATGTATTATTAATTGCAAATAAGAGAGAAATTGATATATAAATCTATTGTGTATTTTGTATGTGTAGTGTGTTGTGTGTCAAAGGGGGAATAGTGTGGGATGTAATTTAAATTTATTTATTTAAATATTTATTTTACATAATTGGTATTTAATAATATTTTTTGTTTTAAAACATTGTTAACATGCAAATTTTTTATAAGAAATTATTGAATTGGTTATAATGTTCATAGAATCACTATGCTATCTAGTGCTTTCACAACTGTTTTACTATCTGGAGTGGGAATAGTAATTTTTACCCCTACGCTATCCAGCGCTTTCCCTACTGTTGCACTCTCTGGAGTTGGAATAGTAATTTTTACCCCTACGCTATCCAGCGCTTTCCCTACTGTTGCACTCTTTGGAGTTGGAATAGTAAGTTTTTACCCCTACGCTATCCAGCGCTTTCCCTACTGTTGCACTCTTTGGAGTTGGAATAGTAATTTTTACCCCTACGCTATCCAACCTTTTCTCTACTGTTGCACTGTCTGGAGTGGGAATAGTAATTTTTGCCCTTACGCTATCCAACACTTTCCCTACTATTGCACTCTCTGGAGTTGGAATAGTAATTTTTACCCCTACGCTATCCAACGTTTTCCCTACTATTGCACTCTCTGGAGTTGGAATAGTAATTTTTACCCCTACGCTATCCAACGTTTTCCCTACTATTGCACTCTTTGGAGTTGGAATAGTTATTTGTACCCCTACGCTATCCAACGTTTTCTCTACTGTTGCACTGTCTGGAGTGGGAATACTAATTTTTACCCTTACGCTATCCAACACTTTCCCTACTATTGCACTCTCTGGAGTGGGAATAGTAATTTTTACCATTACGCTATCCAACACTTTCCCTACTATTGCACTCTCTGGAGTTGGAATAGTAATTTTTACCCCTACACTATCCAACGCTTTCCCTACTGTTGCACTCTTTGGAGTTGGAATAGTGATTTTTACCCCTACGCTATCCAATGTTTTCCCTACTGTTGCACTCTCGGGAGTTGGAATAGTTATTTTTACCCCTACGCTATCCAACATTTTCCTTACTGTTGTTTTTGTTGAAGTTGGACTAGTAGTTATATTGTGTCTGATATTAAATATGTTTTGTAATATTTTAGCTATTGTAATACATAATGAATAATAAAAATTATTCAAATTAAAATTATTGATTATTATTTGCTATATGTAATTATTTAATATTTATTAATGTTATTGTTTTATGTGTATAGATGTATTGGTAACTTAAATAAATATTTAACAATGTATATGTTACAGAAATTATTATTAAAAGTAATTATTAAGTAAGTGTATATATTATAAATTATATATATATGTTTAATTAAAGTTTCATTTAATTATATATATTTATTATAAATTTTACATATTATAAAATATATTTAATTATGTTTCTTTGATGTATAAGTATTATTTGGTTTATTTTACATATATTTTTAAACTAAAAAAAACCCGATATTTTTGAATTACGATATTTTTGACATCGATATTAAATTATCGATATTTTTGTACTTACCATGTTGTAGATAGGATGTCGATATTCTTGACCACGATATTTTTGTTGCGATATTTTTGTAGGTCGAATTTTTGTCTTTCGAAATTATGTCATACAATCGAGCACGGGACCCACGTCTGGGCATACCCATACCACTTAGGGGGAAAAGCGTTACAACAAACAAATGATGGACGGAATGCTGACAATGCAGACATTCTCCCCCAGTCAAGAGATCTGGGTTAAATCCATCGTTCTTTTGCCCACTACGCCACCCCAGTTCAGACATGGCTATATGCAAATCAGTCTTGACCCTGTGCCTCTTGGGAACAGTCCAGCCCGAACCGCCAAGCCATGTCTTTCCTGGACTGGAACCAAGCATCCTAGGACCGGTTTCTGGCTATCAGCCGTCATCAGCCAGGATAGCTTGACTCCAGTGGCGTAGTGAGCACGGGACCCACGTCTGGGCATACCCATCCCACTTAGGGCGAAAAGCGTTACAACAAACAAATGATGGACGGAATGCTGACAATGCAGACATTCTCCCCCAGTCAAGAGATCTGGGTTAAATACATCGTTCTTTTGCCCACTACGCCACCCCAGTTCAGACATGGCCATATGCAAATCAGTCTTGACCCTGTGCCTCTTGGGAACAGTCCAGCCCGAACCGCCAAGCCATGTCTTCCCTGGACTGGAATCAAGCATCCTAGGACCGGTTTCTGGCTATCAGCCGTCATCAGCCAGGATAGCTTGACTCCAGTGGCGTAGTGAGCACGGGACCCACGTCTGGGCATACCCATCCAACTTAGGGCGAAAAGCGTTACAACAAACAAATGATGGATGGAATGCTGACAATGCAGACATTCTCCCCCAGTCAAGAGATCTGGGTTAAATCCATCGTTCTTTTGCCAACTACGCCACCCCAGTTCAGACATGGCCATATGCAAATCAGTCTTGACCCTGTGCCTCTTGGGAACAGTCCAGCCCGAACCGCCAAGCCATGTCTTCCCTGGACTGGAATCAAGCATCCTAGGACCGGTTTCTGGCTATCAGCAGTCATCAGCCAGGAAAGCTTGACTCCAGCGGCGTAGTGAGCACGGGACCCACGTCTGGGCATACCCATCCCACTTAGGGCAAAAAGCGTTACATCAAACCAATGATGGACGGAATGCTGACAATGCAGACATTCTCCCCAGTCAAGAGATCTGGGTTAAATCCATTGTTCTTTAGCCCACTACGCCACCCCAGTTCAGACATGGCCATATGCAAATCAGTCTTGACCCTGTGCCTCTTGGGAACAGTCCAGCCCGAACCGCCAAGCCATGTCTTCCCCGGACTGGAATCAAGCATCCTAGGACCGGTTTCTGGCTATCAGCCGTCATCAGCCAGGATAGCTTGACTCCAGTGGCGTAGTGAGCACGGGACCCACGTCTGGGCATACCCATCCCACTTAGGGCGAAAAGCGTTACAACAAACAAATGATGGACGGAATGCTGACAATGCAGACATTCTCCCCCAGTCAAGAGATCTGGGTTAAATCCATCGTTCTTTAGCCCACTACGCCACCCCAGTTCAGACATGGCCATATGCAAATCAGTCTTGACCCTGTGCCTCTTGGGAACAGTCCAGCCCGAACCGCCAAGCCATGTCTTTCCTGGACTGGAATCAAGCATCCTAGGACCGGTTTCTGGCTATCAGCCGTCATCAGCCAGGATAGCTTGAGTCCAGTGGCGTAGTGAGCACGGGACCCACGTCTGGGCATACCCATCCCACTTAGGGCGAAAAGCGTTCCAACAAACAAATGATGGACGGAATTCTGACAATGCAGACATTCTCCCCCAGTCAAGAGATCTAGGTTAAATCCATCGTTCTTTTGCCCACTACGCCACCCCAGTTCAGACATGGCCATATGCAAATCAGTCTTGACCCTGTGCCTCTTGGGAACAGTCCAGCCCGAACCGCCAAGCCATGTCTTCCCTGGACTGGAATCAAGCATCCTAGGACCGGTTTCTGGCTATCAGCCGTCATCAGCCAGGATAGCTTGACTCCAGTGGCGTAGTGAGCACGGGACCCACGTCTGGGCATACCCATCCCACTTAGGGCGAAAAGCGTTACAACAAACAAATGATGGACGGAATGCTGACAATGCAGACATTCTCCCCCAGTCAAGAGATCTGGGTTAAATCCATCGTTCTTTTGCCCACTACGCCACCCCAGTTCAGACATGGCCATATGCAAATCAGTCTTGACCCTGTGCCTCTTGGGAACAGTCCAGCCCGAACAGCCAAGCCATGTCTTCCCTGGACTGGAATCAAGCATCCTAAGACCGGGTTCTGGCTATCAGCCGTCATCAGCCAGGATAGCTTGACTCCAGTGGCGTAGTGAGCACGGGACCCACGTCTGGGCATACCCATCCCACTTAGGGCGAAAAGTGTTACAACAAACAAATGATGGACGGAATGCTGACAATGCAGACATTCTCCCCCAGTCAAGAGATCTGGGTTAAATCCATTGTTCTTTTGCCCACTACACCACCCCAGTTCAGACATGGCCATATGCAAATCAGTCTTGACCCTGTGCCTCTTGGGAACAGTCCAGCCCGAACCGCCTAAGCCATGTCTTCCCTGGACTGGAATCAAGCATCCTAGGACCGGTTTCTGGCTATCAGCCGTCATCAGCCAGGATAGCTTGACTCCAGTGGCGTAGTGAGCACGGGACCCACGTCTGGGCATACCCATCCCACTTAGGGCGAAAAGCGTTACAACAAACAAATGATGGACGGAATGCTGACAATGCAGACATTCTCCCCCAGTCAAGAGATCTGGGTTAAATCCATCGTTCTTTTGCCCACTACGCCACCCCAGTTCAGACATGGCCATATGCAAATCAGTCTTGACCCTGTGCCTCTTGGGAACAGTCCAGGCCGAACCGCCAAGCCATGTCTTCCCTGGACAGGAATCAAGCATCCTAGGACCGGTTTCTGGCTATCAGCCGTCATCAGCCAGGATAGCTTGACTCCAGTGGCGTAGTGAGCACGGGACCCACGTCTGGGCATACCCATCCCTCTTAGGGCGAAAAGCGTTACATCAAAACAATGATGGACGGAATGCTGACAATGCAGACATTCTCCCCCAGTCAAGAGATCTGGGTTAAATCCATCGTTCTTTTGCCCACTACGCCACCCCAGTTCAGACATGGCCATATGCAAATCAGTCTTGACCCTGTGCCTCTTGGGAACAGTCCAGCCCGAACCGCCAAGCCATGTCTTCCCTGGACTGGAATCAAGCATCCTAGGACCGGTTTCTGGCTATCAGCCGTCATCAGCCAGGATAGCTTGACTCCAGTGGCGTAGTGAGCACGGGACCCACGTCTGGGCATACACATCCCACTTAGGGCGAAAAGCGTTACAACAAACAAATGATGGACGGAATAGTGACAATGCAGACATTTTCCCCCAGTCAAGAGATCTGGGTTAAATCCATCGTTCTTTTGCCCACTACGCCACCCCAGTTCAGACATGGCCATATGCAAATCAGTCTTGATCCTGTGCCTCTTGGGAACAGTCCAGCCCGAACCGCCAAGCCATGTCTTCCCTGGACTGGAATCAAGCATCCTAGGACCGGTTTCTGGCTATCAGCCGTCATCAGCCAGGATAGCTTGACTCCAGTGGCGTAGTGAGCACGGGACCCACGTCTGGGCATACCCATCCCACTTACGGCAAAAAGCGTTACAACAAACAAATGATGGACGGAATGCTGACAATGCAGACATTCTCCCCCATTCAAGAGATCTGGGTTAAATCCTTCGTTCTTTTGCCCACTACGCCACCCCAGTTCAGACATGGCCATATGCAAATCAGTCTTGACCCTATGCCTCTTGGGAACAGTCCAGCCCGAACCGCCAAGCCATGTCTTCCCTGGACTGGAATCAAGCATCCTAGGACCGGTTTCTGGCTATCAGCCGTCATCAGCCAGGATAGCTTGACTCCAGTGGCGTAGTGAGCACGGGACCCACGTCTGGGCATACCCATCCCACTTAGGGCGAAAAGCGTTACAACAAACAAATGATGGACAGAATGCTGACAATGCAGACATTCTCCCCCAGTCAAGAGATCTGGGTTAAATCCATCGTTCTTTTGCCCACTACGCCACCCCAGTTCAGACATGGCCATATGCAAAGTAGTCTTGAGCCTGTGCCTCTTGGGAACAGTCCAGCCCGAACCGCCAAGCCATGTCTTCCCTGGACTGGAATCAAGCATCCTAGGACCGGTTTCTGGCTATCAGCCGTCATCAGCCAGGATAGCTTGACTCCAGTGGCGTAGTGAGCACGGGACCCACGTCTGGGCATACCCATCCCACTTAGGGCGAAAAGCGTTACATCAAACCAATGATGGACGGAATGCTGACAATGCAGACATTCTCCCCCAGTCAAGAGATCTGGGTTAAATCCATCGTTCTTTTGCCCACTACGCCACCCTAGTTCAGACATGGCCATATGCAAATCAGTCTTGACCCTGTGCCTCTTGGGAACATTCCAGCCCGAACTGCCAAGCCATGTCTTCCCTGGAATGGAATCAAGCATCCTAGGACCGGTTTCTGGCTATCAGCCGTCATCAGCCAGGATAGCTTGACTCCAGTGGCGTAGTGAGCACGGGGGTGTTTAGCCAAAATATCGAGTTTTAAATTTCGACCTACAATAATATCGTGTTTTTAATATCGTAGGTACAGAATATCGAAGTCAAGAATATCGAGGGACAGAATATCGATCCCAAGGTAAGTAATATCGAAGTTAATAATATCGAGGTAATTAATTTTGATGTAAGTAATATCGTAAGTAAAAATTTCGATGTCAATAATATCGATATTTATTTAGTGTAATGTCATTTAATATGTATTTTATTTGTATGTTAAAGATAATTGTAATGTATTTTAATACATTTAAAAATAAATGTTTAGAGATTAATAATTATTTTAAATTTAATTTAGCGTTTTAGTATCAGAGCGGGTTGTGGGTTTATAGGGGAATAGGGTGGGAAGTAATTTAATTATAATTAATGAATTAATATGTGTTGTTTAATTGGTATTTATGATTAATTAATTGGTATTAATTAATAATTGGTAATTAATTGATTAATTAATTGTTAATTAATTATTAATTGTAAAAACGTTTTATTAATTGGTTAATTATATACATTATAATTAGTTTATTATTAATATTTATTTATTGTTATTGTTAATTAATTAATTGTTAATTAGTAATTAATTGGTGATTTAATTTTATTAAGTGATTAATTGATAATTAAATTAATTATGTGAATTTTTATGTGTAGTGGGTTGTGGGTTTATAGGGGAATAGGGTGGGAAGTAATTTAATTATAATTAATGAATTAATATGTATTGTTTAATTGGTATTTATGATTAATTAATTGGTAATTAATTAATAATTGGTAATTAATGTGATTAATAGATTAATTAATTGTTAATTAATTATTAATTGTAAAATTATTTTATTATTTGGTTAATTATATACATTATAATTAGTTTATTAATAATATTTATTTATTGTTATAGTTAATTAATTAATTGTTAATTAGTCATTAATTGGTGATTTAATTTTATTAAGTTATTAATTCATAATTAAATTAATTATGTGAATTTTTATGTGTAGTGGGTTGTGGGTTTATAGGGGAATAGGGTGGGATGTAATTAAAATAAAATAAATAATGATATATTGTATTTATTTGTAATTAATATTAATTAATTGTTATTAGTTAGTTAAATATAGTAAATATAAATAATTTATTATTGTATTTTATTTGTTGTTATTGCTAATTAATGTATTGTTAATTAACAATTAATAGGGGAATATTTGTAATTTCGTAGTTAATATGTATTAATTAGTCAATTAATAACTATATTAATTATAAAGAATGTATTATTAATTGCAAATAAGAGAGAAATTGATATATAAATCTATTGTGTATTTTGTATGTGTAGTTTTTTGTGTGTCAAAGGGGGAATAGTGTGGGATGTAATTTAAATTTATTTATTTAAATATTTATTTTACATAATTGGTATTTAATAATATTTTTTGTTTTAAAACATTGTTAACATGCACATTTTTTATAAGAAATTATTGAATTGGTTATAATGTTCATAGAATCACTATGCTATCTAGTGCTTTCACAACTGTTTTACTATCTGGAGTGGGAATAGTAATTTTTACCCCTACGCTATCCAGCGCTTTCCCTACTGTTGCACTCTCTGGAGTTGGAATAGTAATTTTTACCCCTACGCTATCCAGCGCTTTCCCTACTGTTGCACTCTTTGGAGTTGGAATAGTAATTTTTACCCCTACGCTATCCAGCGCTTTCCCTACTGTTGCACTCTTTGGAGTTGGAATAGTAATTTTTACCCCTACGCTATCCAACCTTTTCTCTACTGTTGCACTGTCTGGAGTGGGAATAGTAATTTTTGCCCTTACGCTATCCAACACTTTCCCTACTATTGCACTCTCTGGAGTGGGAATAGTAAATTTTACCCTTACGCTATCCAACACTTTCCCTACTATTGCACTCTCTGGAGTTGGAATAGTAATTTTTACCCCTACGCTATCCAACGTTTTCCCTACTATTGCACTCTCTGGAGTTGGAATAGTAATTTTTACCCCTACGCTATCCAACGTTTTCCCTACTATTGCACTCTTTGGAGTTGGAATAGTTATTTGTACCCCTACGCTATCCAACGTTTTCTCTACTGTTGCACTGTCTGGAGTGGGAATACTAATTTTTACCCTTACGCTATCCAACACTTTCCCTACTATTGCACTCTCTGGAGTGGGAATAGTAATTTTTACCATTACGCTATCCAACACTTTCCCTACTATTGCACTCTCTGGAGTTGGAATAGTAATTTTTACCCCTACACTATCCAACGCTTTCCCTACTGTTGCACTCTTTGGAGTTGGAATAGTAATTTTTACCCCTACGCTATCCAATGTTTTCCCTACTGTTGCACTCTCGGGAGTTGGAATAGTTATTTTTACCCCTACGCTATCCAACATTTTCCTTACTGTTGTTTTTGTTGAAGTTGGACTAGTAGTTCTATTGTGTCTGATATTAAATATGTTTTGTAATATTTTAGCTATTGTAATACATAATGAATAATAAAAATTATTCAAATTAAAATTATTGATTATTATTTGCTATATGTAATTATTTGATATTTATTAATGTTATTGTTTTATGTGTATAGATGTATTGGTAACTTAAATAAATATTTAATAATGTATATGTTACAGAAATTATTATTAAAAGTAATTATTAAGTAAGTGTATCTATTATGAATTATATATATATGTTTAATTAAAGTTTCATTTAATTATATATATTTATTATAAATTTTACATATTATAAAATATATTTAATTATGTTTCTTTGATGTATAAGTATTATTTGGTTTATTTTACATATATTTTTAAATTAAAAAAAAACCGATATTTTTGAATTACGATATTTTTGACATCGATATTAAATTATCGATATTTTTGTACTTACCATGTTGTAGATAGGATGTCGATATTCTTGACCACGATATTTTTGTTGCGATATTTTTGTAGGTCGAATTTCTGTCTTTCGAAATTATGTCATACAATCGAGCACGGGACCCACGTCTGGGAATACCCATCCCACTTAGGGGGAAAAGCGTTACAACAAACAAATGATGGACGGAATGCTGACAATGCAGACATTCTCCCCCAGTCAAGAGATCTGGGTTAAATCCATCGTTCTTTTGCCCACTATGCCACCCCAGTTCAGACATGGCTATATGCAAATCAGTCTTGACCCTGTGCCTCTTGGGAACAGTCCAGCCCGAACCGCCAAGCCATGTCTTCCCTGGACTGGAATCAAGCATCCTAGGACCGGTTTCTGGCTATCAGCCGTCATCAGCCAGGATAGCTTGACTCCAGTGGCGTAGTGAGCACGGGACCCACGTCTGGGCATACCCATCCCACTTAGGGCGAAAAGCGTTACATCAAACCAATGATGGACGGAATGCTGACAATGCAGACATTCTCCCCCAGTCAAGAGATCTGGGTTAAATCCATCGTTCTTTTGCCCACTACACCACCCTAGTTCAGACATGGCCATATGCAAATCAGTCTTGACCCTGTGCCTCTTGGGAACATTCCAGCCCGAACTGCCAAGCCATGTCTTCCCTGGACTGGAATCAAGCATCCTAGGACCGGTTTCTGGCTATCAGCCGTCATCAGCCAGGATAGCTTGACTCCAGTGGCGTAGTGAGCACGGGACCCACGTCTGGGCATACCCATCCCACTTAGGGCGAAAAGCGTTACAACAAACAAATGATGGACGGAATGCTGACAATGCAGACATTCTCCCCCAGTCAAGAGATCTGGGTTAAATCCATCGTTCTTTAGCCCACTACGCCACCCCAGTTCAGACATGGCCATATGCAAATCAGTCTTGACCCTGTGCCTCTTGGGAACAGTCCAGCCCGAACCGCCAAGCCATGTCTTCCCTGGACTGGAATCAAGCATCCTAGGACCGGTTTCTGGCTATCAGCCGTCATCAGCCAGGAAAGCTTGACTCCAGCGGCGTAGTGAGCACGGGACCCACGTCTGGGCATACCCATCCCACTTAGGGCAAAAAGCGTTACATCAAACCAATGATGGACGGAATGCTGACAATGCAGACATTCTCCCCAGTCAAGAGATCTGGGTTAAATCCATCGTTCTTTAGCCCACTACGCCACCCCAGTTCAGACATGGCCATATGCAAATCAGTCTTGACCCTGTGCCTCTTGGGAACAGTCCAGCCCGAACCGCCAAGCCATGTCTTCCCTGGACTGGAATCAAGCATCCTAGGACCGGTTTCTGGCTATCAGCCGTCATCAGCCAGGATAGCTTGACTCCAGTGGCGTAGTGAGCACGGGACCCACGTCTGGGCATACCCATCCCACTTAGGGCGAAAAGCGTTACAACAAACAAATGATGGACGGAATGCTGACAATGCAGACATTCTCCCCCAGTCAAGAGATCTGGGTTAAATCCATCGTTCTTTAGCCCACTACGCCACCCCAGTTCAGACATGGCCATATGCAAATCAGTCTTGACCCTGTGCCTCTTGGGAACAGTCCAGCCCGAACCGCCAAGCCATGTCTTTCCTGGACTGGAATCAAGCATCCTAGGACCGGTTTCTGGCTATCAGCCGTCATCAGCCAGGATAGCTTGAGTCCAGTGGCGTAGTGAGCACGGGACCCACGTCTGGGCATACCCATCCCACTTAGGGCGAAAAGCGTTCCAACAAACAAATGATGGACGGAATTCTGACAATGCAGACATTCTCCCCCAGTCAAGAGATCTAGGTTAAATCCATCGTTCTTTTGCCCACTACGCCACCCCAGTTCAGACATGGCCATATGCAAATCAGTCTTGACCCTGTGCCTCTTGGGAACAGTCCAGCCCGAACCGCCAAGCCATGTCTTCCCTGGACTGGAATCAAGCATCCTAGGACCGGTTTCTGGCTATCAGCCGTCATCAGCCAGGATAGCTTGACTCCAGTGGCGTAGTGAGCACGGGACCCACGTCTGGGCATACCCATCCCACTTAGGGCGAAAAGCGTTACAACAAACAAATGATGGACGGAATGCTGACAATGCAGACATTCTCCCCCAGTCAAGAGATCTGGGTTAAATCCATCGTTCTTTTGCCCACTACGCCACCCCAGTTCAGACATGGCCATATGCAAATCAGTCTTGACCCTGTGCCTCTTGGGAACAGTCCAGCCCGAACAGCCAAGCCATGTCTTCCCTGGACTGGAATCAAGCATCCTAAGACCGGGTTCTGGCTATCAGCCGTCATCAGCCAGGATAGCTTGACTCCAGTGGCGTAGTGAGCACGGGACCCACGTCTGGGCATACCCATCCCACTTAGGGCGAAAAGTGTTACAACAAACAAATGATGGACGGAATGCTGACAATGCAGACATTCTCCCCCAGTCAAGAGATCTGGGTTAAATCCATTGTTCTTTTGCCCACTACACCACCCCAGTTCAGACATGGCCATATGCAAATCAGTCTTGACCCTGTGCCTCTTGGGAACAGTCCAGCCCGAACCGCCAAGCCATGTCTTCCCTGGACTGGAATCAAGCATCCTAGGACCGGTTTCTGGCTATCAGCCGTCATCAGCCAGGATAGCTTGACTCCAGTGGCGTAGTGAGCACGGGACCCACGTCTGGGCATACCCATCCCACTTAGGGCGAAAAGCGTTACAACAAACAAATGATGGACGGAATGCTGACAATGCAGACATTCTCCCCCAGTCAAGAGATCTGGGTTAAATCCATCGTTCTTTTGCCCACTACGCCACCCCAGTTCAGACATGGCCATATGCAAATCAGTCTTGACCCTGTGCCTCTTGGGAACAGTCCAGGCCGAACCGCCAAGCCATGTCTTCCCTGGACAGGAATCAAGCATCCTAGGACCGGTTTCTGGCTATCAGCCGTCATCAGCCAGGATAGCTTGACTCCAGTGGCGTAGTGAGCACGGGACCCACGTCTGGGCATACCCATCCCTCTTAGGGCGAAAAGCGTTACATCAAAACAATGATGGACGGAATGCTGACAATGCAGACATTCTCCCCCAGTCAAGAGATCTGGGTTAAATCCATCGTTCTTTTGCCCACTACGCCACCCCAGTTCAGACATGGCCATATGCAAATCAGTCTTGACCCTGTGCCTCTTGGGAACAGTCCAGCCCGAACCGCCAAGCCATGTCTTCCCTGGACTGGAATCAAGCATCCTAGGACCGGTTTCTGGCTATCAGCCGTCATCAGCCAGGATAGCTTGAGTCCAGTGGCGTAGTGAGCACGGGACCCACGTCTGGGCATACACATCCCACTTAGGGCGAAAAGCGTTACAACAAACAAATGATGGACGGAATAGTGACAATGCAGACATTTTCCCCCAGTCAAGAGATCTGGGTTAAATCCATCGTTCTTTTGCCCACTACGCCACCCCAGTTCAGACATGGCCATATGCAAATCAGTCTTGATCCTGTGCCTCTTGGGAACAGTCCAGCCCGAACCGCCAAGCCATGTCTTCCCTGGACTGGAATCAAGCATCCTAGGACCGGTTTCTGGCTATCAGCCGTCATCAGCCAGGATAGCTTGACTCCAGTGGCGTAGTGAGCACGGGACCCACGTCTGGGCATACCCATCCCACTTACGGCAAAAAGCGTTACAACAAACAAATGATGGACGGAATGCTGACAATGCAGACATTCTCCCCCATTCAAGAGATCTCGGTTAAATCCTTCGTTCTTTTGCCCACTACGCCACCCCAGTTCAGACATGGCCATATGCAAATCAGTCTTGACCCTATGCCTCTTGGGAACAGTCCAGCCCGAACCGCCAAGCCATGTCTTCCCTGGACTGGAATCAAGCATCCTAGGACCGGTTTCTGGCTATCAGCCGTCATCAGCCAGGATAGCTTGACTCCAGTGGCGTAGTGAGCACGGGACCCACGTCTGGGCATACCCATCCCACTTAGGGCGAAAAGCGTTACAACAAACAAATGATGGACGGAATGCTGACAATGCAGACATTCTCCCCCAGTCAAGAGATCTGGGTTAAATCCATCGTTCTTTTGCCCACTACGCCACCCCAGTTCAGACATGGCCATATGCAAATCAGTCTTGACCCTGTGCCTCTTGGGAACAGTCAAGCCCGTACCTCCAAGCCATGTCTTCCCTGGACTGGAATCAAGCATCCTAGGACCGGTTTCTGGCTATCAGCCGTCATCAGCCAGGATAGCTTGACTCCAGTGGCGTAGTGAGCACGGGACCCACGTCTGGGCATACCCATCCCACTTAGGGCGAAGAGCGTTACAACAAACAAATGATGGACGGAATGCTGACAATGCAGACATTCTCCCCCATTCAAGAGATCTGGGTTAAATCCATCGTTCTTTTGCCCACTACGCCACCCCAGTTCAGACATGGCCATATGCAAATCAGTCTTAAACCTGTGTCTCTTGGGAACATTCCAGCCCGAACCGCCAAGCCATGTCTTCCCTGGACTGGAATCAAGCATCCTAGGACCGGTTTCTGGCTATCAGCCATCATCAGCCAGGATAGCTTGACTCCAGTGGCGCAGTGAGCACGGGACCCACATCTGGGCATACCCATCCCACTTAGGGTGAAAAGCGTTCCAACAAACAAATGATGGACGGAATGCTGACAATGCAGACATTCTCCCCCAGTCAAGAGATCTGGGTTAAATCCATCGTTCTTTTGCCCACTACGCCACCCCAGTTCAGACATGGCCATATGCAAATCAGTCTTGACCCTGTGCCTCTTGGGAACAGTCCAGCCCGAACCACTAAGCCATGTCTTCCCTGGACTGGAATTAAGCATCCTAGGACCGGTTTCTGGCTATCAGCCGTCATCAGCCAGGATAGCTTGACTCCAGTGGCGTAGTGAGCACGGGACCCACGTCTGGGCATACCCATCCCACTTAGGGCGAAAAGCGTTACAACAAACAAATGATGGACGGAATGCTGACAATGCAGACATTCTCCCCCAGTCAAGAGATCTGGGTTAAATCCATCGTTCTTTTGCCCACTACGCCACCCCAGTTCAGACATGGCCATATGCAAATCAGTCTTGACCCTGTGCCTCTTGGGAACAGTCCAGCCCGAACCGCCAAGCCATGTCTTCCCTGGACTGGAATCAAGCATCCTAGGACCGGTTTCTGGCTATCAGCCGTAATCAGCCAGGAAAGCTTGACTCCAGCGGCGTAGTGAGCACGGGACCCACGTCTGGGCATACCCATCCCACTTAGGGCGAAAAGCGTTACATCAAACCAATGATGGACGGAATGCTGACAATGCAGACATTCTCCCCAGTCAAGAGATCTGGGTTAAATCCATCGTTCTTTAGCCCACTACGCCACCCCAGTTCAGACATGGCCATATGCAAATCAGTCTTGACCCTGTGCCTCTTGGGAACAGTCCAGCCCGAACCGCCAAGCCATGTCTTCCCTGGACTGGAATCAAGCATCCTAGGACCGGTTTCTGGCTATCAGCCGTCATCAGCCAGGATAGCTTGACTCCAGTGGCGTAGTGAGCACGGGACCCACGTCTGGGCATACCCATCCCACTTAGGGCGAAAAGCGTTACAACAAACAAATGATGGACGGAATGCTGACAATGCAGACATTCTCCCCAGTCAAGAGATATAGGTTAAATCCATCGTTCTTTTGCCCACTACGCCACCCCAGTTCAGACATGGCCATATGCAAATCAGTCTTGACCCTGTGCCTCTTGGGAACAGTCCAGCCCGAACTGCCAAACCATGTCTTCCCTGCACTGGAATCAAGCATCCTAGGACCGGTTTCTGGCTATCAGCCGTCATCAGCCAGGATAGCTTGACTCCAGTGGCGTAGTGAGCACGGGACCCACGTCTGGGCATACCCATCCCACTTAGGGCGAAAAGCGTTACAACAAACAAATGATGGACGGAATGCTGACAATGCAGACATTCTCCCCCAGTCAAGAGATCTGGGTTAAATCCATTGTTCTTTTGCCCACTACGCCACCCCAGTTCAGACATGGCCATATGCAAATCAGTCTTGACCCTGTGCCTCTTGGGAACAGTCCAGCCCGAACCGCCAAGCCATGTCTTCCCTGGACTGGAATCAAGCATCCTAGGACCGGGTTCTGGCTATCAGCCGTCATCAGCCAGGATAGCTTGACTCCAGTGGCGTAGTGAGCACGGGACCCACGTCTGGGCATACCCATCCCACTTAGGGCGAAAAGCGTTACAACAAACAAATGATGGACGGAATGCTGACAATGCAGACATTCTCCCCCAGTCAAGAGATCTGGGTTAAATCCATCGTTCTTTTGCCCACTACGCCACCCCAGTTCAGACATGGCCATATGCAAATCAGTCTTGACCCTCTGCCTCTTGGGAACAGTCCAGCCCGAACCGCCAAGCCATGTCTTCCCTGGACTGGAATCAAGCATCCTAGGACCGGTTTCTGGCTATCAGCCGTCATCAGCCAGGATAGCTTGACTCCAGTGGCGTAGTGAGCACGGGACCCACGTCTGGGCATACCCATCCCACTTAGGGCAAAAAGCGTTACAACAAACAAATGATGGACGGAATGCTGACAATGCAGACATTCTCCCCCATTCAAGAGATCTGGGTTAAATCCATCGTTCTTTTGCCCACTACGCCACCCCAGTTCAGACATGGCCATATGCAAATCAGTCTTGACCCTCTGCCTCTTGGGAACAGTCCAGCCCGAACCGCCAAGCCATGTCTTCCCTGGACTGGAATCAAGCATCCTAGGACCAGTTTCTGGCTATCAGCCGTCATCAGCCAGGATAGCTTGACTCCAGTGGCGTAGTGAGCACCGGACCCACGTCTGGGCATACCCATCCCACTTAGGGCGAAAAGCGTTACAACAAACAAATGATGGACGGAATGCTGACAATGCAGACATTCTCCCCCAGTCAAGAGATCTGGGTTAAATCCATCGTTCTTTTGCCCACTACGCCACCCCAGTTCAGACATGGCCATATGCAAATCAGTCTTGACCCTGTGCCTCTTGGGAACAGTCAAGCCCGTACCGCCAAGCCATGTCTTCCCAGGACTGGAATCAAGCATCCTAGGACCAGTTTCTGGCTATCAGCCGTCATCAGCCAGGATAGCTTGACTCCAGTGGCGTAGTGAGCACGGGACCCACGTCTGGGCATACCCATCCCACTTAGGGCGAAGAGCGTTACAACAAACAAATGATGGACGGAATGCTGACAATGCAGACATTCTCCCCCATTCAAGAGATCTGGGTTAAATCCATCGTTCTTTTGCCCACTACGCCACCCCAGTTCAGACATGGCCATATGCAAATCAGTCTTAAACCTGTGTCTCTTGGGAACAGTCCAGCCCGAACCGCCAAGCCATGTCTTCCCTGGACTGGAATCAGGCATCCTAGGACCGGTTTCTGGCTATCAGCCGTCATCAGCCAGGATAGCTTGACTCCAGTGGCGTAGTGAGCACGGGACCCACATCTGGGCATACCCATCCCACTTAGGGTGAAAAGCGTTACAACAAACAAATGATGGACGGAATGCTGACAATGCAGACATTCTCCCCCAGTCAAGAGATCTGGGTTAAATCCATCGTTCTTTTGCCCACTACGCCACCCCAGTTCAGACATGGCCATATGCAAATCAGTCTTGACCCTGTGCCTCTTGGGAACAGTCCAGCCCGAACCGCTAAGCCATGTCTTCCCTGGACTGGAATTAAGCATCCTAGGACCGGTTTCTGGCTATCAGCCGTCATCAGCCAGGATAGCTTGACTCCAGTGGCGTAGTGAGCACGGGACCCACGTCTGGGCATACCCATCCCACTTAGGGCGAAAAGCGTTACAACAAACAAATGATGGACGGAATGCTGACAATGCAGACATTCTCCCCCAGTCAAGAGATCTGGGTTAAATCCATCGTTCTTTTGCCCACTACGCCACCCCAGTTCAGACATGGCCATATGCAAATCAGTCTTGACCCTGTGCCTCTTGGGAACAGTCCAGGCCGAACCGCCAAGCCATGTCTTCCCTGGACAGGAATCAAGCATCCTAGGACCGGTTTCTGGCTATCAGCCGTCATCAGCCAGGATAGCTTGACTCCAGTGGCGTAGTGAGCACGGGACCCACGTCTGGGCATACCCATCCCTCTTAGGGCGAAAAGCGTTACATCAAAACAATGATGGACGGAATGCTGACAATGCAGAAATTCTCCCCCAGTCAAGAGATCTGGGTTAAATCCATCGTTCTTTTGCCCACTACGCCACCCCAGTTCAGACATGGCCATATGCAAATCAGTCTTGACCCTGTGCCTCTTGGGAACAGTCCAGCCCGAACCGCCAAGCCATGTCTTCCCTGGACTGGAATCAAGCATCCTAGGACCGGTTTCTGGCTATCAGCCGTCATCAGCCAGGATAGCTTGACTCCAGTGGCGTAGTGAGCACGGGACCCACGTCTGGGCATACACATCCCACTTAGGGCGAAAAGCGTTACAACAAACAAATGATGGACGGAATAGTGACAATGCAGACATTTTCCCCCAGTCAAGAGATCTGGGTTAAATCCATCGTTCTTTTGCCCACTACGCCACCCCAGTTCAGACATGGCCATATGCAAATCAGTCTTGATCCTGTGCCTCTTGGGAACAGTCCAGCCCGAACCGCCAAGCCATGTCTTCCCTGGACTGGAATCAAGCATCCTAGGACCGGTTTCTGGCTATCAGCCGTCATCAGCCAGGATAGCTTGACTCCAGTGGCGTAGTGAGCACGGGACCCACGTCTGGGCATACCCATCCCACTTACGGCAAAAAGCGTTACAACAAACAAATGATGGACGGAATGCTGACAATGCAGACATTCTCCCCCATTCAAGAGATCTGGGTTAAATCCTTCGTTCTTTTGCCCACTACGCCACCCCAGTTCAGACATGGCCATATGCAAATCAGTCTTGACCCTATGCCTCTTGGGAACAGTCCAGCCCGAACCGCCAAGCCATGTCTTCCCTGGACTGGAATCAAGCATCCTAGGACCGGTTTCTGGCTATCAGCCGTCATCAGCCAGGATAGCTTGACTCCAGTGGCGTAGTGAGCACGGGACCCACGTCTGGGCATACCCATCCCACTTAGGGCGAAAAGCGTTACAACAAACAAATGATGGACGGAATGCTGACAATGCAGACATTCTCCCCCAGTCAAGAGATCTGGGTTAAATCCATCGTTCTTTTGCCCACTACGCCACCCCAGTTCAGACATGGCCATATGCAAATCAGTCTTGACCCTGTGCCTCTTGGGAACAGTCAAGCCCGTACCGCCAAGCCATGTCTTCCCTGGACTGGAATCAAGCATCCTAGGACCGGTTTCTGGCTATCAGCCGTCATCAGCCAGGATAGCTTGACTCCAGTGGCGTAGTGAGCACGGGACCCACGTCTGGGCATACCCATCCCACTTAGGGCGAAGAGCGTTACAACAAACAAATGATGGACGGAATGCTGACAATGCAGACATTCTCCCCCATTCAAGAGATCTGGGTTAAATCCATCGTTCTTTTGCCCACTACGCCACCCCAGTTCAGACATGGCCATATGCAAATCAGTCTTAAACCTGTGTCTCTTGGGAACATTCCAGCCCGAACCGCCAAGCCATGTCTTCCCTGGACTGGAATCAAGCATCCTAGGACCGGTTTCTGGCTATCAGCCATCATCAGCCAGGATAGCTTGACTCCAGTGGCGCAGTGAGCACGGGACCCACATCTGGGCATACCCATCCCACTTAGGGTGAAAAGCGTTCCAACAAACAAATGATGGACGGAATGCTGACAATGCAGACATTCTCCCCCAGTCAAGAGATCTGGGTTAAATCCATCGTTCTTTTGCCCACTACGCCACCCCAGTTCAGACATGGCCATATGCAAATCAGTCTTGACCCTGTGCCTCTTGGGAACAGTCCAGCCCGAACCACTAAGCCATGTCTTCCCTGGACTGGAATTAAGCATCCTAGGACCGGTTTCTGGCTATCAGCCGTCATCAGCCAGGATAGCTTGACTCCAGTGGCGTAGTGAGCACGGGACCCACGTCTGGGCATACCCATCCCACTTAGGGCGAAAAGCGTTACAACAAACAAATGATGGACGGAATGCTGACAATGCAGACATTCTCCCCCAGTCAAGAGATCTGGGTTAAATCCATCGTTCTTTTGCCCACTACGCCACCCCAGTTCAGACATGGCCATATGCAAATCAGTCTTGACCCTGTGCCTCTTGGGAACAGTCCAGCCCGAACCGCCAAGCCATGTCTTCCCTGGACTGGAATCAAGCATCCTAGGACCGGTTTCTGGCTATCAGCCGTCATCAGCCAGGAAAGCTTGACTCCAGCGGCGTAGTGAGCACGGGACCCACGTCTGGGCATACCCATCCCACTTAGGGCGAAAAGCGTTACATCAAACCAATGATGGACGGAATGCTGACAATGCAGACATTCTCCCCAGTCAAGAGATCTGGGTTAAATCCATCGTTCTTTAGCCCACTACGCCACCCCAGTTCAGACATGGCCATATGCAAATCAGTCTTGACCCTGTGCCTCTTGGGAACAGTCCAGCCCGAACCGCCAAGCCATGTCTTCCCTGGACTGGAATCAAGCATCCTAGGACCGGTTTCTGGCTATCAGCCGTCATCAGCCAGGATAGCTTGACTCCAGTGGCGTAGTGAGCACGGGACCCACGTCTGGGCATACCCATCCCACTTAGGGCGAAAAGCGTTACAACAAACAAATGATGGACGGAATGCTGACAATGCAGACATTCTCCCCCAGTCAAGAGATATAGGTTAAATCCATCGTTCTTTTGCCCACTACGCCACCCCAGTTCAGACATGGCCATATGCAAATCAGTCTTGACCCTGTGCCTCTTGGGAACAGTCCAGCCCGAACTGCCAAACCATGTCTTCCCTGCACTGGAATCAAGCATCCTAGGACCGGTTTCTGGCTATCAGCCGTCATCAGCCAGGATAGCTTGACTCCAGTGGCGTAGTGAGCACGGGACCCACGTCTGGGCATACCCATCCCACTTAGGGCGAAAAGCGTTACAACAAACAAATGATGGACGGAATGCTGACAATGCAGACATTCTCCCCCAGTCAAGAGATCTGGGTTAAATCCATTGTTCTTTTGCCCACTACGCCACCCCAGTTCAGACATGGCCATATGCAAATCAGTCTTGACCCTGTGCCTCTTGGGAACAGTCCAGCCCGAACCGCCAAGCCATGTCTTCCCTGGACTGGAATCAAGCATCCTAGGACCGGGTTCTGGCTATCAGCCGTCATCAGCCAGGATAGCTTGACTCCAGTGGCGTAGTGAGCACGGGACCCACGTCTGGGCATACCCATCCCACTTAGGGCGAAAAGCGTTACAACAAACAAATGATGGACGGAATGCTGACAATGCAGACATTCTCCCCCAGTCAAGAGATCTGGGTTAAATCCATCGTTCTTTTGCCCACTACGCCACCCCAGTTCAGACATGGCCATATGCAAATCAGTCTTGACCCTCTGCCTCTTGGGAACAGTCCAGCCCGAACCGCCAAGCCATGTCTTCCCTGGACTGGAATCAAGCATCCTAGGACCGGTTTCTGGCTATCAGCCGTCATCAGCCAGGATAGCTTGACTCCAGTGGCGTAGTGAGCACGGGACCCACGTCTGGGCATACCCATCCCACTTAGGGCAAAAAGCGTTACAACAAACAAATGATGGACGGAATGCTGACAATGCAGACATTCTCCCCCATTCAAGAGATCTGGGTTAAATCCATCGTTCTTTTGCCCACTACGCCACCCCAGTTCAGACATGGCCATATGCAAATCAGTCTTGACCCTCTGCCTCTTGGGAACAGTCCAGCCCGAACCGCCAAGCCATGTCTTCCCTGGACTGGAATCAAGCATCCTAGGACCAGTTTCTGGCTATCAGCCGTCATCAGCCAGGATAGCTTGACTCCAGTGGCGTAGTGAGCACCGGACCCACGTCTGGGCATACCCATCCCACTTAGGGCGAAAAGCGTTACAACAAACAAATGATGGACGGAATGCTGACAATGCAGACATTCTCCCCCAGTCAAGAGATCTGGGTTAAATCCATCGTTCTTTTGCCCACTACGCCACCCCAGTTCAGACATGGCCATATGCAAATCAGTCTTGACCCTGTGCCTCTTGGGAACAGTCAAGCCCGTACCGCCAAGCCATGTCTTCCCAGGACTGGAATCAAGCATCCTAGGACCAGTTTCTGGCTATCAGCCGTCATCAGCCAGGATAGCTTGACTCCAGTGGCGTAGTGAGCACGGGACCCACGTCTGGGCATACCCATCCCACTTAGGGTGAAGAGCGTTACAACAAACAAATGATGGACGGAATGCTGACAATGCAGACATTCTCTCCCATTCAAGAGATCTGGGTTAAATCCATCATTCTTTTGCCCACTACGCCACCCCAGTTCAGACATGGCCATATGCAAATCAGTCTTAAACCTGTGTCTCTTGGGAACAGTCCAGCCCGAACCGCCAAGCCATGTCTTCCCTGGACTGGAATCAGGCATCCTAGGACCGGTTTCTGGCTATCAGCCGTCATCAGCCAGGATAGCTTGACTCCAGTGGCGTAGTGAGCACGGGACCCACGTCTGGGCATACACATCCCACTTAGGGCGAAAAGCGTTACAACAAACAAATGATGGACGGAATAGTGACAATGCAGACATTTTCCCCCAGTCAAGAGATCTGGGTTAAATCCATCGTTCTTTTGCCCACTACGCCACCCCAGTTCAGACATGGCCATATGCAAATCAGTCTTGATCCTGTGCCTCTTGGGAACAGTCCAGCCCGAACCGCCAAGCCATGTCTTCCCTGGACTGGAATCAAGCATCCTAGGACCGGTTTCTGGCTATCAGCCGTCATCAGCCAGGATAGCTTGACTCCAGTGGCGTAGTGAGCACGGGACCCACGTCTGGGCATACCCATCCCACTTACGGCAAAAAGCGTTACAACAAACAAATGATGGACGGAATGCTGACAATGCAGACATTCTCCCCCATTCAAGAGATCTCGGTTAAATCCTTCGTTCTTTTGCCCACTACGCCACCCCAGTTCAGACATGGCCATATGCAAATCAGTCTTGACCCTATGCCTCTTGGGAACAGTCCAGCCCGAACCGCCAAGCCATGTCTTCCCTGGACTGGAATCAAGCATCCTAGGACCGGTTTCTGGCTATCAGCCGTCATCAGCCAGGATAGCTTGACTCCAGTGGCGTAGTGAGCACGGGACCCACGTCTGGGCATACCCATCCCACTTAGGGCGAAAAGCGTTACAACAAACAAATGATGGACGGAATGCTGACAATGCAGACATTCTCCCCCAGTCAAGAGATCTGGGTTAAATCCATCGTTCTTTTGCCCACTACGCCACCCCAGTTCAGACATGGCCATATGCAAATCAGTCTTGACCCTGTGCCTCTTGGGAACAGTCAAGCCCGTACCTCCAAGCCATGTCTTCCCTGGACTGGAATCAAGCATCCTAGGACCGGTTTCTGGCTATCAGCCGTCATCAGCCAGGATAGCTTGACTCCAGTGGCGTAGTGAGCACGGGACCCACGTCTGGGCATACCCATCCCACTTAGGGCGAAGAGCGTTACAACAAACAAATGATGGACGGAATGCTGACAATGCAGACATTCTCCCCCATTCAAGAGATCTGGGTTAAATCCATCGTTCTTTTGCCCACTACGCCACCCCAGTTCAGACATGGCCATATGCAAATCAGTCTTAAACCTGTGTCTCTTGGGAACATTCCAGCCCGAACCGCCAAGCCATGTCTTCCCTGGACTGGAATCAAGCATCCTAGG
This sequence comes from Triturus cristatus, assembly GCF_964204655.1. Classification (NCBI taxonomy): domain Eukaryota; kingdom Metazoa; phylum Chordata; class Amphibia; order Caudata; family Salamandridae; genus Triturus; species Triturus cristatus. The sequence continues at coordinate 91,372,169 of NC_140587.1, read as the reverse complement.
ACCGGTTTCTGGCTATCAGCCATCATCAGCCAGGATAGCTTGACTCCAGTGGCGCAGTGAGCACGGGACCCACATCTGGGCATACCCATCCCACTTAGGGTGAAAAGCGTTCCAACAAACAAATGATGGACGGAATGCTGACAATGCAGACATTCTCCCCCAGTCAAGAGATCTGGGTTAAATCCATCGTTCTTTTGCCCACTACGCCACCCCAGTTCAGACATGGCCATATGCAAATCAGTCTTGACCCTGTGCCTCTTGGGAACAGTCCAGCCCGAACCACTAAGCCATGTCTTCCCTGGACTGGAATTAAGCATCCTAGGACCGGTTTCTGGCTATCAGCCGTCATCAGCCAGGATAGCTTGACTCCAGTGGCGTAGTGAGCACGGGACCCACGTCTGGGCATACCCATCCCACTTAGGGCGAAAAGCGTTACAACAAACAAATGATGGACGGAATGCTGACAATGCAGACATTCTCCCCCAGTCAAGAGATCTGGGTTAAATCCATCGTTCTTTTGCCCACTACGCCACCCCAGTTCAGACATGGCCATATGCAAATCAGTCTTGACCCTGTGCCTCTTGGGAACAGTCCAGCCCGAACCGCCAAGCCATGTCTTCCCTGGACTGGAATCAAGCATCCTAGGACCGGTTTCTGGCTATCAGCCGTAATCAGCCAGGAAAGCTTGACTCCAGCGGCGTAGTGAGCACGGGACCCACGTCTGGGCATACCCATCCCACTTAGGGCGAAAAGCGTTACATCAAACCAATGATGGACGGAATGCTGACAATGCAGACATTCTCCCCAGTCAAGAGATCTGGGTTAAATCCATCGTTCTTTAGCCCACTACGCCACCCCAGTTCAGACATGGCCATATGCAAATCAGTCTTGACCCTGTGCCTCTTGGGAACAGTCCAGCCCGAACCGCCAAGCCATGTCTTCCCTGGACTGGAATCAAGCATCCTAGGACCGGTTTCTGGCTATCAGCCGTCATCAGCCAGGATAGCTTGACTCCAGTGGCGTAGTGAGCACGGGACCCACGTCTGGGCATACCCATCCCACTTAGGGCGAAAAGCGTTACAACAAACAAATGATGGACGGAATGCTGACAATGCAGACATTCTCCCCAGTCAAGAGATATAGGTTAAATCCATCGTTCTTTTGCCCACTACGCCACCCCAGTTCAGACATGGCCATATGCAAATCAGTCTTGACCCTGTGCCTCTTGGGAACAGTCCAGCCCGAACTGCCAAACCATGTCTTCCCTGCACTGGAATCAAGCATCCTAGGACCGGTTTCTGGCTATCAGCCGTCATCAGCCAGGATAGCTTGACTCCAGTGGCGTAGTGAGCACGGGACCCACGTCTGGGCATACCCATCCCACTTAGGGCGAAAAGCGTTACAACAAACAAATGATGGACGGAATGCTGACAATGCAGACATTCTCCCCCAGTCAAGAGATCTGGGTTAAATCCATTGTTCTTTTGCCCACTACGCCACCCCAGTTCAGACATGGCCATATGCAAATCAGTCTTGACCCTGTGCCTCTTGGGAACAGTCCAGCCCGAACCGCCAAGCCATGTCTTCCCTGGACTGGAATCAAGCATCCTAGGACCGGGTTCTGGCTATCAGCCGTCATCAGCCAGGATAGCTTGACTCCAGTGGCGTAGTGAGCACGGGACCCACGTCTGGGCATACCCATCCCACTTAGGGCGAAAAGCGTTACAACAAACAAATGATGGACGGAATGCTGACAATGCAGACATTCTCCCCCAGTCAAGAGATCTGGGTTAAATCCATCGTTCTTTTGCCCACTACGCCACCCCAGTTCAGACATGGCCATATGCAAATCAGTCTTGACCCTCTGCCTCTTGGGAACAGTCCAGCCCGAACCGCCAAGCCATGTCTTCCCTGGACTGGAATCAAGCATCCTAGGACCGGTTTCTGGCTATCAGCCGTCATCAGCCAGGATAGCTTGACTCCAGTGGCGTAGTGAGCACGGGACCCACGTCTGGGCATACCCATCCCACTTAGGGCAAAAAGCGTTACAACAAACAAATGATGGACGGAATGCTGACAATGCAGACATTCTCCCCCATTCAAGAGATCTGGGTTAAATCCATCGTTCTTTTGCCCACTACGCCACCCCAGTTCAGACATGGCCATATGCAAATCAGTCTTGACCCTCTGCCTCTTGGGAACAGTCCAGCCCGAACCGCCAAGCCATGTCTTCCCTGGACTGGAATCAAGCATCCTAGGACCAGTTTCTGGCTATCAGCCGTCATCAGCCAGGATAGCTTGACTCCAGTGGCGTAGTGAGCACCGGACCCACGTCTGGGCATACCCATCCCACTTAGGGCGAAAAGCGTTACAACAAACAAATGATGGACGGAATGCTGACAATGCAGACATTCTCCCCCAGTCAAGAGATCTGGGTTAAATCCATCGTTCTTTTGCCCACTACGCCACCCCAGTTCAGACATGGCCATATGCAAATCAGTCTTGACCCTGTGCCTCTTGGGAACAGTCAAGCCCGTACCGCCAAGCCATGTCTTCCCAGGACTGGAATCAAGCATCCTAGGACCAGTTTCTGGCTATCAGCCGTCATCAGCCAGGATAGCTTGACTCCAGTGGCGTAGTGAGCACGGGACCCACGTCTGGGCATACCCATCCCACTTAGGGCGAAGAGCGTTACAACAAACAAATGATGGACGGAATGCTGACAATGCAGACATTCTCCCCCATTCAAGAGATCTGGGTTAAATCCATCGTTCTTTTGCCCACTACGCCACCCCAGTTCAGACATGGCCATATGCAAATCAGTCTTAAACCTGTGTCTCTTGGGAACAGTCCAGCCCGAACCGCCAAGCCATGTCTTCCCTGGACTGGAATCAGGCATCCTAGGACCGGTTTCTGGCTATCAGCCGTCATCAGCCAGGATAGCTTGACTCCAGTGGCGTAGTGAGCACGGGACCCACATCTGGGCATACCCATCCCACTTAGGGTGAAAAGCGTTACAACAAACAAATGATGGACGGAATGCTGACAATGCAGACATTCTCCCCCAGTCAAGAGATCTGGGTTAAATCCATCGTTCTTTTGCCCACTACGCCACCCCAGTTCAGACATGGCCATATGCAAATCAGTCTTGACCCTGTGCCTCTTGGGAACAGTCCAGCCCGAACCGCTAAGCCATGTCTTCCCTGGACTGGAATTAAGCATCCTAGGACCGGTTTCTGGCTATCAGCCGTCATCAGCCAGGATAGCTTGACTCCAGTGGCGTAGTGAGCACGGGACCCACGTCTGGGCATACCCATCCCACTTAGGGCGAAAAGCGTTACAACAAACAAATGATGGACGGAATGCTGACAATGCAGACATTCTCCCCCAGTCAAGAGATCTGGGTTAAATCCATCGTTCTTTTGCCCACTACGCCACCCCAGTTCAGACATGGCCATATGCAAATCAGTCTTGACCCTGTGCCTCTTGGGAACAGTCCAGGCCGAACCGCCAAGCCATGTCTTCCCTGGACAGGAATCAAGCATCCTAGGACCGGTTTCTGGCTATCAGCCGTCATCAGCCAGGATAGCTTGACTCCAGTGGCGTAGTGAGCACGGGACCCACGTCTGGGCATACCCATCCCTCTTAGGGCGAAAAGCGTTACATCAAAACAATGATGGACGGAATGCTGACAATGCAGAAATTCTCCCCCAGTCAAGAGATCTGGGTTAAATCCATCGTTCTTTTGCCCACTACGCCACCCCAGTTCAGACATGGCCATATGCAAATCAGTCTTGACCCTGTGCCTCTTGGGAACAGTCCAGCCCGAACCGCCAAGCCATGTCTTCCCTGGACTGGAATCAAGCATCCTAGGACCGGTTTCTGGCTATCAGCCGTCATCAGCCAGGATAGCTTGACTCCAGTGGCGTAGTGAGCACGGGACCCACGTCTGGGCATACACATCCCACTTAGGGCGAAAAGCGTTACAACAAACAAATGATGGACGGAATAGTGACAATGCAGACATTTTCCCCCAGTCAAGAGATCTGGGTTAAATCCATCGTTCTTTTGCCCACTACGCCACCCCAGTTCAGACATGGCCATATGCAAATCAGTCTTGATCCTGTGCCTCTTGGGAACAGTCCAGCCCGAACCGCCAAGCCATGTCTTCCCTGGACTGGAATCAAGCATCCTAGGACCGGTTTCTGGCTATCAGCCGTCATCAGCCAGGATAGCTTGACTCCAGTGGCGTAGTGAGCACGGGACCCACGTCTGGGCATACCCATCCCACTTACGGCAAAAAGCGTTACAACAAACAAATGATGGACGGAATGCTGACAATGCAGACATTCTCCCCCATTCAAGAGATCTGGGTTAAATCCTTCGTTCTTTTGCCCACTACGCCACCCCAGTTCAGACATGGCCATATGCAAATCAGTCTTGACCCTATGCCTCTTGGGAACAGTCCAGCCCGAACCGCCAAGCCATGTCTTCCCTGGACTGGAATCAAGCATCCTAGGACCGGTTTCTGGCTATCAGCCGTCATCAGCCAGGATAGCTTGACTCCAGTGGCGTAGTGAGCACGGGACCCACGTCTGGGCATACCCATCCCACTTAGGGCGAAAAGCGTTACAACAAACAAATGATGGACGGAATGCTGACAATGCAGACATTCTCCCCCAGTCAAGAGATCTGGGTTAAATCCATCGTTCTTTTGCCCACTACGCCACCCCAGTTCAGACATGGCCATATGCAAATCAGTCTTGACCCTGTGCCTCTTGGGAACAGTCAAGCCCGTACCGCCAAGCCATGTCTTCCCTGGACTGGAATCAAGCATCCTAGGACCGGTTTCTGGCTATCAGCCGTCATCAGCCAGGATAGCTTGACTCCAGTGGCGTAGTGAGCACGGGACCCACGTCTGGGCATACCCATCCCACTTAGGGCGAAGAGCGTTACAACAAACAAATGATGGACGGAATGCTGACAATGCAGACATTCTCCCCCATTCAAGAGATCTGGGTTAAATCCATCGTTCTTTTGCCCACTACGCCACCCCAGTTCAGACATGGCCATATGCAAATCAGTCTTAAACCTGTGTCTCTTGGGAACATTCCAGCCCGAACCGCCAAGCCATGTCTTCCCTGGACTGGAATCAAGCATCCTAGGACCGGTTTCTGGCTATCAGCCATCATCAGCCAGGATAGCTTGACTCCAGTGGCGCAGTGAGCACGGGACCCACATCTGGGCATACCCATCCCACTTAGGGTGAAAAGCGTTCCAACAAACAAATGATGGACGGAATGCTGACAATGCAGACATTCTCCCCCAGTCAAGAGATCTGGGTTAAATCCATCGTTCTTTTGCCCACTACGCCACCCCAGTTCAGACATGGCCATATGCAAATCAGTCTTGACCCTGTGCCTCTTGGGAACAGTCCAGCCCGAACCACTAAGCCATGTCTTCCCTGGACTGGAATTAAGCATCCTAGGACCGGTTTCTGGCTATCAGCCGTCATCAGCCAGGATAGCTTGACTCCAGTGGCGTAGTGAGCACGGGACCCACGTCTGGGCATACCCATCCCACTTAGGGCGAAAAGCGTTACAACAAACAAATGATGGACGGAATGCTGACAATGCAGACATTCTCCCCCAGTCAAGAGATCTGGGTTAAATCCATCGTTCTTTTGCCCACTACGCCACCCCAGTTCAGACATGGCCATATGCAAATCAGTCTTGACCCTGTGCCTCTTGGGAACAGTCCAGCCCGAACCGCCAAGCCATGTCTTCCCTGGACTGGAATCAAGCATCCTAGGACCGGTTTCTGGCTATCAGCCGTCATCAGCCAGGAAAGCTTGACTCCAGCGGCGTAGTGAGCACGGGACCCACGTCTGGGCATACCCATCCCACTTAGGGCGAAAAGCGTTACATCAAACCAATGATGGACGGAATGCTGACAATGCAGACATTCTCCCCAGTCAAGAGATCTGGGTTAAATCCATCGTTCTTTAGCCCACTACGCCACCCCAGTTCAGACATGGCCATATGCAAATCAGTCTTGACCCTGTGCCTCTTGGGAACAGTCCAGCCCGAACCGCCAAGCCATGTCTTCCCTGGACTGGAATCAAGCATCCTAGGACCGGTTTCTGGCTATCAGCCGTCATCAGCCAGGATAGCTTGACTCCAGTGGCGTAGTGAGCACGGGACCCACGTCTGGGCATACCCATCCCACTTAGGGCGAAAAGCGTTACAACAAACAAATGATGGACGGAATGCTGACAATGCAGACATTCTCCCCCAGTCAAGAGATATAGGTTAAATCCATCGTTCTTTTGCCCACTACGCCACCCCAGTTCAGACATGGCCATATGCAAATCAGTCTTGACCCTGTGCCTCTTGGGAACAGTCCAGCCCGAACTGCCAAACCATGTCTTCCCTGCACTGGAATCAAGCATCCTAGGACCGGTTTCTGGCTATCAGCCGTCATCAGCCAGGATAGCTTGACTCCAGTGGCGTAGTGAGCACGGGACCCACGTCTGGGCATACCCATCCCACTTAGGGCGAAAAGCGTTACAACAAACAAATGATGGACGGAATGCTGACAATGCAGACATTCTCCCCCAGTCAAGAGATCTGGGTTAAATCCATTGTTCTTTTGCCCACTACGCCACCCCAGTTCAGACATGGCCATATGCAAATCAGTCTTGACCCTGTGCCTCTTGGGAACAGTCCAGCCCGAACCGCCAAGCCATGTCTTCCCTGGACTGGAATCAAGCATCCTAGGACCGGGTTCTGGCTATCAGCCGTCATCAGCCAGGATAGCTTGACTCCAGTGGCGTAGTGAGCACGGGACCCACGTCTGGGCATACCCATCCCACTTAGGGCGAAAAGCGTTACAACAAACAAATGATGGACGGAATGCTGACAATGCAGACATTCTCCCCCAGTCAAGAGATCTGGGTTAAATCCATCGTTCTTTTGCCCACTACGCCACCCCAGTTCAGACATGGCCATATGCAAATCAGTCTTGACCCTCTGCCTCTTGGGAACAGTCCAGCCCGAACCGCCAAGCCATGTCTTCCCTGGACTGGAATCAAGCATCCTAGGACCGGTTTCTGGCTATCAGCCGTCATCAGCCAGGATAGCTTGACTCCAGTGGCGTAGTGAGCACGGGACCCACGTCTGGGCATACCCATCCCACTTAGGGCAAAAAGCGTTACAACAAACAAATGATGGACGGAATGCTGACAATGCAGACATTCTCCCCCATTCAAGAGATCTGGGTTAAATCCATCGTTCTTTTGCCCACTACGCCACCCCAGTTCAGACATGGCCATATGCAAATCAGTCTTGACCCTCTGCCTCTTGGGAACAGTCCAGCCCGAACCGCCAAGCCATGTCTTCCCTGGACTGGAATCAAGCATCCTAGGACCAGTTTCTGGCTATCAGCCGTCATCAGCCAGGATAGCTTGACTCCAGTGGCGTAGTGAGCACCGGACCCACGTCTGGGCATACCCATCCCACTTAGGGCGAAAAGCGTTACAACAAACAAATGATGGACGGAATGCTGACAATGCAGACATTCTCCCCCAGTCAAGAGATCTGGGTTAAATCCATCGTTCTTTTGCCCACTACGCCACCCCAGTTCAGACATGGCCATATGCAAATCAGTCTTGACCCTGTGCCTCTTGGGAACAGTCAAGCCCGTACCGCCAAGCCATGTCTTCCCAGGACTGGAATCAAGCATCCTAGGACCAGTTTCTGGCTATCAGCCGTCATCAGCCAGGATAGCTTGACTCCAGTGGCGTAGTGAGCACGGGACCCACGTCTGGGCATACCCATCCCACTTAGGGCGAAGAGCGTTACAACAAACAAATGATGGACGGAATGCTGACAATGCAGACATTCTCTCCCATTCAAGAGATCTGGGTTAAATCCATCATTCTTTTGCCCACTACGCCACCCCAGTTCAGACATGGCCATATGCAAATCAGTCTTAAACCTGTGTCTCTTGGGAACAGTCCAGCCCGAACCGCCAAGCCATGTCTTCCCTGGACTGGAATCAGGCATCCTAGGACCGGTTTCTGGCTATCAGCCGTCATCAGCCAGGATAGCTTGACTCCAGTGGCGTAGTGAGCACGGGACCCACATCTGGGCATACCCATCCCACTTAGGGTGAAAAGCGTTACAACAAACAAATGATGGACGGAATGCTGACAATGCAGACATTCTCCCCCAGTCAAGAGATCTGGGTTAAATCCATCGTTCTTTTGCCCACTACGCCACCCCAGTTCAGACATGGCCATATGCAAATCAGTCTTGACCCTGTGCCTCTTGGGAACAGTCCAGCCCGAACCGCTAAGCCATGTCTTCCCTGGACTGGAATTAAGCATCCTAGGACCGGTTTCTGGCTATCAGCCGTCATCAGCCAGGATAGCTTGACTCCAGTGGCGTAGTGAGCACGGGACCCACGTCTGGGCATACCCATCCCACTTAGGGCGAAAAGCGTTACAACAAACAAATGATGGACGGAATGCTGACAATGCAGACATTCTCCCCCAGTCAAGAGATCTGGGTTAAATCCATCGTTCTTTTGCCCACTACGCCACCCCAGTTCAGACATGGCCATATGCAAATCAGTCTTGACCCTGTGCCTCTTGGGAACAGTCCAGGCCGAACCGCCAAGCCATGTCTTCCCTGGACAGGAATCAAGCATCCTAGGACCGGTTTCTGGCTATCAGCCGTCATCAGCCAGGATAGCTTGACTCCAGTGGCGTAGTGAGCACGGGACCCACGTCTGGGCATACCCATCCCTCTTAGGGCGAAAAGCGTTACATCAAAACAATGATGGACGGAATGCTGACAATGCAGACATTCTCCCCCAGTCAAGAGATCTGGGTTAAATCCATCGTTCTTTTGCCCACTACGCCACCCCAGTTCAGACATGGCCATATGCAAATCAGTCTTGACCCTGTGCCTCTTGGGAACAGTCCAGCCCGAACCGCCAAGCCATGTCTTCCCTGGACTGGAATCAAGCATCCTAGGACCGGTTTCTGGCTATCAGCCGTCATCAGCCAGGATAGCTTGACTCCAGTGGCGTAGTGAGCACGGGACCCACGTCTGGGCATACACATCCCACTTAGGGCGAAAAGCGTTACAACAAACAAATGATGGACGGAATAGTGACAATGCAGACATTTTCCCCCAGTCAAGAGATCTGGGTTAAATCCATCGTTCTTTTGCCCACTACGCCACCCCAGTTCAGACATGGCCATATGCAAATCAGTCTTGATCCTGTGCCTCTTGGGAACAGTCCAGCCCGAACCGCCAAGCCATGTCTTCCCTGGACTGGAATCAAGCATCCTAGGACCGGTTTCTGGCTATCAGCCGTCATCAGCCAGGATAGCTTGACTCCAGTGGCGTAGTGAGCACGGGACCCACGTCTGGGCATACCCATCCCACTTACGGCAAAAAGCGTTACAACAAACAAATGATGGACGGAATGCTGACAATGCAGACATTCTCCCCCATTCAAGAGATCTGGGTTAAATCCTTCGTTCTTTTGCCCACTACGCCACCCCAGTTCAGACATGGCCATATGCAAATCAGTCTTGACCCTATGCCTCTTGGGAACAGTCCAGCCCGAACCGCCAAGCCATGTCTTCCCTGGACTGGAATCAAGCATCCTAGGACCGGTTTCTGGCTATCAGCCGTCATCAGCCAGGATAGCTTGACTCCAGTGGCGTAGTGAGCACGGGACCCACGTCTGGGCATACCCATCCCACTTAGGGCGAAAAGCGTTACAACAAACAAATGATGGACGGAATGCTGACAATGCAGACATTCTCCCCCAGTCAAGAGATCTGGGTTAAATCCATCGTTCTTTTGCCCACTACGCCACCCCAGTTCAGACATGGCCATATGCAAATCAGTCTTGACCCTGTGCCTCTTGGGAACAGTCAAGCCCGTACCGCCAAGCCATGTCTTCCCTGGACTGGAATCAAGCATCCTAGGACCGGTTTCTGGCTATCAGCCGTCATCAGCCAGGATAGCTTGACTCCAGTGGCGTAGTGAGCACGGGACCCACGTCTGGGCATACCCATCCCACTTAGGGCGAAGAGCGTTACAACAAACAAATGATGGACGGAATGCTGACAATGCAGACATTCTCCCCCATTCAAGAGATCTGGGTTAAATCCATCGTTCTTTTGCCCACTACGCCACCCCAGTTCAGACATGGCCATATGCAAATCAGTCTTAAACCTGTGTCTCTTGGGAACATTCCAGCCCGAACCGCCAAGCCATGTCTTCCCTGGACTGGAATCAAGCATCCTAGGACCGGTTTCTGGCTATCAGCCATCATCAGCCAGGATAGCTTGACTCCAGTGGCGCAGTGAGCACGGGACCCACATCTGGGCATACCCATCCCACTTAGGGTGAAAAGCGTTCCAACAAACAAATGATGGACGGAATGCTGACAATGCAGACATTCTCCCCCAGTCAAGAGATCTGGGTTAAATCCATCGTTCTTTTGCCCACTACGCCACCCCAGTTCAGACATGGCCATATGCAAATCAGTCTTGACCCTGTGCCTCTTGGGAACAGTCCAGCCCGAACCACTAAGCCATGTCTTCCCTGGACTGGAATTAAGCATCCTAGGACCGGTTTCTGGCTATCAGCCGTCATCAGCCAGGATAGCTTGACTCCAGTGGCGTAGTGAGCACGGGACCCACGTCTGGGCATACCCATCCCACTTAGGGCGAAAAGCGTTACAACAAACAAATGATGGACGGAATGCTGACAATGCAGACATTCTCCCCCAGTCAAGAGATCTGGGTTAAATCCATCGTTCTTTTGCCCACTACGCCACCCCAGTTCAGACATGGCCATATGCAAATCAGTCTTGACCCTGTGCCTCTTGGGAACAGTCCAGCCCGAACCGCCAAGCCATGTCTTCCCTGGACTGGAATCAAGCATCCTAGGACCGGTTTCTGGCTATCAGCCGTCATCAGCCAGGAAAGCTTGACTCCAGCGGCGTAGTGAGCACGGGACCCACGTCTGGGCATACCCATCCCACTTAGGGCGAAAAGCGTTACATCAAACCAATGATGGACGGAATGCTGACAATGCAGACATTCTCCCCAGTCAAGAGATCTGGGTTAAATCCATTGTTCTTTAGCCCACTACGCCACCCCAGTTCAGACATGGCCATATGCAAATCAGTCTTGACCCTGTGCCTCTTGGGAACAGTCCAGCCCGAACCGCCAAGCCATGTCTTCCCTGGACTGGAATCAAGCATCCTAGGACCGGTTTCTGGCTATCAGCCGTCATCAGCCAGGATAGCTTGACTCCAGTGGCGTAGTGAGCACGGGACCCACGTCTGGGCATACCCATCCCACTTAGGGCGAAAAGCGTTACAACAAACAAATGATGGACGGAATGCTGACAATGCAGACATTCTCCCCCAGTCAAGAGATATAGGTTAAATCCATCGTTCTTTTGCCCACTACGCCACCCCAGTTCAGACATGGCCATATGCAAATCAGTCTTGACCCTGTGCCTCTTGGGAACAGTCCAGCCCGAACTGCCAAACCATGTCTTCCTTGCACTGGAATCAAGCATCCTAGGACCGGTTTCTGGCTATCAGCCGTCATCAGCCAGGATAGCTTGACTCCAGTGCGTAGTGAGCACGGGACCCACGTCTGGGCATACCCATCCCACTTAGGGCGAAAAGCGTTACAACAAACAAATGATGGACGGAATGCTGACAATGCAGACATTCTCCCCCAGTCAAGAGATCTGGGTTAAATCCATCGTTCTTTTGCCCACTACGCCACCCCAGTTCAGACATGGCCATATGCAAATCAGTCTTGACCCTCTGCCTCTTGGGAACAGTCCAGCCCGAACCGCCAAGCCATGTCTTCCCTGGACTGGAATCAAGCATCCTAGGACCGGTTTCTGGCTATCAGCCGTCATCAGCCAGGATAGCTTGACTCCAGTGGCGTAGTGAGCACGGGACCCACGTCTGGGCATACCCATCCCACTTAGGGCAAAAAGCGTTACAACAAACAAATGATGGACGGAATGCTGACAATGCAGACATTCTCCCCCATTCAAGAGATCTGGGTTAAATCCATCGTTCTTTTGCCCACTACGCCACCCCAGTTCAGACATGGCCATATGCAAATCAGTCTTGACCCTCTGCCTCTTGGGAACAGTCCAGCCCGAACCGCCAAGCCATGTCTTCCCTGGACTGGAATCAAGCATCCTAGGACCAGTTTCTGGCTATCAGCCGTCATCAGCCAGGATAGCTTGACTCCAGTGGCGTAGTGAGCACCGGACCCACGTCTGGGCATACCCATCCCACTTAGGGCGAAAAGCGTTACAACAAACAAATGATGGACGGAATGCTGACAATGCAGACATTCTCCCCCAGTCAAGAGATCTGGGTTAAATCCATCGTTCTTTTGCCCACTACGCCACCCCAGTTCAGACATGGCCATATGCAAATCAGTCTTGACCCTGTGCCTCTTGGGAACAGTCAAGCCCGTACAGCCAAGCCATGTCTTCCCAGGACTGGAATCAAGCATCCTAGGACCAGTTTCTGGCTATCAGCCGTCATCAGCCAGGATAGCTTGACTCCAGTGGCGTAGTGAGCACGGGACCCACGTCTGGGCATACCCATCCCACTTAGGGCGAAGAGCGTTACAACAAACAAATGATGGACGGAATGCTGACAATGCAGACATTCTCCCCCATTCAAGAGATCTGGGTTAAATCCATCATTCTTTTGCCCACTACGCCACCCCAGTTCAGACATGGCCATATGCAAATCAGTCTTAAACCTGTGTCTCTTGGGAACAGTCCAGCCCGAACCGCCAAGCCATGTCTTCCGTGGACTGGAATCAGGCATCCTAGGACCGGTTTCTGGCTATCAGCCGTCATCAGCCAGGATAGCTTGACTCCAGTGGCGTAGTGAGCACGGGACCCACATCTGGGCATACCCATCCCACTTAGGGTGAAAAGCGTTACAACAAACAAATGATGGACGGAATGCTGACAATGCAGACATTCTCCCCCAGTCAAGAGATCTGGGTTAAATCCATCGTTCTTTTGCCCACTACGCCACCCCAGTTCAGACATGGCCATATGCAAATCAGTCTTGACCCTGTGCCTCTTGGGAACAGTCCAGCCCGAACCGCTAAGCCATGTCTTCCCTGGACTGGAATTAAGCATCCTAGGACCGGTTTCTGGCTATCAGCCGTCATCAGCCAGGATAGCTTGACTCCAGTGGCGTAGTGAGCACGGGACCCACGTCTGGGCATACCCATCCCACTTAGGGCGAAAAGCGTTACAACAAACAAATGATGGACGGAATGCTGACAATGCAGACATTCTCCCCCAGTCAAGAGATCTGGGTTAAATCCATCGTTCTTTTGCCCACTACGCCACCCCAGTTCAGACATGGCCATATGCAAATCAGTCTTGACCCTGTGCCTCTTGGGAACAGTCCAGCCCGAACCGCCAAGCCATGTCTTCCCTGGACTGGAATCAAGCATCCTAGGACCGGTTTCTGGCTATCAGCCGTCATCAGCCAGGATAGCTTGACTCCAGCGGCGTAGTGAGCACGGGACCCACGTCTGGGCATACCCATCCCACTTAGGGCGAAAAGCGTTACATCAAACCAATGATGGACAGAATGCTGACAATGCAGACATTCTCCCCAGTCAAGAGATCTGGGTTAAATCCATCGTTCTTTAGCCCACTATGCCACCCCAGTTCAGACATGGCCATATGCAAATCAGTCTTGACCCTGTGCCTCTTGGGAACAGTCCAGCCCTAACCGCCAAGCCATGTCTTCCCTGGACTGGAGTCAAGCATCCTAGGACCGGCTTCTGGCTATCAGCCGTCATCAGCCAGGATAGCTTGACTCCAGTGGCGTAGTGAGCACGGGACCCACGTCTGGGCATACCCATCCCACTTAGGGCGAAAAGCGTTACAACAAACAAATGATGGACGGAATGCTGACAATGCAGACATTCTCCCCCAGTCAAGAGATCTGGGTTAAATCCATCGTTCTTTAGCCCACTACGCCACCCCAGTTCAGACATGGCCATATGCAAATCAGTCTTGACCCTGTGCCTCTTGGGAACAGTCCAGCCCGAACCGCCAAGCCATGTCTTCCCTGGACTGGAATCAAGCATCCTAGGACCGGTTTCTGGCTATCAGCCGTCATCAGCCAGGATAGCTTGAGTCCAGTGGCGTAGTGAGCACGGGACCCACGTCTGGGCATACCCATCCCACTTAGGGCGAAAAGCGTTACAACAAACAAATGATGGACAGAATTCTGACAATGCAGACATTCTCCCCCAGTCAAGAGATCTAGGTTAAATCCATCGTTCTTTTGCCCACTACGCCACCCCAGTTCAGACATGGCCATATGCAAATCAGTCTTGACCCTGTGCCTCTTGGGAACAGTCCAGCCCGAACTGCCAAACCATGTCTTCCCTGCACTGGAATCAAGCATCCTAGGACCGGTTTCTGGCTATCAGCCGTCATCAGCCAGGATAGCTTGACTCCAGTGGCGTAGTGAGCACGGGACCCACGTCTGGGCATACCCATCCCACTTAGGGCGAAAAGCGTTACAACAAACAAATGATGGACGGAATGCTGAAAATGCAGACATTCTCCCCCAGTCAAGAGATCTGGGTTAAATCCATTGTTCTTTTGCCCACTACGCCACCCCAGTTCAGACATGGCCATATGCAAATCTGTCTTGACCCTGTGCCTCTTGGGAACAGTCCAGCCCGAACCGCCAAGCCATGTCTTCCCTGGACTGGAATCAAGCATCCTAGGACCGGGTTCTGGCTATCAGCCGTCATCAGCCAGGATAGCTTGACTCCAGTGGCGTAGTGAGCACGGGACCCACGTCTGGGCATACCCATCCCACTTAGGGCGAAAAGCGTTACAACAAACAAATGATGGACGGAATGCTGACAATGCAGACATTCTCCCCCAGTCCAGAGATCTGGGTTAAATCCATCGTTCTTTTGCCCACTACGCCACCCCAGTTCAGACATGGCCATATGCAAATCAGTCTTGACCCTCTGCCTCTTGGGAACAGTCCAGCCCGAACCGCCAAGCCATGTCTTCCCTGGACTGGAATCAAGCATCCTAGGACCGGTTTCTGGCTATCAGCCGTCATCAGCCAGGATAGCTTGACTCCAGTGGCGTAGTGAGCACGGGGCCCACGTCTGGGCATACCCATCCTACTTAGGGCGAAAAGCGTTACAACAAACAAATGATGGACGGAATGCTGACAATGCAGACATTCTCCCCCAGTCAAGAGATCTGGGTTAAATCCATCGTTCTTTTGCCCACTACGCCACCCCAGTTCAGACATGGCCATATGCAAATCAGTCTTGACCCTGTGCCTCTTGGGAACAGTCCAGCCCGAACCGCCAAGCCATGTCTTCCCTGGACTGGAATCAAGCATCCTAGGACCGGTTTCTGGCTATCAGCCGTCATCAGCCAGGATAGCTTGACTCCAGTGGCGTAGTGAGCACGGGACCCACGTCTGGGCATACCCATCCCACTTAGGGCGAAAAGCGTTACAACAAACAAATGATGGACGGAATGCTGACAATGCAGACATTCTCCCTCAGTCAAGAGATCTGGGTTAAATCCATCGTTCTTTTGCCCACTACGCCACCCCAGTTCAGACATGGCCATATGCAAATCAGTCTTGACCCTGTGCCTCTTGGGAACAGTCCAGCCCGAACCGCCAAGCCATGTCTTCCCTGGACTGGAATCAAGCATCCTAGGACCGGTTTCTGGCTATCAGCCGTCATCAGCCAGGATAGCTTGACTCCAGTGGCGTAGTGAGCACGGGACCCACGTCTGGGCATACCCATCCCACTTAGGGCGAAAAGCGTTACAACAAACAAATGATGGACGGAATACTGACAATGCAGACATTCTCCCCCAGTCAAGAGATCTGGGTAAAATCCATCGTTCTTTTGCCCACTACGCCACCCCAGTTCAGACATGGCCATATGCAAATCAGTCTTGACCCTGTGCCTCTTGGGAACAGTCCAGCCCGAACCGCCAAGCCATGTCTTCCCAGGACTGGAATCAAGCATCCTAGGACCGGTTTCTGGCTATCAGCCGTCATCAGCCAGGATAGCTTGACTCCAGTGGCGTAGTGAGCACGGGTCCCACGTCTGGGAATACCCATCCCACTTAGGGCGAAAAGCGTTACAACAAACAAATGATGGACGGAATGCTGACAATGCATACATTCTCCCCCAGTCAAGAGATCTGGGTTAAATCCATCGTTCTTTTGCCCACTACACCACCCCAGTTTAGACATGGCCATATGCAAATCAGTCTTGACCCTGTGCCTCTTGGGAACAGTCCAGCCCGAACCGCCAAGCCATGTCTTCCCTGGACTGGAATCAAGCATCCTAGGACCGGTTCCTGGCTATCAGCCGTCATCAGCCAGGATAGCTTGACTCCAGTGGCGTAACCTAGAACAGCCACAGAACACCGGTACAACGACACCCATGGGCAGACGAGGCGTGTGATTGAGAGGACGTTTGGACTCCCGAAGAGCAGATTCCGGTGCCTCCACAAGACTGGCGGCGCCCTCCCATATGCCCCGGTAAAGGTCTGCAAAATCTTCATTGTGTGCTGCATGCTGCACAACATGGCAGTGGAGAAGGCCGTGCCACTCATCCTGGATCCCGATGAGCAAGATCATCCCCCCGTGGAGGATGAAGGGCTTGGGCACGGGGCAAGTGAGGATGAGGAGGAGGAGGAGGATGAGGATGAGGACATCCGGAGTCAGCTTATCCGCAACTTCTTCTCATGATGGTGAGTCCCTGTGTCTGAGTGTGCACGCTTTGAGCCTTGTGTGGCATGTGTTGCAATGTGTGTGTCCAGCTGCCCGTGTGCTAAGTGACTTGGAGTTGTGTTCTGATGTGTCATTGAAGTGATGATGTCATTCCACACATTTGTGCTGGGACAATAACTTTTCTAGCTCTTCGCTGACTTGTTGTGTGTCTGTCCTGCCCAGGTTCTTGCGGCTGTCGTCTGCTCATGTCATCATTGCCCTCCTGCTATTCCTCATGGGTATTGCTACGTGTGCTGGATCTGAGTTACATGCACAGACATGGTGAAAAGTCATTTTTGGTAAGGAGTGCAGCAAGGCATTTTGTGGGTGGTACGTGTTTGTGATATGTGAGGACTGCTCATGTGCATGTTGTGTTACCATGCATACATGTCGACTCACCATCGGCCACATGACGTGTTGCATGGCTCCCATGAATTGATAGTCACCCTTCCTGACAGTCATCTGAAATGGTATGTGGATTCTGATGAAGGCATCAATGTGTGTATAACGTCCCTCAGGAACATACGGGATGCTAATGGTGGACATGGTGTGGGACATCCCCATAACAGGCTCAATGGGGAACTGCAGCCTCCCCGTGTGCAGCAAGGGGTGTTAGGCTCAACCCCTTCACTTGTGTGCCAGCTCAGTAGGATTTCCCACATCTGTGTGTTGAAGGGGGTGTCCAGTGTAGGTAACACATGTTCAGCCAAATGACCTGTGAGTCTGTTCCAATTGATGCATTTCCCTTAGTGTGAGGCTGAGTAATAAAGGTGTTCGTCACACTCCAAGGTGCCTCATCTCTGTCAATGCAGGTCTCTTGCCACTTAGCATGCGGCATATCTGGCATAGTTGTTGTAGATTATGCATAGGAGTCCATGTGTAGTTTAGCAACATGCATGCAGTTGCTCATGGATTAGGCTCCCTATTGGGCATGAAGTACATGGTCGTGTATGTTTTTTAGCAAGGTGGTCCACACAAAGGGCCATTAACAGCTGCTGAGGGTGTGTCTCCTGTGCGCAGGTCGGCCGTCAGTTTCCTGATCCGGTGTCATGCCTCTTTGGTGATTGTGCATGCATTGTCTCTGGGTGTGCCATGTGACACTGGACACCTTACTTTACACACACACCTGTTGCAGTTGTCCTTCTGTGCAAAATGGGGCATTTTGCAAGGAGATGGCGCGTGCTGCTGCGGGCCCTGCACAAGCACCCAGTGGCCACACACACAAGATGGTGTGCATCATGTTTGGCTCGCTCACATTTGCCATGCTAGTCCACAGCATTTGTACCTCATGCTGCAACACCCTCTGCATTATGCACATGACCCACAGATAGATCCACTCCAAGAACAGACAGACCATCCCCCAGGTCCATGACAACATCCGTGTCAAATACTGCCCTGCCCTCTACGGCGCAAGTACATCCAAGCTCCCAGGTAAGTTGTCCACATCCAGGGTGCATATGCACACCTCAGCTCCAACACCCTGCACCCACACTCAGGAGGCAGTCCACAAACCCGACTCCACACCAACCTTGTACGTCTGTCATCCTAGATCCCGTGGGGCCATCTCCGTGCATCCAACCTTGCCCTGGCCACCGTTCTTCACATCCACCGTACTCCAGTATACAAGACATTGTTCTCCCACCTGGCCACACATACCTGGGACTCCCTCCCCCGGTACCTCCACATGAGCCATGACCTCTACGCCTTGATGGGAATCTCCCAAATAGGGCTCTCCGCACAGTTTAGTAAGCCCCCCCTCAGCAGCCAGAGGCCATCACAGGTGAATGTTGTGCTCCAATGCCGACATTGTATGATACCTTGTGACCCATGTGTGTCCTGTACCAGACTCTGATCCCAGGGTATGGATGGCTGGAGTTAGTTCAACACTCAGACATAGTTAGACATTTCCACACATATATGTCGTTGAATAATGCCAAATGACAGCAACATCTCATGTGAAGAAAAATAAGATTTTATTTTTGGTGGGATGAGTCTTTTGGTAGATGTGCTAGGTGCTCTACCGGGGGAATAGAATCCAAAGTTCACAGGGGGAGATGGTATCCTTGGCATTGGAAGTCATCAGAGTCCAGGGCACAGTGTTGGTCATCATTGGTCAGACTGTGACCAGCAAGTCCATGTGGCAGAGAATGTCATTGGATGAGGTGCTGCCATTGCGCCAGAGGGCCTGGTGCCAGGCCAGGTGACCTGGGAGATGTGGATGGTCCGCTGACTCTCACGGTCTTTTCCGTGGATGACCCACCTTCCTCCGGGGACCCTCAGACGCAGGCCTTGACGATGTTTGGGACGCTCCGTCAGACGAATCCTCCTCCTCCTGTCTGGTGCTGGTCTACGCCTGGTGGCACAGGGAGGGTTGGCCATGCTTTGGGCGATCTGACGGAGTGATTGGCTCACGTCCCTGTGCACCGCCAGGAGCTCAGCCAGTCTTGCCTCCATCCGTCCTTGGTGTTGTTGATGACTGGCATGATGCTCGACCTGGAGGTTCTTAATCTCATCGAGGGTCCCCTTCATCCCGGAGAGTCTTGACACGACCTGGGTGATGCCTCTGGTGTCACACCCGTATGAGTCCAGGATGTTGCGTATGTGTGACATACCGGTGTCCTGAGCTGGCTGGTCAGGTTCGCGCCTCCGCCTGCCTCCACTCCCACCACCCCTGCCCACTCGAGCCTGGCCTGCCATTGTGGGCACATCGGGTCTACGGGACCCCTGAGGGATGGCATTTGAAGGGTTGCCTGCCTCCTTCTGGGTGCCCGGAGAACCTTGTCCCTCCTGGTCAGAATGGCTCTGTTGTTCAGTGTGAGCAGGGCTCCTGGGTGTGTCCTGGGATGTGGCAGGAATGGGGGTGGTGGTTGGCACAGATGTACCTGACGCAGGTGCTGCAGGGGCTTGGGCACCAGAGGGTCCAGGTTGGTCGAGGTCATCCACGGAGTGGTGGGAGTCGTCGCTGCCGGTGGGATCGTCTACACACAGAGCCTGGGACTGTGATTCTTCCCCCCCAGTGTTGGGGGGAGATCGACGACGTTGCCCTGTGTGTGAGAGAGAGACAATGTTAATGGTGTTTCATGCCACATCTATGTTTCATACATATTCAAGTTGACACAGTTCCTCCAGGTAGTTGGATGTCCCTAGCATTCCTCTCAGTGTCCACTTGGGGATGGGTATGTTGTGGGGGACAGATTGGGATGTTCTCCTGAGTGTTTGACCTGTAGATTGTTGGCTCTGATTTGATCTTGTTGTGTCACATGTCCATTGTGGGAGTGTGTAAATCCGTTGCCTGCCCCGGGGGTGTGTGCTTGTGTTAGGGGGGTGTGTGTGACCGGGCCTGCTGTTGTGTGTAGTGTGAGTTGTCATTGGGTCTCCCAGGTGATGTGTCTGTCCCCTCATGGTGCATGCTGGCATGACAGTGAGTGTGAGTACCTGTGCTTGTGGAGTTGGTGTTTGAGTGTACAGTGGTCCCAAGAGGGCCTTGTGCTGCATACAGCAGGGCCCAGTGTCAGCTACCTTGTCAGTAGTTTGCCAGTCCCTGTGCATTGTGCATGGGTATGTACCTATGCCATATGGGCTGAGGGCATTGTTGTCTGCGTCTCATTTCCACAATGTATTGTGTGGGGCCCACCTTCCCAGCCTCCCGGACATCCAGTCTTGTGTTTGTGGTTGTTGTAGCCTTGGACATGGCCTTGCCTTGATTTGTGAAGGGTGCATGGAGACGTTAGTGGCATGAGCGTGGTTTTTGAGTGTGGTTGTGTGCGGTGAGTGCTTGGGGGAAGTTGCGTGCATTTGGTGTATATGTGGTGTGGACCCCATTGCCCCCATGTTACATAAATTGTTTGTGTACTCACCAGGCTCTGCGACTCCTTCATCTCCGTGTACTCCCACCGGCGGTAGCAGGGCCATCACCTTCTCCTCCCAGGGATGGTAGTGTACGGGTCTGCGGGGCGGCCCACCTCCAGTGATGTTAGTCTGGGCATATTTTTCATTCATTTTCCTCTTGACCGCCCGGCGCAGATCGTACCACCTGGCTTGGCATTCATGCCTGGTCCTTCGGATGAGCGCAACAGCATTCACCTTATCGACAATCCTCTGCCACATGGCAGATTTTTCAGATATGCTGGTCTGTCTGACCAATGTTCCAAACAGCTGTGGCTCGACTCTGATGACTTCGTTGACAAGGAGGTCCAGCTCTGCCGTAGTGAACTTTGGATTCTTGTCTGTGGGCATGGTGTGGGGTGTGGGTATGGGTGTGGATGGTTGTGGGTATGTGGGTGTGAATGTGAGTGTGTGTGTGTGAATGTGAAGAGGGGGATGTTTGTGGAGGAGGTTGTGTGAAGGTGTGTGAGTGAAGGTGTAGTGAAGGTATGAGTAATGTGGGGTTGTTTGTGTGTGGGGTCTGTCAGCAGTGGGTCTGTTGCAAAGGCTCATGGTTTGTGTGTGTGGGCCCTTTTTATTGGTCAATTTTTGGGTGTGGCTGTGTTTGAATTTTGGTGGGTGTGTTATAAGAGGTGGTTATGATTTGGGGCCTCTGTTGGCCTGTTTGGATGTGGCAGGTCAGTCATTGAGATGTATTTTGTCGTGTAGACGTGTTTTGTGTTGTTGTGCGAGTCGATTTGACCCTGCTTGTGCTGTTTTACAGTGTCCTGGTTCTGTATGAGTCTTTTTCGCATAGGTACGATCCGTACATACGCGATGCTAGGTGAGGGTGCTGGGGTACGGTGTTGGAGTGCGGCGCGTACATGCGGTGGAGGTACTGTGCGTACATGGGGGGTGCGGTGCGTACATGCGGTGGGGGGCAGGGGGTTCGGTGCGTACATGCAGTGCTGGGGTACGGTGCGCACATGCGGTGCTGGGGTACGGTGCGCACATGCGGTGCTGGGGTACGGTGCATACATGCAGTGGGGGGCAGGGGGTACGGTGCGTACATGGGGGGGTGCAGTGCGTTCATGCAGTGGGGTGCAGGGGGTTCGGTGCGTACATGCGGTGCTGGGGTACGGTGCGTACATGCGCTGCTGGGGTACGGTGCGTGCATGCGGTGCTGGGGTACGGTGCGTACATGCGGTGGTGGTCAGGGGGTATGGTGCGTACATGCGGTGGGGGGCAGGGGGTATGCTGCGTACATGCGGTGGGGGGGCTGGGGGTACAGTGCGTACATGCGGTGGGGGTATGGTGCGTACACGTGCGGCCCTGGGGTACGGCGCGTACATGCGGATGTACGGCACGCACATGAGGGGGTGATGCGTGTACATGGGGGGACGGTGCGTACAGTTGCGTGGCAGGGGTACAGTGCGGACAGGGTGGTGTACGGTGCTGACATATTTGGGGTTGGGGGGCTGTACGGCTCATACACAGGCATGGGTTTACCCGTGTACATGTGTGCTACTGCGTTAGCTCCGTACGGGCCATTTTCCGTGCGATTGTGTATTCGGGCGGACGGTCGGGATCGTACTTGCGAGTTCGGACTTGTGTTTTACGATTTGCATGTACAAATGTCCGGCTCACTCTCGTACACTTTTCCCGACGATATTCGGGCGCAAAAACTTTCCGACGCACTCTCGTAGACTTTTCCCGACGCTATTCGTAGATATTTTTCACGTACGAATCGTACTTGGCTGTTTGTACGGTACTTGTACAGCTCGTACGTAAAAAAATACGGATACGAGTCGTACGGTAATTTTATTTAACGGATCGGAATCGGCACCTTAATCTGGGTAGGTGCTGGACACTAAACTTAACTAACTTACTATTCCCACTCCAGTTACTAAAAATTCAGGGTAGGTGCTGGACAATAAACTTAAATGATTTGCTATTCCTACTCCAGTTAGAATGAAATCAGGGTAGGTACTGGACACTAAACTTAATTAATTTACTATTCCTACTCCAGTTAGCATTTAATCTGGGCAGGTGCTGGACACTAAACTTAATTAATTTACTATTCCCATTCCAGTTACTTTTAATTCACGGTAGGTGCTGGACACTTAACTTAAATAATTTACTATTCCCACTCCAGTTAGTATTAAATCAGGGTAGGTGCTGGACACTAAACTTAATTAATTTACTATTCCCACTCCAGTGTAGGTGCTGGACACAAAACCTAATTAATTTACTATTCCCACTCCAATCAGTAATAATTCAGGTGAGGTGATGGACACTAAACGTAATTAATTTACTATACCTACTGTAATTACTATAAAGTCAAATAATCTGCCAAACACTAAACATATGTAATTTTCTTTTGCCAATACAAATAATATAAGATCACTAACTGTACTCTACATTACAATTT
The DNA here is from genome assembly GCF_964204655.1 of Triturus cristatus. Lineage (NCBI taxonomy): Eukaryota > Metazoa > Chordata > Amphibia > Caudata > Salamandridae > Triturus > Triturus cristatus. Next base: position 91,348,984 of record NC_140587.1, on the reverse strand, counting down.
AATTATTTAATAATTGCTATAATAATTTAGTACACTCTGGGGCCGATTCCGATCTCGGTCGGATGGGCACCGAATTGGGATCGGCCGGAAAAACTACGAGCCGTACGCGTGTTTTCCGGCCGACTCGTACAGCTGTACGAGCGAGCAACTACGATGCGAGCTACATGAAATTCACCGACCGAGTCGTTTCTGGGTTCGAACCGCTCCGTACGTCTCGATCAGAAGCTAACCGTGGTGTGCAATGGATGCGATTTACAACCGAGCCAGTACGATGCATGCATCGGACAGCCTGTGCGAGCCGGAGTGTCCGGCTCGCAAAAGCTCCCGGAGTCCGCGTTGGACCCCCTGACACCCGTAGCCTTACGACTCGGACACAAGGGGAGACATATGGGTCTCCCCTACACAGGCATGTACGGTGCGGGTGGCACCAACGCGTACCCACTGTAGGGGGCGCACTTGTTCGAGACGTACCCATTCAGTCAATGGGAGCCCATGTACGCGTCGTACGACCGGCTCCCATTGACTTCTATGGGAGTCCAACCGAACCGAGTCCGACAGCATACCTGCGCATCGTAGTGGCTCGTCGGACTGTAGGGGTCCTGCTCGGTCAGAAAATACTCCGGATCTGACTCGGTCGGAGTGCTTTCCGATCCTGATCGGAATCGGCCCCTATATATTATATATTTTTTTTAAATGTTATAAAATTAATATCATTATTTTTAAACTTTTTTTATAATATTATGTTTTTCTAAATATTATGATTTACATATAAATAATATTTAATCTACATACTATACCTAATATGTATGATTAAAATAATAGTTTTTTGATCATCTCAAAACATTATATTTTATATTAAATATGACAAATTAATGCATATAAATATATATTTCTATCATATTTTCATAAATTACTGTATTAAATAATATTGTACATTATTGATGTTGCATTATTTAACATATTTTTAAAATATTAATAAACAATTAAGTATTAACTATGTTGGGTGTATAGGGGATAAGGGTGGTGAGTGTTTTAAAATAATTGAATTATATATTTTTTTTAAATCGAAATTTTTTATTTGAATGTAGAAATTTTTTATGTGAATTTAGAAATTATTGTTTTGGGATTTAGAAGTTGTGTTTATAGGGTGTAAGTTTGGGGAGTGCTCTACAAAAGTTGTTTAGATATTTTAAAAGCAAAAAAATTTTAACAAAAAATAATACACATTTACATAATAATATGTGTTTGTAGTGTATATTTTTTATTTTAAATATCCCACTCCCCCAAAAATATTTTCTAAATTCGAAAATATATATTCAAAGTTATAATTTTAAATTTCAAATTTATTAAGAATTTAAATCAATTATTTTTAAACGCTCCCCACCCTTATCCCCTATAAACCTAACATCCCGCTCCTAAAACAAAATATTCTAAATTTGAAAATATATATTCACATTTATAATTTTAAATTTAGAATTCATTAAAAATGTAAATAACTTATTTTAAAACACTCCCCACCCTTATCCCCCCTAAAAACCCAACATCCTGCTCCTAAAAAATATTATACACTTTTAACTTTTTATAACATTAACTAACTATTATTATGCTCAAAACAAACTTTAAAAAGATTATAATATAGTACAATAACGATATTTTAACACAACAATATTTTTACAGTCGACATTACAAACTTCAATATTTTTGACAACACTTAGGGGCCGATTCCGATCCTGTATTTTTTTTTTCCCGTACGACTCGTATCCGTATTTTTTTCCGTATGAATCGTACAAGTCACGTCCGACCCGTGAAGTACGATTCGTACGGGAAAAAGTACATACAGATCAGCCCTATCCGTACGAATCAGATCAGGAAAAGTTGTACGAGACGTACCCGGACACTTTTCCGTACGAATCGTAAAAATGCAGTCCGACCATACTAGTACGATCCGGACCGGCTTTCCGATTTACGATTTGTACGGAAAACGTCTGTCCCGTACACGGGGAATGACTTGAACATATGCAATGTCTGTGCACGCACCGTACAGTAGCAATGTCAGTTTACGCACCGTACATAGCAATGGGGGTGTACTCACCGTACATAGCAATGGGGTTGTACGCACCGTACATACCAATGGGGGTCTACGCAGCGTACATAGCAATGGGGGTGTACGCACCATACATAAGCGATGGCGGTGTACGTACCGTACATAGCAGTGGGGGTGTACGCACCGTACATAGCGATGGGGGTGTCTGCACCGTACATAAGCGATGGCGGTGTACGCACCGTACAGAGCTATAGGGGTGTACGCACCGTACATAAGCGATGGCGGTGTACGCATCGTACATAGCAATGGGGGTGTACACACCGTACATAGCGATGGGGGTGTTCGCACCGTACATAAGCGATGGCGGTGTACGCACCGTACATAGCGATGGCGGTGTACGCACCATACATAAGCGATGGCGGTGTACGCACCGTACATACACAATGCATGGGGGGGTATGTCTGTACGATTCGTACCCCTGTACCGTACTGAACCACGGACACTGTAAAACAGCACAAGGAGAGTTATTCGACTCACACAACACCACAAAACACGTCTACACTGCACAAAAAATGGAAAGGACTGACCTGGACACATCCAAACAGGCAAACAGAGGGGCAAACTCACAACAACCCCTTATAACACACCCACCAAAAATTCAAACTGAGCCACACCCACAAATGGACCAATAAAAAGGGCCCACACACACAAACCATGAGCCTTTGCAACAGACTCACTGCAGCTACAGAGCACAACAACAGCACCCATCCACCTTAACATATACACCTTCACACAACCTCCTTCACACATACCCCTTCTACACATTCACACCCACACCGTCACATTCAGACCCACACACCCACAACCATCCACACCCTCACCCTACACCATGCCCACAGACAAGAATCCAAAGTTCACAAGGGAGGAGCTGGAGATCCTTGTCAATGAAGTCATCAGAGTTGAGTAACAGCTGTTTGGAACATTGGTCAGACAGACCAGCATAGCTGAAAAATCACGCCTGTGGCAGAGGATTGTCGATAGGGTGAATGCTGTTGCACCCATCAGAAGGACCAGGAATGAATGCCAAGCCAGGTGGTACGATCTGCGGAGGGCGGTCAAGCGCAAAATGAATGAGGACTACACCCAGAGCAACATCACTGGAGGTGGTGCGCCCCGCAGACCAGTACATTACCATCCCTGGGAGGAGAAGGTGATGGACATGCTTCCGCCGGTGGGAGTACATGGACTCCAAGGAGTGGTGAGTACACAAACAACTTAAGTAACATGGGGGTAATGGCATCCACACCCCAACTACACCAAATGCACACAACTATCCCCAAGCTATCACTGGCCAGAACCACACTCAAAAACTACGCAAATGCCAATAACATGTGTATGCCCCATTGAGAAAGCAAGGCCATGCTATGTCCCATGCTACATGAAGCACCAACACAAGAATGGATGTCCGGTATGCTGGGATGGTGGGTGGCACAAAACGCATGTTTGAATTATAAATCAGACACAATTGCCCTCATCCCATATGGCCCAGCTACATACCCATGCACCATGCGCAATGCACAGGGATTGGGAAAGTACTGATAAGATAGCTCACACTTGGCCCTGGTGTAGGCAGCACTAGGCCCTCCTGTGACCAGTGCAAACACAAACACCAAGACAACAAGGTCAGATATCTAGGACAGGAACTCACACTCACTCTCATGGCAGCATGCTCCAGGGGGGACAGCTACAACACCTGGGAGCCCCAGGGCCAAATCACACTACACCCACCAGCAGGCCCTGTCACACACACCCCTTACACAAGCAGACACCACCAGGACAGGCAATGGATTTACCCACTGCCACAATGGACATGCAGCACAACAACACCAATACATAGCCGAAGAAGCATCCAAGCCACAAATCGACATGTCAAAGACTCAGGAGAACATATCAAACTGTCCCCCGCAACAAACTCATCCACAAGTGAACATTGAGGAGAATGCTAGGCACATACAACTACCTGGAGGAACAGTGCCAACTTGAATGTGTATGAAACATGCATGTTGTATGAAACAGCATTAACATTGTCTGTCTCTCACACACAGGGCAACGTGATGAATATCCCCCCACAGTCACAGGCTCTGGAGGAACCTGATCCCACCGGCAGCAACGCCTCTCAACACAACGTGGATGACCCCGACCGACCTGGACCCTCTGGTGTCCAAGCCCCTGCAGAACCTGGTTCAGGAACATCTGTGCCAACCACCATCCCCATTCCTGCCACATCCCAGGAGACACCAAGGAGCCCTGCCCGCAGTGAACAACTGAGCCAGTCTGACCAGGAGGGATAAGGTGCGGCGGGCACCCAGGAGGAGGCAGACAACACCGCCACTGCCATCCCTCAGGGGTCCCGTAGACCCGATGTGCCCACAATGGCAGGCCAGGCTCGTGTGGGCAGGGGTGGTGGGAGTGGAGGACGGCGGAGGTGAGAACCTGACCAGCCAGCTGAAGGGACCGGTATGTCACACATCCACAACATCATGGAGGCATACCGGGGTGACACCAGAGAGTTCAGCCAGGTAGTGGTGACCCTCACAGAGATCAAGAACCAGCAGGCCGAGCAACACACCAGTCAACAAGAACACCAAGGACAGATGGAGGCAAGACTGGATGAGCTCCTGGCGGTGCAAAGGGACATAAGCCATTCATTCTGTCGGATCGCCGACAACATGGCCAACCCTCCCTGTGCCACCAGGCGCAGAGCACCACCAGCCACAGTGAGGGAGGAGGAGGAGGATTCGTCCAACGGAGCGTCCCAAGCATCGTCAAGGCCTGCATCTGAGGGTCCCGCGAGGAAGGTGGGTCATCCACGGAAAAGACCATGAGAGGCAGCAGCCCATCCACATCTCCCAGGTCACCTGGCCTGCCACCTGGCCTTCATGTGCGACAGCATCACCTCATTGACTGACATCATCTGCCACATGGACCCAACAAATCTCCTCGCCCACTCATATCAAGGGCCACATCCTGGACCAAATCTGGACCCAAAATATAGCACTATCCCAACCGTCTGTGTCCCCCTGCGTCTGGTCAGACCACCACCTAATTGACTCCACTCTCACTGCCACCGGCTGGACCCCCGCCCCTTTGCTGGCTGGCGGTCTCTCTCGCAAATGGAATTTTATGATTCCCTAGGCTTTTTCACGACCTTAGCCAATACCCGCCCAGCCTTTAACACCTCCGCCAAGATTGACACATTGGAAAGTGATACCGCTAGTTGGCTAAGGTCGGCTAGCGACCAATTTGCTCCCTTCACTAAGTTCCCTCGCACCAGACATCACAACTCTCACAGATGGTTCTCGAGCCAACTTAAGAAGCACAAACGAAGGGTGCGCCAACTGGAACGGACTTGGAGACGCAACTACTTGGAGTCTGACAGATTACTCTATACTACAGAGATTATAAACACGCAATACTTTCCGCCAAATCGGAACATTTTTCAACCAGAATCCTCTCTGCGAACAATAAATCCAAGGAGGTTTTTAAAATTATGAGTGAACTTACCTCAGATGATAGAACCTCCCCGGTCCAGATTCCTACTCAAGAGATCTGTAATGCCCTCAATCTTTTCTTTGTTGAGAAAATCAATAAAATTAAGGACTCCCTTCCCTCCCTTCCCCCAATACTCTCCCCAGTCTCCCTGCCGAACAATCCATCCATTCTCACTCACCTTCCCATCCTCAATCCCAATTCCCTAGCCGACCTTGCTCAAATCAGGCTCTCCTAACGACTGTTGCCCCCCTTCAATCCTTCGGGACATCTGTCTCAAACTACCTGACTGCATTCGACCCCTTCTGAATGCCTCCCTCAGCACCGGTAGCGTCCCCTGCTCCTTCAAAGAGGCCATCTTGGTGCCACTCTTGAAGAAACCTGGTTTGGATCCGGCGGATTATTCGAACTACCGCCCCATATTGCTTCTTCCTTATCTTTCCAAACTACCTGAGGCCCACGTTACCCGGTGCCTCTCCAGCTTCATTGAGACCTCCGGTTACCTGCAGCACAATCAAGCTGGCTTCAGGCCAGCCCACTCCACTGAAGCTGTTATTTTAGCAGTTGTGGACACACTGAGGAGGAACGCCGACATGGGGATCCCCCAGGCTCTTGTACTCCTGGATCTGTCCGCCGTGTTTGACACGGTTGATCATAACATCCTTCTTCACCGTGTCGAGCAGGCGGGCATCCAGGGTCTGGCCCTCAACTGGACTCAGTCCTTTCTAATCGGCAGAACACAAGCCGTCCGCTTGGGTCCCTATACTGCACCCAAAACCCCTACTGTCTGCGGGGTCCCCCCGGGCTCCGCCTTGTCACCCTTGTTGTTCAACCTATACCTCCGTCCCCTAATCCGTTCGCTCCGCAGCTGGGACATCACAGTGTACAATTACGCTGATGACTTGCAGATCATTTTTCCACTCGACTCTCCGGACGCCGTAAATAACTTCCACTCCACCATGATATACATCCAGGAGTGGATGGACCTTAATCAGTTAAAACTAAATCCCGGCAAAACGGAGCTCCTCCTCCCTGGTTCCAGCCTCTCCCATTGGGTTCCACAGTTCTGGCCTGATAATTTTGGTCCTCCTCCGGCTCCCATGAAATCAGTAAAAAGCTTAGGAGTGACCATTGATACTGAACTCTCCCTCAGACCGCATGTGGGTACTGTGATTTCTTCATGCATGTTCCAGCTTCGTAAAATCCGCAAAGTCAGCCATCTAATACCACCAGCTGCCCTGATCCAGGTAGTCATCTCCCTGGTATTATCCCGCTTGGATTTCTCTAACTCCCTGCTGCATCGCCTTCAGGTCGTTCAGAATCAAGCAGCCCGTCTCATCCACAACACCCCCAAATGGCAGTCGGCTAAACCCCTGCTATACAAACTGTACTGGCTACCCATAGAACAAAGGGCGGCCTTCAAGCTGGGCTGCCTCACGTTCAAATCTCTTCACTGCCCCAGCCCTGTTTTTTTGACGACCCTCATCAACCCTCACCGTCCTACGCGTAACCTTCGCTCAGCCCTCCTCAACCTGCTTGCTGCCCCCAAGATCAAAACCAACAAATTTGGCGGCCGCCGGCTTGCCTTCCTCGCCCCCAAATGCTGGAACCCTCTTCCCCTCCCTATCAAATCTTGCAGCTCTCTCCTTCACTTTAGGAAACTGTTTAAAACTTTCCTCTTCCCTCCACCCTGCTAGGCCCTTCCGCTCCTGTCCCTTCTGACTCCCCTCTGTCTTTCAGCGCCAGGAAACCTTTGGTGTCAGTGCGCTCAACAAATTTCACTTAACATAACATAACATAACAGTCTGTCCAATGATGCCAAACACTGTGGTCTGGACTCTGATGACTTCAAATGCCAAGGATCCCATCTCCCCCTGTGAACTTTGGATTCTATGGTCCCTGCATAGCACCTTTTTATGTGCACAAATCACGCCCCAGACCTATAAATAGAAAATTAAGATATGAAATTTTATGTTGTAGTCATTTAGCATGAGTCCACAACATACGTGTGGGGATGTGTCGAAGTATGCCTGAGTGTGGAACAAACTCCAGCCATCCATACACTTGGATCTGAGTCCGGTCGAGGACACACATGGGTCACAATGTTTCACAAAATACAGACATGGAGCCCAATACTCACCCGTGATGGCCTCAAGCTGCTGAGGGGGTGCTTGCAATACTGCTCAGACAGACCAATTTGGAAGAGTATCATGAAGGTGTAGAGGTCATGGGTCATGTTGATGTGCCCGGGGAGGGAGTCCCAGGTCTGTTTGGTGAGGTGGGAGAACTATCTCCTGCATGCAGTTTTTATGTGGATGTGATGAATGGTGGCCAGGGCAAGGTGGGCTGCATGGAGTTGGGCCAACGGGGTGTTGGATGACAGACATCCAAGGTCGGTGTTGGGTCTGGGGTTTTGGACTGCCTCCTGAGTGTGGTTGAGGAGTCTGAAAGTGATCCTGCAGCACACAGCGAGCCATTGTACCTATCTCAGGTGGACGGTGATGTGGCTGGGGTGAGGGATGTTGCAGATGAGGTGTGCAGTTTTGCTGTTGTGCTCCATAGAGGCCGGTGCTGTAGTTGAGCCGGCTGGTGTCGTGGACCAGGGGGGAGGTCTGTCTTGCCTTGGAGTGGATCCATCTGTGGGTCCTTTGCAGCATGTGGAGGGTGTTGCAGCATGAGGTACAGATGGTGGTGAGTTGCATGGTAATTGTGAGCGATGGGTCCATGATGAATGCCAGCTTGCGTGCGTGGCCCCTGGGTGCTGGTGCGGTGCACAGACCAGTGGGACACAAGGAGTTGACCCAGCTGTAAGGGGACAATCCTCAGATGATGACCTCTGTCTTGTCCAAGTCCAGCCTCAGGTGGCTGATGTTCAGCCATTCCTCAACGGATCTCATGCCTTCTTGAAGTTTGGATCTGGCAATGGCTGGGTCTTTGGTGAGTTTGAGGAGCAGCTGGGTGTCAATGGCATACGAGATGATGATGAGGTCGTGTGCGCATGTGATGGTGGAGAGGGGGGTCATGTAGACATTGAAGATCATCACGCTGAGAGAAGAGCCCTGTGGCATGGGCCAGATGACCCCAGTGTACTACATGTTGCAGGGTGGAGGCAGACTCCCTGGGCCTTGCTGGTGAGCGACTTTCCAATTTAACCCTGGGCCCTCCTCTGGATACCAGTGTTGGAGATGTGTGAGCTGACAGTGTGGTAGCACGTGTGTAGAATGCCATTGAGAGGTCAAGGGTGGTGGCCTCACCATTGTCGAGCATGGCAAAGTTGTCGTTGGTGGTGGCAATGCTGACGGTTGCAGTGGTGTGATTACTGTGGAAGATGGTCTGGTGCCGGTTGCCTGGAGATGGTTGCATGGAGGAAAATTGTCTTTTGCTTGTTGAGTGTCTTCCTGATGACATTTGCTGGGTAGGGAAGCAGGGTGATGTACCAGGAGATCCAGCGGTACTGCTGTCCGTTGTTTAAGAAGGGCCTGGGTCTCTGCATGCCTCCTGCACCCATGGAATGTGGCAAACTCAAAGGAGACATTCAGGATGCGCTGGACATGGGCTTCAAGTATGTGGAATGATGTGGTTTAGATGTTGTGTGGGAAGGGGCCTGATGGAGAGCCAGAGTGTATGTTGCACATGAGCCAGGTTGTGTCATTGCTGCTGATGGGAGTCCATAACCTGATGGGGGTTTGTCCTACAGATAATAGTGCTGTCTGCCTCTGGGTGCCAAGGCTTTCGTGTATGCCCATGAGCTTGCAGTGGTTCAAAGTTGCAAGGGATGTGATCTGCCTTGCAAGGGTGGGGTGTCTTGGATGGAGATCTGCTGTCAGTTCATTCACAATGCTGATGAGCTCCTTGATGTCATGTGTTTGGGTGTCTCTGCACTATCTGAAGGATCTCCAGTTGTCCTTGCTGATGATATGGTGATGGCTGTGTGTGGTGTTTACCAGGGCTGTAAGGCAAATGATGGCTCTTTGTGTTGCAAGGTTTGCACAAGAGTCCGGCTAAGTCTGTAGGAGTCCAGTAGGTCTGCCTTGTCCCAGGTGCCTTAACTGTTGTTCTGCTTCACAGGAAAGTCTGTCAATGTGGCAAGATTGTTGGATCAGTTGCTGATCCAGTGCGTGAGGTTGCAGGGTGTGGCGGGGGTGTTGTTTTGAGTGTCCCACACAGCTTGTCTGTGGTGACTTACATCAAGCATCTTTGGGGGATCGGTAGCGGGGTGTGGGGCAGTGTGTTGCTTGTCGGAGATGTGGATTCAAATGTTGATGGACCAATGATGGATGGTGGTGTGGTTCCCCTCCAGCAAGAAGTTACTGGCCCCCAGCCACATGTAACCCATGGAGGTGAGGGCGTGCGTGCAGATGTACGTGTTGATGGCTTAGCGGAATAGTGGATGTAGGCCCGCAGATCTGTAGAGGAGTGTTACACTGAGGGTTGCCATGGAGTTGCAGCAAACCCGGATTTGTGACTGAGGGTGTACTTGTGAATAAATAGCAATTCATCCCCCGGGATTGTTGTTGCCGTCCCTACGGGCGATCTTGTATCCGTCTGAGATGGCAATGAAGACGTCATGTGCTGAGGATGCTTTTGTCCAGGTTACTGTCATGAAGGTGATGTGTGGGGCTGTTGTGTTGAGGAGGTAACAGAGTCCAATGGTGTGCTGGTGGACGGAGCGGGTGTGGGGTAGGAGGCACATTACCTGGTTGTTCTGACAGGGTCTTGTAGGCTGGGCAGCGCTGTGTAGGCAGTTGGAGTAGCACACTCAGCATGCAAAGGTGTCGTGTGTGTGCTTAGGGGTTGCCTGATAGCAGGAGGATGATTGTCACGAGGACATTGCTTGGAGAGTGGCTGCAGCATGAGCCTGTTGTGTGACGTGGGTCATGCAAAGACTAGAGGGTCGTGCACTGTGCATGTTGCAGGCGCAGACGTTCCTGCCTTTGGCACGGCGCTGGGGCTACAGTGGCACAGAAAAGCTGCTGCCTGCATTTCGAATGGGTGGAGGGGGAAGGGCAGAGGCGTGGGGGTTGCAGAATCAGGGCGCTCGGTGGGGGGGTGCCGCAGGTGAGGCAGCAGCAGGCAGAAGGGGTTAGAAATTAGGCAAAAATTAGCACACAAAGACAAGGTCTGGTTAGGTTACTCATGGGTCACTACGAGAAAATGTATGAACGAATCACCATAAATTACAGCCACTGAATCAGGCAACAAAATGCGGAGATGCACAAAGGAGACACACCATCAGCAGGCGTTCACGTCCCGTTGTGGGGAGCAACCTGCACAAATACATACCCAACCAGGTACTTCATGCACAATAGAGATCATTAGCCATAAAGCACTGCATGCATGTTGCCAAAGTACACATACACACAGATGCTCAATCTTTGACTATTATGCCATAGATGACGCATGCAAACTGTCAGGAGAGCTGCAGTGACAGAGATGAGGCACTTTGGATTGTGCTGAACACCTTTATTCCACATACACACACAAAGGGATATGCATCCATATTAATAGACTCACAGGTCAGTTGACAGAACATGTGGGACATACGCTGGACACCCCCTGCACAACACGGATGATGTAAATCCCAATGAACTGGCACACAAGTTAAGGGGATGAGCCAAACACATTCTGCTGCACACGGAGAGGCTGCAATTCCCCATGGAGCCTCTTGTTGTGATGTCCCCCACTATGTCCACCCGTAGCATCTGCAATGTTTCGGAGGCAAGGTTTACACACATTGATGCCTTCATCAGACGCCACACTCCACTACAGATGACTGTCAAGAAGGGTGACTATCATGTCATGGGAGTGATGCTATATGTGATATGCTCCATGGTGATAAGACATGTATGCATGGTACCACAACATGCACAGAAGCAGTCCCCACACATTCCAAACCCGTACCACCACAAAAAATCCTTGCTGCAAACCTTCCCAAGACTGACCTTTCCACATGTCCGTGCATGGAACGCTGATTCAGCACACGTTGCAATCCTCATGAGGAATAGCAGGAGGACAACGATGACACGAGCAGACAAAAGGCGCAAAATACCTGGGAATGACAGACACACAAGAAGTCACCTAAAACAATTATGACCGCACACATGGACATTTACAAAACATGAACTATGTTTGACACATGTAAATTGCTAAGAAAGTCTCTCTGCAAAACTGTGTGGCATGACATCATCACTCGAGTGACACATCAGAACACACATCCAAGACACTTTGCATTCAATCAGCTGGACACACACATTGCAATACATGCCACTCAATGCTACAAGCTTGCACACTCATACCCAGTGACTCACCATTATGAGAAGAAGTTGCGTATGAGCTGACTCCGGATATCATCCTCCTCCTCCTCCTCATCACTAGCCTCGTGAGCAAGCCCTTGATCCTCCACGGGTGGATGTTCCTGCTCATCCGGATCCAGGATGAGTGGCACTGCCTTCTCAACTGCCATGTTGTGCAGCATGCAGCACACGAGGAAGATTCGGCAGACCATCTCAGGGGCATAACGGAGGGACCCGCCTGTCTTGTCCAGGCACCGGAATCGGCTCTTCAGGAGGCCAAACATCCTCTCAATCACTCGCCTGGTCTGCCCGTGTGCATTGTTGTACCTGTGATCTGCAGCTGTTCTTGGGTTGCGGAGAGGTGTCATTAGCCATGGCATGTTGGGATATCCAGAGTCCCCTACATGGAAACATCATGTAAAAAAGTGGGTCAGGAGATGCCGTAAGAGCCAAAGATACCGCAACACGCAGGACAAACAGAGTATACCCACCAACAAGACATGCTCGTTCGTTGTGCAGCCGCAGCATCATTTGTGGCACCCTGCTACGCCTCATGATGTAGGCATCGTGTGCTGATCCTGGAAAATGTGCACAGACATGGGAAATCAGCATTTTAGCAAGACACACCACAAGGGCATTAATCGAGTGGAAATGTTTTCTATTTCAATAGACTTGTTCCTGTGCCTGGTGTGGTACCAAAGCCACATGTGTACAATCAATGGCCCCAATGACATGGGGCATCCCTCCCAGGGCATAGAAATCACCCTTGACATCTATCAACTCCTCAGGAGTAGGAAATGTGATGAATTCATCAAGGTGCTCCAACATGGCTGCTAAAACATCACGCAGGACACGGCTGAACATTGTCTGTGACATGCCACCAACATCAGCTATGGTGAATTGAAACGTACCTGTGGCAAAAGAAATGTAGGGCTGCCATCACCTTCATCTTTGGGGTCAGCGCAGTAGGATACCTGTGTCGCGGTTGGAGGTGTGGTGCCAGCCTATCGGTCAAGTCCTCAATCAACTGTTGAGTGAATCTGTAACGTCGGATGCAGGCACGTTCCCTCATGGCACCCAAGTCTGGCCTTGGTCTTGGGACAGGCGGTGCCCTGCAAGACATTGTTTGTAAGAATGAAGATTGAGAGTCTGCCAATATCAATGTCAATGAACATAGCACATGCTACACTGCTAATACACATCAGGTAACTATGGAGTCGGGTGTGTGCAATACATACAGGACACATATGCCAGCTTGCTGGCACTCCTACAAAAAGCCAGATACACCTGTTGATAGTCAAGTCAACATGACATGCCCTGAAATGATTTGGGGGCCAGTCTGAGTGAAGAGCCACAGATATCACCGGAGTGACACACAACCACATAGCTGCATTGGAAGGATGTCATCTCATCCAGACAGCTGACTGAAAGGCACACGCACAGGTCACATGGAATGTCAAATGTACATATCAAACACAGTGCGATGAAGGGGTACACATGACAACACAAAGTCACAGCCATTGAGACAACGCAGACATGTATGACTGGGAAAATATGATGTCCGATGCATACAGACGCTACAGCCGTGGGAATCCACATGTGGCATGGTGTGCGTCGATGTGTTCCATGCCCATCTCCACACAGACCCCTGCTGGATGCACCAACAGCAGATGCAGTTGACGGGACACTGACATCAAGCTCACGGGAACACATGACACACACCTGACATAGTCCCAAAGGGGCACGCTGATCGTGACAGGTCAGTTGATAGAGTGTCCCTGTCCCTGGCATCAGGAGACAGGTGCGGGTGTTGATGACTGTGCCATCCCACTGCTGCTGTGCATGACACAGTTGGACTACAGACACACATGTGGCAAGTGTCAAGGTGATGTGTGCCACATAGTGCCCCATCACACATGACATGTGTCCACAGGTCATCACACATCAATTGTGCAAATAGATGAGATGACCTGGGCAATATCACTGGCTAACACACCTAGGGCCTGCACATGAAAGTATGTGTTAGACCCGGCCTCGTAGCATGGCTCTTCCTGTCCTCGCACTACCTAACCTGGTACCAGGGACCCCAAGCACACGGCCCAGCCGATCCTTCCCACCAGAACACACACACGCAGCCCGGGCCTCCCCGTCCATGGCCTCTCTCCTTTCGGCCACCCCGGGCACGCGTGCCTACTTCGTGCACCAAGATGGCCGCCCGGCCCCAGCACAACCCGGGCCTAGAGGCGCCACTCCGGCTGGAGGACATCACGCTTCCAGGGGATGAGAGAGGGAGGAGCAGTTTCTATCGCACCTCTGAACTCCCCTGGGACGATGGGTTTCGATCGGCCCTCCGGCCTCCCTGAGAGCTGGCTCCATGCCTGCTGGGTGTCTGGGACTCCTCCCGACCCGGCCCTGAAAGGATCAAAAGACAATAGCAGGAAACCTCGACAAGCGACCCCCAGGTGACAAGACCCCTGCCTGCACAGACTCCGGACATCAAAGAGGGGCCGACCTATAACAAGGGGTGCTCTGGGACTGTCCGGCAGATTCGCCTTGGAACATCTGAGCCCTGCTGAGTGACTCGCGGCTCCCCGAAGAACGTAAGACCTCCGAACTTGTGCTTGAGCCCTGCTGAGTGACTCGCGGCTCCCTGAAGATCGTAAGACCTCCGAACTTGTGCTTGAGCCCTGCTGAGTGACTCGCGGCTCCCCGAAGAACGTAAGACCTCCGAACGTGTGCTTGAGCCCTGCTGAGTGACTCGTGGCTCCCTGAAGAACGTAAGACCTCCGAACTTGTGCTTGAGCCCTGCTGAGTGACTCGCGGCTCCCTGAAGATCGTAAGACCTCCAAACTTGTGCTTGAGCCTGCTGAGTGACTCGCGGCTCCCCCTGACCCTCTTTGGTCCCGCCGGACCCCACGACGACAAGCGTATCCCCCAGCTCGAGGATTGTGAGCTGTGCGCCGGGTACGCTCCTGCATTTGATCCGTTCCCCCCCAAACACTGTCCCGCTACCTCCTACCCCCGCCAAGACTCTGTGAGCCCACGCTCTGTTTGTAAATATCTGCCTTGCTGATCATAAAGATCCTACCACTTCGATTTGATAAAGCTTGAATCCTAAGAACCCTCGGTGTGGTGTCTCTTTGTCGTGTGGTGCCAAGTGTACGACCCTAGGTACGAGATTCCTCCCCTGCGGAATCTCCCGCCAGTGCCCGGCTACGATACCTTGAGGGTGGGTCTCAGGACCGTCAGGGCCCCCTCCGGGCTCCTCTGAGGTCGCCTTCTAACATTGGTGGCAAGCGACGGGATTCGGGCCCATAACCTAGAGATTGTACCGTGAACGACTGACACACTACCGACAAAGATGGCAGAAGGAAGCGCCATGAGCCCCGCAGAAACCAACACCAACAGGGTGTTCCAGGTGGAACAACTAGAAGAATACACGCAAAAAGAACTGAAGCAATTCTGCAAAGAACTTAAAATCGCTACCACCGGTCTCAACACCAAAGAAGATTTGCAGAAAGCACTGAAAGCTTGGGTGGATGCCGGGGCCTCCCGCCCAGAAGGCATGGGGGAGCGACACGACGAAGCAGAACCCACCCAAGGCGAAAGCAGCAGCAATCAGGTGCGAGGCTTCGTGCCAGACGGGGGCCTTTCCCCGGAAGAGCTCGCAGACAGAGAGAGAAGTCGCAATCACGAACTCGAGTTAGCCAAACTCAAAATCGAAGGCGAATTGAAATTAGCGGAAAAAAAGCTAGCAGTAGAACAAATGCGCGTACAAGGCGAATTGGAGGAGAAGAAGCTCCAACGGGAGCACGAAGGAAGGAAGCTCCAACTAGAGCACGAACACAGCTTGAAGGAGATCGAGCTCAAAGCCAGAAACGAGGAAGGAAGGCCCCCGGGGAACCGAGAGGCGACCTCCCCGGCGGAACAGAAGGTCCACATCCCCAAGGACGTGGTCAAAGAATATTATAAAAATGATGACATTCAACAATGGTTCAAGGCCTACGAGTTCGCCATGACCTCTCATCGGGTCCCGCAGAAGGACTGGGGGGCAGGGCTGTGGGGACGGTTTCTGAGCGAAGGAAGGGACACCCTGCTCGACCTACCCCTGTCCCTGCAGACCTCCTACAGCCACATGAAAGAGGCTCTCCTCACTAGGTACGGCCTCACCCCAGAGATGTACCATCAGCGATTCCGGGACTGCAGGAAGATCCCGGGCACCACCTGGGTGGAGTATGTAAACTTTTTCAGTCGGGCCTTCGATGGGTGGATCAAGGGCAGCATGGTCACCACCCTCGAGGAACTCACCGACCTCATGTTGTGGGAACACCTGGCGGCGAACTGCTTTGGGGAACTACGCCAGCATCTGCTCGACAGCAAACTCACCGATCCCCGGAAGCTGGCTGTGGAAGCAGACCGCTGGACCAACACCCGGGTCCCCGGGAGCAGTGTAGGAGAATACCCCCGAGCCAGTCAGGGACCACCCCGCCAGAGAGGGGGAGGGAACCAGGGAGGGCAGAGAGAGTCCCAGTCGAGTCCCCCGAAGGCCCAACCTCCACCTTTCCCGGCGCCCCCCCCCACCAGTCACCGGACCCCCGGGGAGACGGGGGCACCGGGTAACCATCACTTGTTTCCGTTGTCAAAGGCCCGGGCACTACGCCAATGACCCGGAGTGCCCCATGGCCCCCCAGGTCCCCCCTGCTGCAAACCCTGCTAGACAGATAGCCAACGTAGCCCTGGGGGAGGAGGTTGAGGACACCGGGGAGTGGGAACCCGCAGCTATGGCCCTAGTGTCCCTGGGAGACAGAGAGATGGTCCCTGGTAGCCTCCTGCCCTCCAACACGAAGAAGTACGGGCAGCTCGTCAAGATCAATGGCCACCAAATAGAAGCCCTGCGAGACACCGGGGCCAGCATCACCGGTGTCCTCAGGCACTTAGTCCCCGAGGAGCAGATCCTACCCAACGTCTTTTGCCCCGTAATTTCCGCAGATAATAGAGAGAGTATGTGTCAGGTAGCCCTGGTGCCGTTTGAGTGGGGAGGGGTGATAGGTAAACTGAGGGTTGCCGTAAGAACCTCCCAGCCGGTCGACTGCCTCTTAGGGAACGACCTGGAGAGTTCTCCCTGGAAGTACGTCGAGCGCAAGGCCCACCTAGAGATGATGGGACTCCCCGAGTGGGTGTGCGCCACCACCCGATCTATGTCCGCCCGACTCACCTCCCTGGGGGAAGTCGAGGACCCCCCGACCGAGGGAGTCAGAGCAGTCCCCGCCGAGGGTCCTCCCGTCCCCCCATCGGGAGGGTCAGTCGCCAGCGACGAACCCTAACCGTCCGACACCACCCCGGTCCCCGAGTTAGGCGATCTGGCTGAATTGGCCCCATGGCGCCACGAGGGCGGGCCCACCCGGGAGGAGTTCTGCCGGGAGCAAGCCACCTGTCCTTCCCTGGTCGGACTACGGCACCAGGCCGAGGGCCAAGCCGCAGGCGACCAGACCGGAACACACCGAGTTTATTGGGAGAATAACCTCTTGTACAGTGAGCAGAAGTCGGTGGAGCTAGGATCCGGCCGGGTGCTGGTGGTACCCCTACGCTTCCGAGACTTCCTCCTGGGCTTGGCCTACGACGTCCCCCTCGCCGGCCACCTGGGTCAAGACAAAACCTACAGCCGTCTCGTGACTCACTTTTACTGGCCTAGGATGAGAGTAGCTGTAGAAGCCCACTGCAAGTCCTGTCCCACGTGCCAGGCTAGTGGGAAGAGTGGGGGGAAGCGCAAGGCTCCCCTCCAACCCTTCCCGGTCGTCAGTACCCCATTCGAAAGAGTCGGAATCGACATCGTGGGGCCCCTGGATCCCCCCACCTCCCAAGGTCACCGTTTCATTCTGGTCCTAGTGGATCACGCCACCCGATACCCTGAGGCGATCCCCCTACGCACCGTCACGGCTCCCGTGGTGGGCCGAGCCCTGATGGGGATCTTTTCCCGGGTGGGTTTTCCCCGCGAGGTCGTGAGCGATCGCGGCACTAATTTTATCTCAAAATACATGACGTCCCTGTGGCAACAATGTGGGGTGTCCTACAAGTTCACCACCCCGTACCATCCCCAAGGGAACGGCCTAGTAGAAAGGTTTAACCGGACTCTGAAGGGGATGATCAACGGCCTAGAAGAACCCCTCCGGCGTAAGTGGGACGTCCTGCTCCCCTGCCTCCTGTTCGCTTACCGGGAAGTCCCACAGAAGTCCTTGGGGTTCAGCCCGTTTGAATTACTATATGGGCACCCCGTCCGAGTTCCCCTCAGTTTGGTTAAGGAAGGGTGGGAGGCAGCACCCCAGACTCCCCCACGAGATGTGTTCCAATACGTTCTGGCCCTCCGGAACCAGACCAGGAAGTTCCGAAAGCTGTCCGAGGCCAACCTGGAGGCAAGCCAAGAAGAGATGAAGTGCTGGTACGTCCAGAATGCCACTCTGGTCGAGTTCCAGCCGGGCCAGCAGGTATGGGTCATGGCCCCCGTGAAGCCTGGCGCCCTCCAGGACAAGTGGACCGGGCCCTTCAAAGTGATTGAGCGGAAGAGTCCAGTCACGTACTTGGTGGACGTCCAGTCGCCCCGGGATCCCCTGCGGGTCCTACACGTGAACCGCCTCAAGCCTCACTTCGTACGGACAGAACTGAGCCTCCTGCTGGCCACCGATGACGGGGCCGAAGATGAGTCCGATCCCCTCCCGGACCTCCTGTGTGTCAAGGAGAAGGATGGCTCTGTAGAGGGAGTGAACCTCTCCCCATCCCTCACTGACCAACAACAAGCGGACTGTCGCCAGCTCCTAGGACAATTCTCCGACCTCTTCTCCCTGATCCCCCGAGTCACCGACTGGTGTGTCCATGACGTGGACACCGGGGACAGCCCGCCAGTAAGACACCGAGCCTACCGAGTCCCTGACCGAGTCCGGTCCTGCATTCAAGCTGAAGTCTCGAAGATGTTGACCCTGGGGGTGATCGAGCCATCCGATAGTCCCTGGGCCAGTCCCGTGGTCCTAGTTCCGAAGGCAGCGGCCCCCGGTGTCGCCCCCGAGCTCCGATTCTGCGTGGACTACCGGGGGCTCAATGACGTCACCCGGGCCGATGCCCACCCCATCCCCCGAGCCGACTAGCTCATTGACCGACTCGGGCGGCCCGGTTCCTCAGCACATTCGACCTCACCTGCGGATACTGGCAGATTGCGCTCACAGAGGAAGCCAAGGAGCGGTTCGCCTTCTCCACCCCGGATGGGCATTATCGCTTCCGCGTAATGCCCTTCGGAATGAAAAATGCCCCGGCCACCTTCCAGCGACTGGTGAATAGGGTCCTGGCCGGGATGGAACAGTTCAGTGCGGCCTATCTAGACGACATCGCTGTTTTCAGTTCCGGATGGAGTGAGCACCTCCAGCACCTCCGGAGAGTGCTAACCGCCCTGCGCCAGGCAGGCCTCACAGTAAAAGCCAGCAAGGGCCAGATTGGGCAAGGATCAGTAGTCTACCTGGGGCACCAGGTCGGGAGCGGTCAGGTCGCCCCTCTACAGCCAAAGATCGACGCCATCCTAGCCTGGGAACCACCCACCACCCAAACGGAGATCCGAGCCTTCCTGGGCCTCACTGGCTACTACCGAAGATTCATCCGGGGGTATGGCAGCCTGGTTGGCCCCCTCACCGAACTCACATCAAAAAAACAGCCCAAGAGGGTGCAGTGGACGACTGCCTGCCAGGAAGCGTTCGATGCCCTAAAGAAGGCCATGTGCACGGCCCCCGTCCTCCAGGCTCCCGACTACTCCAAGGAGTTTGTAGTCCAGACCGATGCCTCCGAGCATGGCATTGGAGCCGTCCTGTCCCAGGTGAATGACCAAGGCCTAGACCAGCCCATCGCCTTCCTCAGCCGGCGGCTGTTGCCCAGAGAACAGAGGTGGAGCACCATTGAGCGCGAAGCATTTGCCGTAGTCTGGGCCCTCAAAAAGCTGCGCCCTTACCTGTTTGGCACCCATTTCAAAGTACAAACCGACCATCGGCCCTTGCGATGGCTCATGCAGATGCGAGGAGAAAACCCCAAGCTACTGCGGTGGTCAATCTCCCTCCAGGGGATGGATTTCACCGTAGAACATCGCCCTGGTACGGACCACGCCAACACTGACGGCCTCTCCCGGTTCTTCCGCCTCAGCGAAGAGAACCCCCCAAGATGATGGGTAGTTCTCTCCGGCTTTCAGCTGGGGGGGACGCGTGTTAGACCCGGCCTCGTAGCATGGCTCTTCCTGTCCTCGCACTACCTAACCTGGTACCAGGGACCCCAAGCACACGGCCCAGCCGATCCTTCCCACCAGAACACACACACGCAGCCCGGGCCTCCCCGTCCATGGCCTCTCTCCTTTCGGCCACCCCGGGCACGCGTGCCCACTTAGTGCACCAAGATGGCCGCCCGGCCCCAGCACAACCCGGGCCTAGAGGCGCCACTCCGGCTGGAGGACATCACGCTTCCAGGGGATGAGAGAGGGAGGAGCAGTTTCTATTGCACCTCTGAACTCCCCTGGGACGATGGGTTTCGATCGGCCCTCCGGCCTCCCTGAGAGCTGGCTCCACGCCTGCTGGGTGTCTGGGACTCCTCCCGACCCGGCCCTGAAAGGATCAAAAGACAATAGCAGGAAACCTCGACAAGCGACCCCAAGGTGACAAGACCCCTGCCTGCACAGACTCCGGACATCAAAGAGGGGTCGACCTATAACAAGGGGTGCTCTGGGACTGTCCGGCAGATTCGCCTTGGAACATCTGAGCTCTGCTGAGTGACTCGCGGCTCCCCGAAGAACGTAAGACCTCCGAACTTGTGCTTGAGCCCTGCTGAGTGACTCGCGGCTCCCTGAAGATCGTAAGACCTCCGAACTTGTGCTTGAGCCCTGCTGAGTGACTCGCGGCTCCCCGAAGAACGTAAGACCTCCGAACTTGTGCTTGAGCCCTGCTGAGTGACTCGCGGCTCCCTGAAGATCGTAAGACCTCTGAACTTGTGCTTGAGCCTGCTGAGTGACTCGCGGCTCCCCCTGACCCTCTTTGGTCCCACCGGACCACACGACGACAAGCGTATCCCCCAGCTCGAGGATTGTGAGCTGTGCGCCGGGTACGCTCCTGCATTTGATCCGTTCCCCCCCAAAGACTGTCCCGCTACCTCCTACCCCCGCCAAGACTCTGTGAGCCCACGCTCTGCTTGTAAATATCTGCCTTGCTGATCATAAAGATCCTACCACTTCGATTTGATAAAGCTTGAATCCTAAGAACCCTCGGTGTGGTGTCTCTTTGTCGTGTGGTGCCAAGTGTACAACCCTGGGTACGAGATTCCTCCCCTGCGGAATCTCCCGCCAGTGCCCGGCTACGATACCTTGAGGGTGGGTCTCAGGACAGTCAGGGCCCCCTCCGGGCTCCTCTGAGGTCGCCTTCTAACAGTATGCAATGACAAGTACTTGATGGACATCCTTGTGCGACTGGTAGCCCTCCATTCCTGGCATGTGTACGCCTGTATTACCATTGTAAGCGTGTGAAATGCGTACCCGTACGTGTACGCACTAGTAGTACACGTTTGTGTACTACTAGTGCGTACCCGTAAGGGGATTGCACTAGTAGTACACGTACCTGTACGCACTAGTAGTACACGTACGTGTACTACTAGTGCGTACCCGTAAGGGGATCGCACTAGTAATACACATATGTGTACTACTATTGCGATCCCCTTACGGGTACGCACTAGTAGTACACGTACGTGTACTACTAATGCGTACAGGTACGTGTACTACTAATGCGTACCCTTAAGGGGATCGCAATAGGAGTACACGTACGTGTACCACTATTGCGATCCCCTTACGGGTACGCACTAGTAGTACACATACGTGTACTACTATTGTGATCCCCTTACGGGTACGCACTAGTAGTACACGTACGTGTACTACTAGTGCGTACCCGTAAGTGGATCGCAATAGTAGTACACGTACGTGTACTACTATTGCGTATCCGTAAGGGGATCGCACTAGTAGTACACGTACCTGTACGCACTAGTAGTACACGTACGTGTACTACTATTGCGATCCCCTTACAGGTACGCACTAGTAGTACACGTACGTGTACTACTAGTGTGTACAGGTATGTGTACTACTAGTGCGTACCCGTAAGGGGATCGCAATAGTAGTACACATACACGTACGGGTCAAACGCACTGTACAACAGGTGTCGTAGGGGTACGTGTGAAACGCACAGTACCTGTGTGTGGATTTCAAAATTACATAGGGGACACATAAGGGACAAGTGTAAGGCCATAAATGCATGCTGGTTGTCATGGATACCGAGTTTTCAGTTGAAATTCGTCCATCAGGTGTCCTGGAAACGTCGGTTGGCCACAAAATACAATGTTGCAAAGTGGTTGTTGACTTGACATGATGCTCAAATTTTGAACAATGCAAATGCTGTCACTGGTGTATGTTTAAAGGGATTGGAGTAAACGTACGATGCGAATGATTCAGACCAATCACTATGTACTCCTCAAAATGAATGCCCCTCCGCAAGACAGATATAAGGCAGCCAGAACCTATGAGAGGGAACTTGCCTGCACAACTCAAGAGTCGACAACACTGCTGCTGTCTCTGCTTCCTCTGGCCATGTCACGTGCTGTGGAGAGGGCCTTAGCCATTCACCCTGGAAGAGAATGAGGCCTTGCTGGACGTCCTCCTCCCACAGTACACCAGCCTGTATGGGAGACCAGGGGAGCAGGTGAGTGCTGACTCCACTACCTTTGCCTATGCACCTGTTGTGTGACAGTCAATATAGTGTCCAGGTGGGACACACATGCAATGTTGTTTAGAGTGTGTCCCGGGGGGGGGGGGTCATGGTTATGGCTCTCATGCAGAGCATGATATAGTTCCTGTGTGCACTCCTCACTTGCATAGTGCTTACAGTGACTTTCACTGCATAGTGCATGACACATTCAGCCTGGCAAATCCTTGGTGGCTTTTCTGCCTGTTGTCCTGAGGTGATTCAGTGGTCCCCCCGGTGTGACAGGTGACTGTACCCACAGATGTGTATGAGTTGAGTGGACCTGTGGTGAGAGTGTCCAAATGATGTGTACGGCCTCGTGGACATTGATGTGTGAACGTTCCTTGTCATGTGGGTGAGTGTCTATGTGAAGTGTTGCACCACACCTGCATGGTGGAGGCAACATATCTACCCATCTGATGTGACAAGTAAGCCGTGCTTTGTGTCTGACTTGCAGAGCTAGCACGACACCTGTGACTCCCCACTGGCAAATGGCACATGTGCAGAGTGAGGGTTGTATCCGCTGTTGTCAATGACAGGCGAGTGATCTGTGCCTGGGTGTGTCAGTCTAGTCTGCTGAGGGTGCGTCAGTGGAGTGGGACATGTGACTGCTTGGCACGTGCTGGCCATCATCCTGCTGTTGCATGTGCTGCACAGTGTGTGGCATGATCAGTGAGTGTGTTGCACCCCTCATGCCGCCTGTTGACTTTCAATGCCATGTAGTGCATTGGCGCTTGCACACAGGGCTATTTCTTGTTGTGAATGAGGCAATTCATGTCAGCATCCTATGCCCTGTTCAACATTTCAAAGATGTTCTAATGTGTGTCTCTGGGACATGGAGCAGGTGTATTGATGTTGTGTCACTTTGTCATCCTGACAGGTAACCGCCTACGAGAAGGGAGTGATCTGGAACAACGTCGTCAGGGCCGTGAGAACTGCGGGGGAGCATAGTCCAGCTGCCACAGGTCCGCAAGAGGTGGCAGGACATCCGGTGCTGGACCGGGCGGATCGCCGGGTCCAGCTGGGGCTGTACCCTCCTCGCCCCCACGGCGGCCGCCGACGCCTGACCCCCCACATGAGACGTGTCCTGGCGGTGGTCTTCCCTGACCTCGATAGGCAGTTACAGGAGAGACTGCAGCAAGGAGGGGGTAGGTACATGGCTTTTGGTCGTATTATGTGTCGCCTGCTTTTGAAAGTGCTCTTTCGCATGAATACACTCCCAGAGTTGATATGTGCAGTGCATTTTCTGTTCCCCATTGTCACCTGGGGCTCTTTTTCATCCCTTCCCCTCCTTGACATGTGTCCCCTGGTCTGTGTGTAATCACATTTGCACATCGTCATCTAGGGTGCCAGTGAATCTAAGTGCACATAGCTTTCTGCATCATGTTGGAGGGTGGTCTGTGACTTGTGTTGGTACCTTGCCTGTGCCATGACCTGTTCACTATGTTGGGGGTCCATATTTGTTGTCACTGATGATAATTCTCAACATAGGAGTGTGAGCTTTCAACTGAAACCCCTTGCAGCATGCATGACCAATGTTGTGGCCTCAGACATGATGTGCATGAGTGGGAGATATGCATAGTGCCATGACGGTTGAACATGGTACAGTCAGCTCATTCCAGGACCACGGAACAGTGTGCCCACTACAGTCCCCTGAGACACCCTGGCCTCCTAATCATGTGTGTCATCCAACACTGTGCACATTCACTGTGGGTTCACCATAGGTCTGCCTCTGTGGCATTGTTACCTGGCCTAGTTTGTATTTTTCAAATGTGTGCTACATGTGTCCACTGGACAGGGATATACCATTTTGCTTGTGCATACTCACACTGGGCAGTGCCTGTGTGGCTATTCACAACAATCTGTTGATGGTTGTTTGTCACAAATATGTATTGCCAGCCCCACAAGGTGATGTTGTGTCAATGAAGCAAGTTTTCAAGCACAGTTATTATAACCCTGAATAAGAGGTGTCACTTCTTGATCTGTATCAGTCACATTGACTCAGGTATGGGGGGGGGGGTGTGGGAAGGGCATACATGTGCAACCCTGATTTTTCATTGCCAGGTCTAACTTGTGTGTGAGAATTGGCTGTACAGAAAATCAACGTGCAGTGCCCCTGTGATGGTGGCCAGTGCTTAATGTTCGTGCTTTGCAGCCTGTGTCAGTTTTTGACAAACATGTATCGTGCTCATACATTTTTGGCACCTGTGTGTGGTTCAGATGCAACACAGTTTTGACTTTGTGTGCTGACATCTGTGTGTACATTCTGGCTTGCCATGAGGGTGTCCCCACAGTACAGCTAGGCTTTTTTTCAAACCAATTGCAGGCCCATTAGCTTATGCATTGTCCTGGGTGTGGACAAGTGTGCCACTCCAGATGACAGGCAGTAGGTCATATGTGTAGCCAACTGTGTAATCAGGTGACGGATAGCCATGTGACAAATGACATAATTCAAGTTGTTACTCTACATAATTTGTACCTTGGCACTCACAGCACTTGTCAACAGTTATTCATGTTTTAAATGTGGTAATTTGATGATTTATGTTAAGAACAATGATGTGCCTGCATGAAAGATATCTACCGAGGAAGTGCACGCCAAACGGCATTTCCACTTTCATTGAACACACTGTCACTTTTTCAAAGAAGCCACTGTTAGAATTAATTGCTGTTGCAGATTCTCCATATACATGTTCCCACTGAGGTCTGGATTTTGTGAGACTCCTTTGTTGTTGGTGATACGAACTAACGAGTGTCAAGACATCAAGACCACCGTGGGCACATGTATATGTACTTTCTGCAACACCATTTATTTCTAACTGTGGCTTCTTAGAAAAGGTGTCAGCTTCTTCAATGACAGGGTAAATGTACTTTTGTGTGCACTGCCTTGTGCGACATATTTCATCCAGGCACATGAGTGTTCTTTTCACGAGATGGCGAATTTCCACATTCAAAACATGTCGATTGTGTAAAGTATTGTGAGTCCCAAGGTAACCACATTTTTTTGTTTTGTGTTCCAAAGTACTTACAGGTCTCTGAGTGTGATGAAACCTTGAGTATTGAGGTGTGTTAGTTTACCTTGGGTGCACCACTACTTTTTCTTTCAGGATAAACAAGAGGTGGCATGACTTCATTGTATTGCTGTGCTCACCGGTTCACAGACACTAGCTTCTCAGTGTATTTCTCATTCAAGTTGTGGCCTGGTGTGTTCTTTTTTCATGGTGTCCAAGTGGCATAGTGGGTCTACCAACTGGGCAGTATAGGGCATACATATGTGCGGAGTAATGTAGCTGTTACTCATGATGCATTGCCGGATATACACTGTGACCAATTGTTTTGTGCTCATGTGTCAGATGTATACAGGTGACTGATGCATTTTGGTTTCTTATCCTTGCCCACAGCATCATCAACCAAAAACGAGGGAGACACCTGCATGGACCTTGAGTAGGGACCCAACGACAGTGCCGCCAGTGCTGTGGAGTCAGCAGGAGCCAGTGGCACGGAGGGCGAGGGGAGTCAGTTGGAGGACCTGTCTGGAGGCGAGAGCAGCTATGACGCCGACGGGTCCGAGGCTGAACTCCCTGAGGAGGCGGAGGCTGCAACCCCAACTGGCAGCATACCCACATCTGTCCCCGCCTCCTCCATTCCCATCTCCGCCCTCTCAGTTGCTCCCGTCCCTCCTGTCCATGCAGCGTCCCACCGTGTCTCCTTCGTGCCAAGCACCGCACCCCCTGCCCCTGTCACCCCTGCTGCCCTCAGTGAAGAGTCTGTGGACATACTGCGGGAGTTGCAGGTTGGGCAGGCATCGATGCTGAATGTCCTCCATTACCACACTAGACTGCTCACACAGGTGGTGTCGTTCATGGAGGGCTTGTCAGCAACGATGTCGGACCAACGCAGGATTCTGCAGTCCCACAGGGCCTGGGGGAAGATGACAGACACGCAGCCACAGTCATAGTCCGCAGTCCTCACGACCCAGTTCCTCCAAAACCACTCCCCTTAGCTCCCCTGCCAAACTGTCACCCAAGGACAGCTACATGGCTGGTCTGCCCTCAGCCCCACTGTGACACCACCCCACAAGCGTGCAAGGAAGTCCCCGGGCAGGGGAGTTGAGTCCCCCCCATGTCAACTCCCTCCCCAAAGAGCGCTGCACCCCATCCCTCGGCCACCACACCCTCCGTTGGCCCTGGGGTATCTTCCGGTGCAGGGGTTAGGATGGAGGCCCTAGCTGAAGTGTGCAGCGCCGTGTTCACCTCCACCTTTGGCGCTGCCCCACCCCCTGTGGTGGAGACGTCCACCCCTGCACCCACCACACCTACCCAACCCCCTCCTGTCCCTGCGGTGCCTGGTCCTGCCACTGATGATGCCCCCCTCGGTCGACAAACCTTGAGGTTCGTTTGTGCAGGCAAGGTAGGGGTGGACACGGTCCCCTACGTCCACCCTTGGACTCGAGAAATGGACTGGCCATTGGCCTACATAGTCTTATTATTTTATTATTTTTCTGTGCTGAATAAAGCCTTTTCTTTTACTTTCAACACTATTGCATTTCAGGTACTTGATGTTGGTGATGTGGCTCATGAAGTTGGTGTTCTGGTAATGTGTTAGGGTTCTGAGATATGTTTTTGTATGATGGTCATGAGGTGGACCATGGTATCTGTGTGCCATCACAATGTCTGTGCAAATAATAATTGGTAGTGTGTGTTAATTTCCTTTGGAGACATTGTCCCAAGGAGTGTTCCTTCCTCTGTGGCACCTGACATCGTCCCTGCAAACAGTTGCACAATTGTTGTGCTGACCTGTGGCCACATTTCCTTTGTTGGTGACGGATCCCTTCAACAATGGCCATGCCTGCTCACCGATGTCTCCTGCTGAATCGTCTGTGCCATCCTTGCCAGTCACTGTACTTGTGTTTTTGGGTATGTAGGAATGGCATCAGGGACAAATTGTCCCTTTTCAGCACTATGCGTGTGTGTAATCACGGCCTAACACACAAATGGCACGTGTAATGCAGGGTATTTGGGCACCTGACTCACAATTATGGGCATTGTATCTAGTGGCATTGAACCCTATTCCTTCCATGAGAGACAACATCTTGGTGGCTGGACCAGCACCTGGACATTCCTATCAGTCCAAGGGGTGTGCGAGACAGTGTGTGTTCCCTTAGGCTATCTTAGTTTTGTATGCAGTTACATGACTATACAGTCTTGTGGCATGAAATCAGGGTGTGTATTGTGCTGCATCCACCATGGGTGGGTATGCATGTGTTATATGTCCTCACACCCACATGTGGTGTGTCATGCAGTGTGTGAAAGACACCCATCCTCCTGGGAGTGTGACATTGCTGGGATGCATCTGCACCCACCCCTCATATGTCTGGACACTGCTGGTAGTGATATGCACCCACCCCTCATACCTCTGTCCACTGCTGGTAGTGATATGCACCCACCCCCATATGTCTGGACACTGCTGGTAGTGATATGCACCACCCCTCATATCTCTGTCCACTGCTGGTAGTGATATGCACCCACCCCCATATGTCTGGACACTGCTGGTAGTGATATGCACCCACCCCCATATGTCTGGACACTGCTGGTAGTGATATGCACCCACCCCTCATATCTCTGTCCACTGCTGGGAGTCATATGCACCCACCCCTCATAACTCTGTCCACTGCTGGTAGTGATATGCACCCACCCCCATATGTCTGGACACTGCTGGTAGTGATATGCACCCACCTCTCATATCTCTGTCCACTGCTGGTAGTGATATGCACCCACCCCCATATGTCTGGACACTGCTGGTAGTGATATGCACACACCCCCATATGTCTGGACACTGCTGGTAGTGATATGCACCCACCCCTCATATCTCTGTCCACTGCTGGGAGTCATATGCACCCACCCCTCATACCTCTGTCCACTGCTGGTAGTGATATGCACCCACCCCCATATGTCTGGACACTGCTGGGAGTCATATGCACCCACCCCCATATGTCTGGACACTGCTGGTAGTGATATGCACTCACCCCTCATATATCTGTCCACTGCTGGGAGTCATATGCACCCACCCCTCATATCTCTGTCCACTGCTGGTAGTGATATGCACCCACCCCCATATGTCTGGACACTGCTGGGAGTCATATGCTCCCACCCCCATATATCCGGACACTGCTGGTAGTGGTATGCACCCACCCCCATATGTCTGGACACTGCTGGTAGTGATATGCACCCACCCCCATATGTCTGGACACTGCTGGTAGTGATATGCACCCACCCCTCATATCTCTGTCCACTGCTGGGAGTCATATGCACCCACCCCTCATATCTCTGTCCACTGCTGGTAGTGATATGCACCCACCCCCATATGTCTGGACACTGCTGGGAGTCATATGCACCTACCCCCATATGTCTGGACACTGCTGGGAGTCATGTGCACCCACCCCCATATGTCTGGCCACTGCTGGTAGTGATATGCACCCACCCCCATATGTCTGGACACTGCTGGTAGTGATATGCACCCACCCCATATGTCTGGACACTGGTGGGAGTCATATGCACCCACCCCTCATATCTCTGTCCACTGCTGGAAGTCATATGCACCCACCCCTCATATCTCTGTCCACTGCTGGTAGTGATATGCACCCACCCCCATATGTCTGGACACTGCTGGGAGTCATATGCACCCACCCCCATATGTCTGGACACTGCTGTGAGTCATATGCACCCACCCCCATATGTCGGGACACTGCTGGTAGTGATATGCACCCACCCCCATATGTCTGGACACTGCTGGTAGTGATATGCACCCACCCCCATATGTTTGGACACTGCTGGTAGTGATATGCACCCACCCCTCATATCTCTGTCCACTGCTGGGAGTCATATGCACCCACCCCTCATATCTCTGTCCACTGCTGGTAGTGATATGCACCCACCCCCATATGTCTGGACACTGCTGGGAGTCATATGCACCCACCCCCATATGTCTGTCCACTGCTGGTAGTGATATGCACCCACCCCCATATGTCTGGACACTGCTGGTAGTGATATGCACCCACCCCCATGTGTCTGGACACTGCTGGTAGTGATATGCACCCACCCCCATATGTCTGGACACTGCTGGTAGTGATATGCACCCACCCCTCATATCTCTGTCCACTGCTGGGAGTCATATGCACCCACCCCTCATATCTCTGACCACTGCTGGGAGTCATATGCACCCACCCACACACCCTCTTGGAGCTGTACACTGCTGGCCTGGACCTACACACACACCAATATGATGTTGACATGCTGGGCCAGTCCTCTAAGCCCACATTCATGGCGTGTGTACTCCTCGTATCCAAAAAGTACTGATGCCGTAGGGGTACGTGTGGTACGGACCGTACCCACGCATGAATGTGTGGGTACGGTCCATACTTGAGTTGTAATGGTGCCGTAGGGGTACGTGTGGTACACACCGTACCCACGCATTCATGCATGGGTACGGTCCGTACCACTGTTGTGATGGTGCCGTAGGGGTACGTGTGGTATGCACCGTACACGTCCACTTCCGTTGTTGTGGTACGCAGGTGTTGCTGGACAAGCCCCCCCAAGTGACCAGAGCCTGGTGGTAATGTATGGCCTATATATTATAAGTTTTGGTTTGTGTATGGGGTATGTTTCCTGCCCCTCCCACCCCCCCCGGCCCCTGGGTGTTGTTCTCACCTTCTGCGGCGTGTGCGTTGGGTGAGGTGCACCAGGTCATAGGCCAAGAGGACCGGGATGACACATACGATGGGGTTCATGGCGTGTACATCGTGTACCAGGGCTCCGTTGCGTAGCGGTTCGCGTCGAACACTGCTTTTCCGGCTGTGTTTGACTCCCATAAAAAAAGGGCTGTACGGAGTGACGTAGGGACGAATCGTACTTGCTGGACCGGAAAACGCTGCCTGAATACGTCCGGACGTCGCATACAAGCTGTTCCGGATCAGAATCGTAGGTAGTTTTTCCACGTACGGTCTTTTGTACGATTCGTACGGAAATAGGCTTTCTGTATGAATCGCACTTCCTAGGTTGTAGGGACAGTTTACCGGGTGCGAGTCGTACGGAGAAAACGCTCCGTACGACGATTCGTAGGTCCTTTTTACAGGATCGGAATCGACCCCTTAAAATCGATAATTTTAACATCGATATACAGAACATCGATATTTAAAACTATCGATATACTAAACTCAATATTTATGTTTGTTGATATTAAAACATCGATATTATGTCTGCTTACCAAGACAGCACATGCGACCTAAAAAAGGGAGCAGTTTCAACACTTTGAGAACACGCCTGACTGAGTGACAACGTGTCCTGGTCTTCTCAAACAAATGTAGGAAATGTCACTGAGGTTCAGTTAAAAGCGGGGTGCAGGTGGAGCTACAAAGCAGTTGTTAATGGTAACGTGTTTATACTGATGCTGTCGGGCCCTGGTATTGATTTGTTAAGCTACCAGTGAAATAAACATCTTTCTTTTATCTTTGAAATCTTTAACCGCAAAAAATAGAATCAGGTGGTTTCAACTAAATTGCGCTATTTCTATCCCGGTAACTATTTTCCTCTGCGGCTTCTTCCTTCATTGTTTTACCCCACACATTCTCACATACTGCCCTTGTCTGCTCTCATACATGCACAAATACGCGCACACATACATGAAGACCTCTCGGAGTGGGCGTGCGGCAGGTAGCATTTTTCTTTAATATACTCCATAGCTTGTTATTTTCACATTTCTTAATTCTGTTATCTGAAGCGCTGCTATACCTGCTGGTCTGGTCGGAGCTATAAATAAATACCTCCACGACATCTTACAGAGTGAAACCCTCTGCCATATTAGTATTGCGGGGGTTTCGCGGCAGACGCAAAGTGCGTCCTCCGCTTTTCCGCCGGTCGGCAATCATTCCGATTGCCGGCGGGGCGGAAATGGCCCCTAATATGGTGGCGGTGCCTAGCTGGCACAGCCATCCACATTAGGATGAATTACTGTTAAGGCCTTTCCATGTGGCGAGTCCGCTCTGGGGGCCCGTTGCAGGCCCCCGGGGGGGGGGGTGGTGGGTGGGGTGCTGCACTTGGTGGCAATGTAGGGGGGTACCATAGGTACGTTGTGCATGGGAATGCACGTCATGTGGAGATTGCAGCGGGTGCTGTTGTGAGCAGCATCGGTCGCAATGTTAACTTGAGGAAAGCGACCGCCAGGGTGGCAGTCGCATCCTAATCAGGGCTGCGGGACCGCCGCATGTCTGGCGCCCAGTATGTAATACGCGGTGCATCCTCGGGACAGACACCAAAAAGGGTAAAAATATAAAAAGCTGCCGGATTAATTGTATTTACAGCAACATTCATTAGCGCCACTTCAGGGCTTTCCAATGAAGCGCTACTTTTCTTTTATCATGTTTCTAGTGTTCACTTCTGCTTTGCCGCTAGCAGCTGCCCCTCTCCCTCTCTCTTTCTTCCAGTTATTGCCTCACCTTCTGTCTCTGTCTCGCTCCTCCTCAGTGGTCACAAAGTGGGCAGATTGCTTTTATTCACACCCACACACATTAGCGCCACTTAACAGAGTTTACCAGTGAAGCGCTACTTTCGTAAACAACAGTGTTCACGCCTCCTGTTTTGCCGCTCCCAGCTGCCCACCCCCTCTCTTTCTTCTACTTATTGCCTCTCCTTCTGTCGCTGTCTCGCTCCTTATAGGGCAGTAACGTATGGATCACTGCACAAACATGACATGCACCCACCTCTTACTTTGCACAAACATGACATGCACCCACCTCTTTGCACAAACATGACATGCACCCACCTCTTACTTTGCACAAACATGACATGCACCCACCTCTTACTTTGCACAAACATGACATGCACCCACCTCTTACTTTGCACAAACATGACATGCACCCACCTCTTACTTTGCACAAACATGACATGCACCCACCTCTTACTTTGCACAAACATGACATGCACCCACCTCTTACTTTGCACAAACATGACATGCACCCACCTCTTACTTTGCACAAACATGACATGCACCCACCTCTTACTTTGCACAAACATGACATGCACCCACCTCTTACTTTGCACAAACATGACATGCACCCACCTCTTACTTTGCACAAACATGACATGCACCCACCTCTTACTTTGCACAAACATGACATGCACCCACCTCTTACTTTGCACAAACATGACATGCACCCACCTCTTACTTTGCACAAACATGACATGCACCCACCTCTTACTTTGCACAAACATGACATGCACCCACCTCTTACTTTGCACAAACATGACATGCACCCACCTCTTACTTTGCACAAACATGACATGCACCCACCTCTTACTTTGCACAAACATGACATGCACCCACCTCTTACTTTGCACAAACATGACATGCACCCACCTCTTACTTTGCACAAACATGACATGCACCCACCTCTTACTTTGCACAAACATGACATGCACCCACCTCTTACTTTGCACAAACATGACATGCACCCACCTCTTTGCACAAACATGACATGCACCCACCTCTTTGCACAAACATGACATGCACCCACCTCTTTGCACAAACATGACATGCACCCACCTCTTTGCACAAACATGACATGCACCCACCTCTTACTTTGCACAAACATGACATGCACCCACCTCTTACTTTGCACAAACATGACATGCACCCACCTCTTTGCACAAACATGACATGCACCCACCTCTTACTTTGCACAAACATGACATGCACCCACCTCTTACTTTGCACAAACATGACATGCACCCACCTCTTACTTTGCAAATGCCATCACACACAATTTCATTAATAGCATCATAAGTTGTGTCATCAATGATGTCATTTGTTATGTCATAGGCCATACGAGGTGGCACAAGTTATGGTCACGCAGTGATGTCACTGATGATTTCATAAGTGATGCAATTAATGCGGTCACTCGTGATGCCATGAGTGAAGCCATGAGTGATGTCATTTGCAATGCAAGGGGGAGGTGCGAGGTTTGCATTTCACTACAAGCCATAACGGGCACATCTGTATTGTTTTATGCATTTCAGTCAGAACTATAACCCCGTTTTAGCTGTAAATATAAACGCAGCACTATCCAAGCAGGTTTTTCAGTACAGTCAAGAATTCTCTTTTGAAGGTGTGCAGCTGCATCAGTTTCATTTCCTCCTTTCGACAAACGCATGAGAACAGAGAAAAAGAAACTGGGTTTAGTTGGGAATAAAACTGAAAGATGTATGCAAAGTCTGTGCGTCACTCGCATTCGCCTCATGGTTGAAGATGGTTTAGGGTGAGGCCTGTGGCACGAGGGACTGACATTGGGAATAACTCATCTCTCTTGGTATGCCTGCTGACAGTGCGCCCATCCTTTCTTTAAAAATAGAAACATACATACCAACAGCCTTTGTGTAGCATTCCAGCGAAGAACAGCTGGGGTGACTTCCGATCAGGAGAGGGGGAGTAAGTGACGGTAAACCTTCACCAGGAGCGGTGTGCTGCTACAAACACGGCCCCAAGGAGACTGACTAAAGAAAGAAATGCAGGACTAGAAGCTATTCTGGAGGTGCTGTTGCCACGTGTACTGGTCACACGCCATATTTCAGAATATCTAAGGGGCGCAGGCCACGTGCTTCAGAGATGGTCACATGGTCAGCAGGTCTCAGTACTGGTAAGAGAGCTCAAGGGTTTAATGCACATGTTTCGGAGATCTCTGTGTAAGGTGGCGGTCACAGCTTTGAATCACCACTAAAAAGCAGTGCATATAACCTGAATGTTAAGCATTTACATTAAATTAGGTTACCTTAGTGTGTAAATACATTGTTGCAGGTATCCTTGTGTATCTTGGAGGTCAAAAGTTACAACCAGATGTTAAAAAGCTTTGTGCATTTTGCACCCACTGCAAACATCTGCATTTATCTGTAAGGCACACTTTGGAATTTTTGATGGATTTAATCTATCTTGTATGGTAAATCACATGGGAGTTGAGTAGTAATTAACGCATCTGATGGGGTCGTGGCCTGACAACATGGCCGGATAGAGGTCTTCGATTGAAGCTCCCGTCGATGGCACTTATATATGACATAATTCTGGACCCCCCTGCGTAAAAGGAGCCCCGTGAATCGAGTTAGGGAAGACCACCCGACATGGAGATGGAGTCGCCCGCATTGCAAAACGCCTGGGGCTTGTGGATAGGACGTACCTGCTGGTCGTGCACTCGTGCTCCGGGGCCTGGCTGGCGGCCATCTTAGCTTCATCTGCTTGCTGCCGGCAGCTACGGAGGCCGGCAATCGTGCCGTGGCCCCCTGACCAGCTACGATCGGAGAGACGAGACTGAGGCGAGAAACTGCATCCCGCGGCTCCGAGGGTCGTGCAGCAGCAGCTGCTGCGACAAAGCGAGTGAGAGATCTGGGGGCCTTGCGCGGGCTTGCGGATCAACCGGCTGGCATGGGCTCCCTGCCGGGCACTGTGCTAGTGGTAGTGGTGACCAGGCGGACAGACTGGAGATGGCCACTTGGTGACAGAGCCCCCCGCATTTGCCAGAGAGTTTCTCAGGCTCGAAGTGAAGTTGACAAACTACGGTGAGTGGCCGAGGAGGCAGAGTGCGTGTCAGCCTGGGGCAGAGCACGGCCCTGGGGCTGCAATGGAGCATATCGCGCAATAATCAGTCCACGCAAGGTACTTTTAGCGTAAAAGGCCATTTTATTAGGACAGGGTTGGACAATCATAACCAGAAACATAACACAAATCCCCAACAATCCCCAACACCAACATTTCTCACTATTCCATACTCTCCAAGACTCCAACTACTCCATCCCCACTTCACACCGCAACCTTCTCACTTCCATTCGCTTCCTCACTTCTCTTCCAAAACTCCACCATCATCTCCATTCGTCGTACACTGGTCTGACGCACCCCCACGTTTCCCCAGTATCCCCCTCCCCGGAAGGGTGAGTATGCCCGTCATGGACTCCTCCCCCCTCCCCAATCCGCCCCACACACACACAACCCGTCCTAAACTGGCACGCTGATAAACATGACATCACCAACTAGTCACGTAATTGCCGGGTGGGCGGGTGGCCAACGATCCACTAACTGACCCACCCTGAGGCGCTGGGGAAAGGAAGAGGAAGGACTTCCTCTTCCTCCCCCTTTTAATCCCTACCTGACGACCCCACTCCTTATCCCACCCCTTCCTCCCCTGTCCTTCACTTGCGCGAAATCCCCGGGGGAAGACTAGACCGCTGGTCTTACTTCCCCCGGGGGCCGCATTGGAAGCACTGAAGTGCGGAATGAGCGCCCGGAGTTGAAACTCTGTGGACACGGCGGTGGGTGAGAGTGGCCAGCGTGGGGCAGCATGACATAATTGGAGGACCAGTTGGAGGTCAGGAAGTTCAATTTGGCCAGGGGTGAATGGACAGCTGAACTCTGTACAT
This sequence comes from Triturus cristatus, assembly GCF_964204655.1. Classification (NCBI taxonomy): domain Eukaryota; kingdom Metazoa; phylum Chordata; class Amphibia; order Caudata; family Salamandridae; genus Triturus; species Triturus cristatus. The sequence continues at coordinate 91,312,854 of NC_140587.1, read as the reverse complement.
CTCCAGCGGAACAGTGGAGTGGACGGCTTCTGTAATATACTGAAAGGAGGCATACCTACACTAGGGTACAAATCAGGGACATAGGTACCCTATATAATTGAATGACTGGCACGTATATCGCGGCTGAAGTAGTCAGGAAACACCGTCTCTGACCCTAGAAAGAGGTCAGGGTGATAGACTATGCCCATTTTCTGTTCTGGAGGAGACCATCATCCAAGGAGCTAGAGGGGAGGCCTGACGCAATCCGGGATCAGGCCCTAACCACAATACGCTGAGGATCTGAGTACACACAGCGGTGGGTCTGGCTTGGGGTGTTAAGTGGCGTTGAATAGCCGCTGGGGCCAGTGGAGTAAATGCACTCAAGCAGTATGGTGAAGGATAAAAGTAATCGCTTGGCCCAATCCAACGAAATACTTAACTATGCACAGCCCATGCCTATGCACCAGGATATGGTGGAGGAGAGCGGAGGTGAGCATGCTGATGAGCAACACCAGCAGATGGAACAAACTCCCTCAATAGCAGATGTATTGGTGGTCACACACACCACTCGAGATTAAATGATCCATAAAATTGACTCTATAGCTGTTGATGTTAATTTGCTACGCTGCGACTTGCGTAAGGTCACGGACTGAGTCACAACCACTGAGCAAACGATGAATAGCTTGCAAACAGAGGTCTGCAAGTTACGTGATACGGTCATGTCCCTTCAGAAACGTGTGGTGCACCTAGATGAGCCTGCAGAAGTTGCTGAAGGAAGATCGCGAAGAAACAACTTGCGTTTCCTGGGATTTCCTGAAAAGGCTGAAGGACTGTCCATTGAACAGTTCCTTGAAAACTGACTCACTACGGCACTGGCTCCCATGAAACTTTCTACGTTTTTCACCAGAGCTGCATAGGGCTCTGGTTCCCCCACCGCGACCAGGTGCGCCCCCGAAAGCCATCATAGCCAGACTGTTCAATTTCCCAGGATCCGGATGCTGTCTTGCAAATCACACATGCAAAAGGCCAGCTCTTATTTTAGGAGCATCGGATATCCATCTTCCCCGACTACACACAACAGGTGCAAGATCAACGTAAAAAAAACCTTTGGAGCAGAAAAACGGCGACTACGAGACTTAAACTTATACTACAGCCTCCTCTACCTGGCCGAATTAAGGATAGAAAGTAATGGGAGGGCATTGTTCTTCTTCTCAGCGGCTGAGGCAAGCGACTGGCTAGATACTCAGGGAAGGCCCAAAGAGGGGGTAGTACCCCTAACGAGTTCGTCCAAATCATCAAGCTCAGCGAGGCCGCCAAGAACTCGGAAAAAACAGGACTAAAAAATCTTGCTGGTGGTAGAAGCCGCAGCACAGGCCGGGTCCAGGTGTGCCTGATGAAACATTACAGTTGCCAGACACCGTCCCGGACTCTGGAAAGTTGTCTCTCTCACAATCTACAAGCGGTACTCCTAATGAAGATGCTAATGATTAACCCATATGAGAACCTGTATGCGTAGTATGCCTAAGTCTTTCGAATTAGGGAACTGTAGAATGTTCCTGATAAAGACTGACCCCATATTCTTCTCTAATGAATACAGCGGGTATGGTAAGAATTTTAAAGGGGTGTGTCTATACATCCTAGCTATTGGTCGACGGAGGATTAGCGCCCCTGGTGACGAATACCCGGATGGGGAGCTGGAGGCAATGCCTCACACCATACTGGCAGACTGGTCAATAGCTTAGCTAAATGCCAAAAGATTAAAGTTTGGTTGCATGTTTTTCTGTGTTTTGGAATTGATTGGGTAATGGGGCAAAGGTGATATTCCCTCTCCCGGTCTCCTATGTGGTGGTGGGGGTGGGGGGTTGGTCAGCATTGCCCAGAGGGAGAAGGGAGTTGATTCATGTTTGGGGTAGGGAAGTGTGGGTATCTCCACAAGAATGTTGTGCTGTGGTACCTAAAGTGAAGCTAGCAGGGTTATTGGTGCATATTATTGGTGCATACGTTGTCAGAGAAAATGTCGACAAGTACTAGTGATATGTATAGAGAAAATGTGTTATGGCAGCCACCATGACTAAAATGATCACATGGAATGTCCGTGGTATGGCCACACCTCAAAAGTGTAGAAGAGTGTTCGCCTATTTGATGAGGTACAATATTGCCGTGGCCTGTTGACAGGAGACACACATTGGGGGATTCACTTCTATGTTTACAGAAACGTTGGAGGGGTCAGTTATATGCCACATCATACTCTGGTTATGCGAGAGGGGCTCTAATTTGGGTGGCCCCGGGGGTTCCATTTTAGCATCTCCATCACATAATAGATCCAGAAGGGAGATACATTATTCTGTATGGTAAACTAGATGGCAGAGACTTATGCGTCATCAATGTCTATGTTACTAATGATGACTGCCCCCTGTTTTTTCCCAATATGGTGGCGACGGCGACGCCATACTTGGGGGCTCCATTGCTTTTGGCTGGGGATGTCAACAGGATGTTGGACAGTGAACCCCCACGCGAAATATTAAGACATTGCGAGGCGTGCTGGATGGCTTGCATCTCTATGATATTTGGCAAGTACGTCACCTGTCTATCTGTCAATTTTCCTTTCATAGCCCGGCCTCTGGTACTTTCAGCTGCTTGGACTGCTGGTATGAAATCGGCTGAGCTTGGGCTCGAGGTAAAGGGGATAACATATTTGCCTACATACCTTTCAGATCACTTGCCAGTGCTGCTTCGCTTTGAGGGATCTGGACCTCGTTGCCGAATTCCCCTGTGGCGATTGATCACGGAAGCATTAACAGATCCCCTGTTTGTAGAGGAGGTAACAGTGGCTCTCCAACAGTACTTTGAGGAAAACTGGGGCACAGCTTCAACCTGTGGTCTCGAAAGGCAAGTCATGAAGGTAGTGATGCGGGCATTCCTACTGAGAACACTAAAATATGAAATGTCGAGCATGAAACATGAATTTAAATATCACCAATTTATTCCTCTACCACCCAAATCTGTGTAGACAGTGAACGCCCAGCCATGCCTCTGCAGACAGAGAACCCTGTGCCTGTTAACAACAGTGTGATAATGACTCATTAATCAGGTTGTACAGTGGGCTACCTGCAAGTCAACAGTATATTGGAATTTATAATATCATAGGTATGGTACTTTGTACTGATGTGGTGTTCCCACTATCCGGCCACTAGATATATCAGTGGTCGAAGTGGGGGAAAAAAGTAAGGGAACTGTGGGCGGAGAATCAGAGGGCGGGAATAACCCAAGGATTGGATCAGTGGGCGGAGCCAGAGGTGTGGCCAGAATGCTCAAACATCCCAATTTTTTGTATTTGTTTGGTTTCACTGCCCAGTTTTATCACCAATAGATACACATGATTATTTAAGGTTATAATGAGTTATTGACAGTAAAATGTATTCACAAAGTGGGATACACTTCTAGTCACAGAATGTCCCCAAATACGATAAAAAGCACAAGACATTTGTCTCCGAGCCATGGAGTTTCTGTCATCAGCACTTCTCCCTTTTCCACAACAGCAGTTCAAACATGAATGGCTAAAAATCCTAGTTTGCAAATGTTTTCTAAATAATAATGGCTCTGCCATATTTGCCTCATAATGCAAGATCTGCAGCACGATTTGACCATTTAAACTAATAAATTGTTTGTAGCTCAAACGTATCGAAAGTTAATAAAAAATGTGACTTGTGTTGCTGCGGAGTAGATGACAGTTAATAGCTCACTGTTCTATCTTAGGATTTTAACTTATAAACTGCAAGTAACAAAAGGATCTCTCTGATAAAAGCAGTAGCCCACTGGCCTATTTACATTATGTGCACTTTGTGATCTGCATGGTACATGTTCTTTGCAGCAGGTACATTAACCCTCTGAGCTACCTTTCCATGAGTCAAATCTTCCATTAGACAAAATTCTGATCTCTCTCTACGAAGAACATTAATCACCAGAGTCATCATGACATTTTTATTGTTACCGAATATTGCTGGAGGCCAGGAAGGAGGCAGCAAGCGCTTTTAAAACCATAATATACTTGCAAAAATGATGCCTCCACCTAAAGTCAGCACCTGGTGCGGTCACACTGGTTGCACCGCCCTAAAGCTGGCCCTTCTCAAGGGTCCTGTGATCTCAGTGACAGGGTCACTGTTGTTATAGGGTGTGCTGCTTCATAGGACTGCCCTCAAGACTGGAGGTGAACTTCAGTATGAATAGTGCTGGACAAGCCTTGAAGGTTAACCTACACTTGTCATGCTAGGGTCCACCTACTGGTGCTACGACACCGGGGCTTCTAATGTCTTGTGAAGCCTTCTAAGGTCTAGCATGAGATAGTGCTCTCTCAGGAGAGTGGCCTGGCGGACTGATTATTATGGCTGAACCTGGTTCCCCAGTTCCAAATTCAGCAGCTCTGGCCATAGTGCCACATCCTCTCCCCCACTGAACACCATACTGCCCCACTGAGAAAGACTGCCTTTAACTACAACCCAATTGTTGCCAGCTATAAACACCTGGATGTGGCTCAATTTAAATTACACACTGTGCAAGAGCAATATATGGCCTACAAAAAAAAGTGACAGCATCCTGGAAAAAGCAAACAATCACAGGGAATGCAAAATTTTGCAAACCATGTGAAATGTAAGCAGGAACAACATGGTTACCTTAACGCTTTTACACTCACTGTTCAGAAATCAGTGAGTACTTTTGCCTGAAAAGTTAAAGGACATGACTACAGGGCCCTGAATGGACCCATTTCAATGGCCATTGCTTATATCCTTACAAAATGTAAGCAGTATAGTAAAAAAGACAACATCCCTAGATGCAGAGCAGCAGTACAAATTTTGTTTTTCAATCCTCACATTGCAGTACCTCCAGGATTGGTGCACTAGTTCCAAGCCCAGAGAAAACAAAGCCAAGACAACAAAAATAGCGCTTCACTGGCAAACTCTGTAAAAGTGGCGCTAATGTGTTTGGGTGTGAATAAAATAAATCTGGCCAGTTTGCTACCACCCTGTCTTAGTTTATTTAGGTTTTTTTTTTATATTTTTCAACTTTTATTCCCGATGCTGCACTTTGGAATTAAATGTCAGAAGAATACGACATTGATTTCCAGCAAAAGTGATTTTCTTTTTTGGATCCATTTCACAGGGGTCCAAATAATAGAAAGGAGAGGAAAGAGAGTGAGAACCCCATCTTGCAGCCACTGTTTTCAGTAAGAGAAGAACTGCCGCGCTAGCAGGCGAGAGGCCTCAGCATGTACACAGAGCTGCTGTGCCTGAAAGTAATCTTCGCAGGCCTCCCGACAGTTCAAGACGGGCCCACAACTCGTAGAAGACGTCATCAGTGATCAGAGGCAGGCCACCTCGCTCCGCACTGCCTCCGCCCTCCGCCCTGCGCCCTGCTCAAGAAGTCACAAAAGTCACTCACTCACAACAACACAGCACAGGCAGCATAACCGCTTGACCACCACCCATGACCATTAATCAATTGGTGCCGGAGAAACTCACCTGCTGTGTTGGTGGCCGACAGGGGGGGCTACGTCGGCGGCTAGCCTATGAATAAAATTAAATTATGGCGGCCCAGAAACGGGTGGTCTAGACAGTGCCTCTGCTCCTCTTCGTCACTCGTGATGCTGCTGCAGGCCAGTCACGCGCACTTTTAGGGCCCAATGCGCATACGGGAAAGACATCAGCCGCCTGCACCCGGGCCTAGAGAGACGCGGAGATGCGGAGGAGGAGACAGTGTGCACTGTGCACAGGCACCTCCTCCTCCAGAAAGGTTAGGTTGCTCTGCACACACCGGCCCTGTTGGTGTCACCCCATGTGAGGGTGTCACCCGGTGCGGTCCACACCCCCGCATCTCCATAGTGACGCCGCTGGTGTGTGGTCTGACATAGCAGTTGCGCTGACAAGTATTTGTACAGGAATATATAAAGAGGGGGGAAAAATAAGAGAAAGCAGGAATGGCCCACTCAACAAGAGGTGGATGGGGAGAGTTTCCCTTGCAATCCAGCAATGGATGTCGAATCCTTATACACAAACATTCTGCCGGTCTTGGCAATGACTGTCATCCAACAGGTGCTTGACGCCAGACTGCGCCCCCACACTGTTCCCACTCTTTTCATACTCCAACTACTTGAGCTCTGCCTCACCAGAAATTTATTCTTTTTTGATAACGAAGTTTTTGCCCCCAACTTGGCAATACTATTCATGGACTACCTTGAAATGACGATAATCCTCTCCCCTACCAACCCATTTTTCTCCGGCGTCACACTATGGCGCCGTTACATAGATTACATTTTTTTGATCTGGCATGATAATGAGGACACACTCAACCAATATCTACACTGGTTAAATAACTGTCTAGGACTCAATTTCACCTTGTCCCTTGACAAATCCTCAATGTCTTTCCTTGATCACACCATTCACCATTCTAACGGTGAACTACTCACGTGGTTGTACAGGAAAACGACAGAGCGAAACACGCTACTTCGCTACGAAAGTAAACACCCGCGAGCACTACGTGACTCTTTACCATACTCTCATTTTTTACGCATCAGGCGTAATTGTTTTTCAAGAGAAGATTACTTCCATGAGGTGTCCACCTTATCCAACAAACTAAGGGCTCAAGGTTACCCCAAACGACTGGTACGCGATGCCCTCAAAAGAGCATGGTATTGCCCGAGGGAAATTCTCCTATCCCCCAAAATCAAGCTCAACACAAACCGCATAGTTTGCATGACCACCTTCTCACCAGTATCGAAACCCCATTCAAAAGTCCATCTTAAAACACTGGACTATCTTGAACGCTGGCAACATGAGTATTGAACGCCCTCTCTTTGCATTTCGCAAAAGCGGCAACTGAAAAGACCATCTAGTGCGAGCAGCTTTACCCAACCCCACGCCGGCTCTAACTCTTGATGCACACTGGGGTCTTGAACCATTGATAGGACAAGCTAAATGTGGTAATTGTAATGTGTGTGATTTCACAATTGAAGGCAAAGAATTAACCTTTAACAATGTTGTAATTAAATCAAGATAATTTTCAAATTGTAATACATGCAATGTTAGTTATCTTATTCAATGCCCTTGCCTTAAAATCTACATTGGCCAAACAACGCAGAAAGTGAAGACCCGTATCGGCCAACACTGCAGCAGAGTCCGCTGTAAAACCCTGAATGCGCCTCTGGTAGAGCATTTCACTACTGCGGGCCACAACGAGGGCGACATTAAATGGACAGTTATCAGCGTGGTGAAACCACCACCAAGAGGTGCAGACATTGCACAACTTCTATACAAAGAGGAACTTAAACTGATTATCCGTCCTGGAAGTATCAAGAACGGATTGAACAGAAATGAAGATTGGACCACCTTGCTCTAAGAACCCCTTGCCACACTGTCTATTTCTCAAGAGTGTTCCTTTTCTAATTTTCAGTTTGTATATATTCAGAAGTTTGTGCTTTTAATAACCTATCATGTCCTTATCTCACATACGTGCCCTTGCCAGGACTTTTTTCTGATTAATTGTTTCTAACTGTTTAATACGTTTATAACATGTGCCCCTTCGTCTTATCACCCGCCAGGGGTTTAGTTATTGTCTAAATTATTTCTCTAATTCCAGTAGTGTCATCATGTCACCTTCTTAACTTAATGACTATTTATTCATTTTCTTTTTCAATTCTCATTTCAATTTTTTCTTCATCGCCGATGCATGCATCACTCCGGGGTAGTATCTCTTTACTGTTTATCCTGTTTTACCCCTCACCCAACATGGCTGTCGTTACATCACGTCGTCAGCTGACGCTCACATCTTGCTGACACCATTATAAACTCAGTGCTCACTCTGCCCTCGCCGTCCTGCATCCTAGCCACCGAGCTCCGGACCCGATTCCTTCAACACTGGTAAGCGCGCATGCTTCACACCCACAAATCCTCTGGCCCAATCATCTTGCTCGTCCTTACTTTCACCTTCCCTCCCACAGGGCTAACAGTGCATCGCCACCAAGCCCCCATTGAGCACTTTACTATTAGTGCTCTGCCAATTTCTACGCAGCCCCTCCAAACAGCAGCAGCAATCTCCCTCATTGAGGTAAGCGACATGACTTCCTTGTTCACGTTTGACTCCCCCCAGTACCCTTCTGCCACTCAACCATTGGCTCCAATATGTCTTTTCCCTAGGACCGCAACCGAAGCGACGTACAGGATTCTCCTGAGCCTTCCATGCTACTCTAAATCCTGCCCTTACTAGGATACGAGGTGAGCCTTTCGCCTTTTTACCATCGCCACACTGACGCTCACTTTCTCCAACTTTGGCCTGCACTCCTAATTTTGCGGCACACCCGTGGCGTAGTTTTCGGCCACCACAGCTTGCGCAATCTTAGCTTTGGCCCATCACATCTACGGGCTTTAAACTGTTGGTAATCTTACATCAGATTTCCTCACGCTAAACTTTTCGTACTTTGCACCGACCCGCTCACTTGTTTCTGCGTAGGTCTTCTCCCCACAGTGTTATCTTTTTCACTCCATTCTCCGCGTAATGCACTCTTACTAGGTTTCTTACGGAAGATTAAGGGCATAATTGGAACAGGACTACTCCTTCTGTTCTTTTATTGTTTTAAAATTTTTCGGATTGTATACCAACTTCTTGAATTATCACGGAGGCATTATGCCCCATAGCGGAACAGATTAACCCCATCTGCTCTCCTCCAATAAATTCTCGAGCATGCTCACTGTGTACTTCCATGGCAGTTGCATACCTACTCTAGCATGCAAAGTAATTTGTATCAGGATGCTACCTTCATACTCCCAACTATACCTACCTCCTAATTTCCCCTTTTGCCTTTCTTCCCTATTTTTCATTTTTCCACAGGCACTATAATTCAGGCTTGTATAAAATCTGTCCTGATGATGATCCTAGTATTTTAAAAAGGATCGAAACGTCGTTGATTTGTTTACACAGCGTGCACATTAATCCAACATGAGGAAACAAGTGCACTAGATGTTGTCTCAAAGCTTGCCCTAAATATTCGTATTTGTCACAAGGTACCCTTTTCTTGCCTGAAATGTTTTTGTTCAAATGTAATTGTTTTGTGTGTATGTAGGACGCAGGATTGTGTCTCACTGAATTGTTGTGCTCCTATTCATTTTTTCATTCATAATCTTTTAAATTGACTGTCCGGCTGGACATTACCAATATAGTACTGACTCAAGTCTATATTTAATACAGCCCCATCTTTCTTTGTTTTAAGGACCACTGTTTAAAAAAAAAAACATTTTCTGTTTACTTCTTCTTATAAAGGGAATTTCCTTCTGACTCAACCACCTTGTCACTGAGTTGTGGAATGTGAACAAACAACTCACTGTAATTACATTGGGGAGTGGCAGTACAGGGGAACTGTCCCTCCATGTGCTCTTCTTCAAAGGATTGTAGATAAAAGGAGCCTGGTCTCCTCTCCTAGTCGCTACCATACCAGGAGCTGGCTGCAACCCAAGCACCTACCCTTCTCTGACTTTGCTTTCAGTAACAAGAACAAGCCATCAAGAAATGAGGTGCTACAGCCTAGGCCTTCTTGTGGGTCTCCTAGTCAGCTTGGTTGGGACCACAGCAGGAGAAACTGAAGGTAAGGGCTTGCGTTGCTGTGCTGCGCATCAGAACTAGAGGCAGTTATTGGTAGCGTCAAACGGAATCAGTAGATGTAATCCTAGAAGGATTTATATTTCCCATACCAGCTCTTATTACATGTTAGATGAGTGATCTAAGCAAAAAAACGTAGCATGCAAATGTTATCGCAGTTCACCATAGACAGAACTATAACCCGAGAGTGACACGCGGTAAGCTAGAACTAAGGGGCAGATTACGATGCGGTCGGAAAAGACTCCAACTATTGATCGGAACCTTTCCGACCGCATCGTGATATATGTTGGTCGGATTCCTTGCCAACCGCCTCATTATGATGGAGGCGGTCGGAAAGAAATTCGAACGGTCAGTCCGACTGGCTTGTAGAGCCCGTCTACCAGTCGGAATGCGGTCAGTAATCCCAAGGGCGGTACTTTCCGCTCTAGGTATTAAAATGGTGGGTTTTGGCAGCCTTTCCGTGCTGGCCTTTCTGACACAGAAAGGCTGTTGGAACTCATCTTTGAGTGCCCACAGAAGGGCCCCCTTGGGTGTACTGCCTCAGGTTGATCCCTGCACCCTGTGGCTGGCACCTTGAAGTGCCTGCCACGGGGTGCAGGGATGAACTGCACCTCCTATTTTACAATGGGAGCATGCATTCCGGCCGGAATACATGCTCCCATTGTAAAGTATAGGAATAGTACCGAACAGTGTTCAGTCGCATTCTAATTAATCGGTCGGGACTGCTGACCGGGTGTCGGTTGGTCTCAGGACTGAGACAACGTTGGGCAGCTGTAACTCCGCTCAACATCGTAATAGGGCCCTTAGTGTCAAGTCATGGGGCTATTATCATTCTCACATTACTAGAAGCTGTCATTCTTTGATGATTTTTTTCCTCATCCCATTTTGTACTTGATGCTTGGGCAAAGACCAAGCACTACAGCCTAAGAATGTGAGGGTGGGCCCGCTGACGACACCGCATTTCCAGGAGTGCTAGCAAGCTTGAATGGCCGGATTGAGTTGGCTCAAGGAACAATGGCCATTCCTGCCCAGCAAAGTGTGACAGCCAGTGACAGGCAAAGAAGAGCTCTGATTTTTGAGCTCCAAGACCGCTCTCCCATTTTCTGGCACAAGATAAGAATATCGATGTGTCACCATATGCAGTGTGTGTAAAGTGGATACTTTGTTAGTGCAATGGAACAACGACTGTCTACCATTAGTATGGCCTCTCCACTCCTCTCCTCTCCTCCCCTCTCTGCTCCTCTCATCTCCTCTTGTCTCCTCTCCTCTCTCCCCTCCTCGCCACTACTCTAGTCCATCTCCTCCCTCCCCTTCTCCCCTCACTTCCCCTCCTTGCCTTTCCATTCCTCTCCTCTCCTCTTTCTTCCCCTCTTCTTCTCTCTTCTCCTCTCCTCTCCACTTCCCTCCTCTCCTCCTTCCCTCCCTCCTCTTCTCCCCTCCCCTCCTCTCTTTTCCTCTCCTCTTTCCCCATCTCTCCCGTTTCTCCTTCTCCCTTCCCCTCTCTTCTCCCCCTCTCTTCTCCCTCCCCTCCCCTCTTCTCCCCTTTTCTCCCCTTCCCTCAACTCTTCTCCCCTCTTCTCTTCTCCCCTCTTTTCTTCTTCCCTCCACCTTCGCCTCCTCCCTTCTCTTAGATTAGTCAATCCCCAAAGAAATGATGGGACACTCCAGTGATATACTCCACAGGAGACAGGATTTTAGCTCTAGCCAGGTCTGGTTCCTCAGTGGGATAATGCATCCACTGCATGGATCTGTCTTTGACCTCATAGTCATATGTTGAGTCTCTGTGGGTCCCTCAGCCTTTCATCCTTCAGAGATTGATTAAAAAAAAGTACCACTGGGTTGGGTAAAAATAAAAGTCTGTTATTTCAGGGCCAAAATATCCACTCTGGGGGAGCGCTCACTTTCTTTTATGCTTACACTGAGACTTGGTTCTCCAGAGAGTTGAATTTAAGAATCTTTTTCAAACTTTGTAGAAGCATAAAACAGGACCAAACTTGCTGAACATCACCTTCACAATTCATTTGGACTGTATCTGTTTTGGTGTGCTAGTGAGGGTGATTTCAAAAGGATTCACTTTGATATCATGTCTTTATTGTGTGCTGTTGGCTTCCCTTTTGCTTTTCTGATACATTTATCACCATCTGGGATGCCTTGAGAGAGTCTAAAGGGCTCACTGCTACTCATTATAAAGCCAGGTCTGTCGGCAAGGGTCACTGAGGCTCTATATACAGCTGAATCTGTCAGTAAGGGTCACAGCTGGTCTATGTAAAGCCAGTCTCCTCTATATAAAGCTCACTCTGTAAGGGTCCCTGCTGCTCTATATTAAGCTCGGTCTGTCAGCAAGGCTCACTGCTGCTCTGTATGAAGGGGAGTCTGTCTGTAAGGGTCCCTGCTGCTCTGTATAAAGCTCGGTCTGTCAGTAAGGGCCACTCTGTTCTATTTAAAGCTCACTCTGTAAGGGTCACTGCTGCTCTATATTAAGCTCTATCTATCTGTAAGGGCCACTGCTGCTCTATATTAAGCTCGGTCTGTCAGCAAGGGCCACTCTGTTCTTTTTAAAGCTCACTCTGTAAGGGTCACTGCTGCTCTATATTAAGCTTTTGTCTGCAATCAAGGGTCACTGCTGCCCTGTATAAAGCTCGGTCTGTCTGTAGGGTCCCTCCTGTTCTATATAAAGCTCGGTCTGTCTGTAAGGGCCACTGCTACTCTGCATAAAGCTCGGTCTGTCAGCAAGGGTCTCTGCAGCTCTATATAAAGCTCGGTCTGTCAGTAAGAGTCACCTCTGCTCTATAGAAAGCTTGGTCTGTTGGAAAGGGTCACTGCCGCTCTATATAAAGCTCACTCTGTCTGTAGGGGTCACTGCTGCTCTATATAAAGCTCACTCTGTCTGTAGGGGTCACTGCTGCTCTATATAAAGCTCACTCTGTCTGTAAGGGTCACTCCTGCTCTATAAAAAGCTGGATCTGTCGGTGAGGGTCATTGATGCTCTATATAAAGCTCACTGTGTGTAAGGGTCACTGTTGCTGTATATTAAGCTCCCTTTGTCTGTAATGGTCACTGCTGCTCTATATAAACTCACTTAACCTGTGAGGGTCACTGCTGCTCTATATAAAGCTCGGCCTGTCTGTAAGGGTCACTGCTACTCTATATAAAGTTTGGTCTGTCAGTAAGAGTTACCTCTGCTCTATAGAAAGCTCGGTCTGTCTGCAAGGGTCCCTGCTTCTCTATATAGAACTTACTCTGTCTGTAAGGGTCCCTGCTGTTCTATATAAAGCTCGGCCTGTCTGTAAGGGTCCCTGCTGTTCTATATAAAGCTCGGTCTGTCTGTAAGGGTCACTGCAGCTCTATATAAAGCTCGGTCTGTCTGTAAGGGTCACTGCTGCTCTATATTAAGCTCACTTCCTATGTAAGGGTCACTGCTGTTCTATATAAAGTTCACACTATCTGTAAGGATCACTGCTGCTCTATGTAAAGCTCGGTCTGTCTGTAAGGGTCATTGATGCTCTATATAAAGCTAACTGTGTGTAAGGGTCACTGCTGCTCTGTATGAAGCTCACTTTGTCTGTAAGGTGCCACTGCTGCTCTATATAAAGCTCACTCTGACTCTAAGAGTCACCTCTGCTCTATAGAAAGCTTGGTCTGTTGGAAAGGGTCACTGCTGCTCTATATAAAGCTCACTCTGTCTGTAGGGGTCACTGCTGCTTCATATAAAGCTCGGCCTGTCTGTAAGGGTCACTGCTGCTCTGTATGAAGCTCACTTTGTCTGTAAGGGCCATTGCTGCTCTATATAAAGCTTACTCTGCCTGTAAGAGTCACCTCTGCTCTATAGAAAGCTTGGTCTGTTGGAAAGGGTCACTGCTGCTCTATATAAAGCTCACTCTGTCTGTAGGGGTCACTGCTGCTCTATATAAAGCTCGGCCTGTCTGTAAGGGTCACTGCTGCTCTGTATGAAGCTCACTTTGTCTGTAAGGGCCATTGCTGCTCTATATAAAGCTTACTCTGCCTGTAAGAGTCACCTCTGCTCTATAGAAAGCTTGGTCTGTTGGAAAAGGTCACTGCTGCTCTATAAAAGGTTGCCATCTGTAAGGGTCTGTTAGACCTGGCACCTTGGCGTGAGTTTCCCTTCCACTTTTTGATGGTGTGCCTCGATTGTTTTGCTGGTGTTGTCCGCTCAGGGCACTGCGCCACGGCTAATCCGTGCCGCAGTGCAAGTGCTCCCTAGATAAAGTGTACCTGTAAATTGATGTTCACGATTGGTTTATTGGATTCACTGTCAGTCCCCAGTAAAGTGCACCAGGGGTGCCAGGGCTTGTGAATGCCAATGCTGCTGGTGGGCTTGCAGCGCTGGTTGCGCCACCCACAGAAAGCGGCCGTGTAAAATGTGTCTAGGGTCTGCCACCGCAGACCCTGTGCGCGGTCCGGGACCGTCGCGCTGACTGCGCAAGTGCCCCTACTTGCCAGTCCCTAAACCTTCCCTTACCTACATATTAGCCACCCCTCTGGTAGGCCCAAGGGCAGGGTGCATTGTAGGCATAAGGTAGGACATGCCCTGATGTGGGTGGCATGTCTTAGTAGTGAATTACAGCCATTTCCGTTCTTCACTATTGAAGGCTACCTGCTCTCCATAGGCCAGAATGGGCTGCCGGGATCACGCCAACGCTGTGACCCCAGTGGACTCAGAGAGCATGGTAGAAGTGTCAAGTTTAGTATGCCTGAGCTCAGGATGATAAAATACTTCTTGTAGTCAAGTTTATTTTAATATCCTGGGTTTGTAAATGCTACTTTTAGAAAGTTAGTATTTACTGACCTGACCATCTCAGTCCGCCTCTGCTGTATGTGTGTGTTCTGCCTGGCAACAGTAAGAAGCAGGGTGGGGGGATCCCCCAGAGACAGGTTGGCTGCCAGGTGGTGGGTAGAGAGGTGACACCTGGATGGGTGGGAGGAGTACACCTTGACTCTTGAATAGACCTGTGCTCTGCCACCACAAAGCCGGCGCCGCCCCCTGTGGAGCGGCTGATGTCTCTGCCCTGCTGCTGAAAGGAAAGAGCAGAGTCCCCATAACCAAGTGCTCCAGAACTGGACTGAGCCAGGCCTAGGCCCCCTGGCGCTAAAGAACAAAAGAATCATGGTATAAAAGTAGGAGCCTGGCTCCTAAGAAATCAGAATCCTGTTTACCACAAAGAACCTCTGCCCGACTAGAAGGAGAAGAAGACGCTGGAGGAGCTGGCCTGCTGCTTGCCTTGCTGAGAAAGGAGAGGAAGAGACTTACTGAAAAGACTTTGCTACTTTGTGCTTGAACATTCTCCAAGGGCTTGATCTGAGCTTGCCCCCTGAACTGAACCCCAGGACCAGTGGGTTCTCTGTGCTTCTTGCTCATCCTCCAATTCGAGCCGTGTGGGCATCCCGCTGGAAAAGAGACTGCGCCCCTCATCGCTCCTCCTAGGGCCGTGACACTCAGAAGCTCGCCTGCCTCAAACCCGTGAGAGCCCCGCTCCGTCCCGAGCCGCTCTCTGTCCCCGGGCCAGGCCGCCTGCATCCCTGTCACCGCCTGCTACTGGAGCGCGCTGACCGCGCTATCACCCCTCCCGCCGGAAGCCGTCCGACGACTGTGATCTACGCCGGGTCATCCAGCTGCACTGACCGTGCCCTGCGACCCCGCTTCGCTATCCCCGGACATCTCAGGCCGCGCCGCCCCCGCTGTGGAGACCCCTCCTGCACCGCCGTGCTAAAGGGTCGCGGGCCGCGCCTGCCTACTTGCCCACACCTGCTGATTGAGGACCCAAGAACACTTCCCAAGCTGAGAGTCGCACCGACCTGTGCCGACTCTCCACATCACGAAAGAAGTTCCAGTATCGGGCTCGGGGCCCGCAACGCCTTATTTCCCCGTTCGCAGGAGTCGATCTCTGTGGGTATTGGAACCACAAGTAACATTTGCAAGAGACTACAAAGTATCCATTTGAAGCTACGAACAACGAACATTTGCCCGCTTTACAACCTGGTGGCATAGCGAAAACGTTATTGGTCTTGTGATAAGTCTGCTGAGATATATATACCTAATTTTTACATAAAGAATCGTATTTGTATATATATCCAAGTCTGGTGTCCGTTTCTGGGGGGATTGATGTATTTACTGTGTGTATGATTGTAAGTGCTTAACCAACAACGCCTGAGGAATCGCCTTGGCTGCTCACGCCACGCACCTAGAGGGTGAGCAAGGGTCATTCGCGAGGGGTTATCCTGCGCCCTGACGTGGAGGAGAGGGTTCCTGCTTGACACAAGGGCAACCTTGCGCCAACCAGAGATCCCCGACTCTAACATTGGTGGCAGCGGTTGGGATTTCGGATTTGCACTTGTAATTTGCATACAGTGAATTATTAATCACCAGATAGTGAGAGCAGACCAAATAACGCAGCCACAGGTTTTTAATTGTTGAACTTTGTTGAGACATCTGCCATTACTGCAACCATGCCTGGCTCACTCTCTGCTGGAAGAGCGCTCTCCGTGATTTCTGGAATAGATGAGGTGGATTGGGAGAGACTGGAAGGTTACACAACGGAGCAATTGAAAGGCTACAGTGTAAAATTCAGAGTTCCCCATGCTGGATTCAGGAAGAAGAACCAGTACCTCAAGGCGCTGAGAGCCTGGAAGGAGTCACGAGACCCACGGAATGCGGGGGACATCGTTCCACCCGACAACCTTGAGGAGCCCAGCAGAGTCCGGTCGCCAGAGGAGCTGGCAGACAGGGCAGCCGACAGGGCGCATGCAATGGAGATGGCAAAGTTGGCCGGACAAATGGAAATGGAAAAGCAGAAGTTTGCCCTGGAGGCACAACAACGCCAAATGGATCATGATATCAGATTGAAGGAGTTGGAGCTGAAGGCGAAAAGTTTGGACACCGCTCCTTCTGGTGGCAGCACTCCACCAGCGCAGGTAGAGTCCAAGGTGTACATCCCCAAAGATGTAGTAAAGGAGTATTTTAGAAAGGATGACATAGGGCAGTGGTTTAGAGCCTACGAGGTGGCCATGTCCTCACACCGGGTCCCTGAGAAAGACTGGGGAGCGGGGTTGTGGGGAAGGTTCCTTGCGGAAGGGCGGGACACACTGTCAGATTTGCCCTTAGAAGTCCAGACCTCATACCCCCATATGAAGGAAGCTTTAATGACCAGGTATGGGTTAACTCCTGAGCTATATAGACAGAGGTTCAGGGAGACCAAGAAGATCCCTGAGAGTACGTATGTGGAATATGTGACCTTTTTCTGCAGAGCGCTGGATGGTTGGGTGAAGGGTAGCAAAGTGAATGATTATCAAGGGCTGCTTGATTTAATTGCATGGGAGCACTTGTCCAGTCAATGTTTTCCTGAGCTACGCCAGCACCTGATTGATAGCAAGCTGTCCAACCCGAGGAAGCTTGCTGAGGAGGCGGACCGCTGGCTCAGCACCAGGGTCCACAAGGGTCAAGTGGGAGACTCCGCCAAAGGTGGGCAGGGTCCCCAGCAGAAGAGTGGGGGGGACAAGGGTAAACAGAAGGGGTTCCAAAAAGGCCCCCAAAGTAATTCCCAAGGGAACCAGCCGAAGGGTTCTCAGCCTCCCCCAACCCCGCAGCAGAACGGGGCCCCGACAGGTAGACCTGTTCCAAAGGGGCCCTTCAATTGTTATAGGTGTGGTGACCCGGGTCACATTGCCTCTGATCCTAAGAGTCGCCTGTTTGGTAAGACCGCACCCACTGGTGCTCCACCCCGGCAAGTAGCTAGTGTTAACTTTGGGGAGGAGGTAGCAGTCCAGGAGGGTGGGGGTCCCGGGCAGATGACCCTAGTCTCGCTAGGAGACAGTGAGATGGTCCCTGTAACCTACCTGCCCTCTAACACTAAGAAATATGGGCAAGTAGTGACCATCAATGGAAAGAAGGTTGAGGCTCTTAGAGATACAGGAGCCAGCGTGACCTCGGTGAGGCAACACCTGGTGTCTCAAGAGCAAATTGTACCCAATGCCTACTGTAGGGTTGTCAATGCTGACAACGTAGAGAGTCGTTGTCCAATGGCTCAAGTTCCCTTTGAGTGGGGGGAGGTCTCTGGTACTCTACAAGTCGCTGTGAGAACTGACATGCCTGTAGACTGTCTGCTAGGGAACGACCTGGAGAGTTCCCCTTGGGAAAAGGTTGAGAAGACCATGCATCTGAGGATGGTGGGTCTACCCGACTGGGCGTGCGTGACCACCCGGTCCATGGCAGCCAGTAGGGGTGTTGAGAGGGTCCTGGAGCCTGAGGGAGAGGTCCAGGAACCGGCCTTAGGGAGAAGGCGCAGGAGGCGCGGGAAACCGGCCCCCGAAGTTCCCACGGCCCAGGAGGAAGTAGACCCTGAGGGGGATGCTCTGGAGCCTACCGGGGAACAGATTGCCGAACTGGGAGATCTGCCTGAGCTGACCCATTGGCAGCAAGAAGGAGGTCCCTCCAGGGAGGAATTCTGCAGGGAGCAGAAAGAATGCCCTTCTCTCGTAGGTATGCGGCAGCAGGCTGCAGACCAGGCCAACGGTGTTCAGGCCAAAACACACTACGTGTACTGGGAGAGTGACCTCCTGTATTCCGAGCCTAAGGCTGCTGAACCTGGGTCAGCCCGTGTGCTGGTGGTACCCCAGAAGTTCAGAACCTTCCTACTGGGGCTGGCTCACGATGTGCCTTTAGCAGGACATTTGGGGATGGACAAGACCTATGACAGGCTTGTCACCCACTTTTACTGGCCCCAAATGCATAAGAATTCCGATTCCTACTGCAGAACCTGTCAGACTTGCCAGGCAAGTGGTAAGAGCGGAGGGAAGCACAAGGCTCCTCTGCAACCTTTCCCTGTGGTCGGTACGCCATTCCAACGAGTGGGTATTGATATTGTGGGGCCTCTGGATCCCAAGACAGCCCTGGGCAACAGGTTCATCCTGGTCTTGGTGGACCATGCCACCCGGTACCCTGAAGCCATCCCTCTGAGGACAGTGACGGCCCCCGTGGTGGGACGGGCACTGATGGGAATTTTCTCCCGAGTGGGATTCCCTCTAGAGGTGGTGAGCGACAGGGGGACCAATTTCATATCCACATATATGAAATCCCTGTGGAAGGAGTGTGGGGTAACTTACAAGTTCACCACTCCTTACCATCCCCAAGGAAATGGGTTGGTTGAGAGATTCAACCGAACCCTCAAAGGCATGATCATGGGCCTGGACGGTCCAATGAGGCGTAAGTGGGACGTCCTCTTGCCATGCCTGCTCTTCGCTTACCGAGAGGTGCCGCAGAAGTCTCTAGGGTTCAGCCCCTTTGAGCTTCTGTATGGTCACCCGGTAAGAGGACCTCTGAGTTTGGTAAAGGAAGGCTGGGAGCAATCTCCCAGAAAACCTCCCCAGAATGTATATAGTTACATGCTGGCCTTCCGAAACCAGACTCGGCGTTTCAGGCAACTTGCTGAGGCAAATCTGGAAGCCAGCCAGGAGGAAATGAAGCGGTGGTACGACCGGAATGCCACTCTGGTAGAGCTTCAACCTGGACAAAAGGTGTGGGTTTTGGCCCCAGTGGAGCCTTGTGCACTTCAGGATAAGTGGACAGGTCCATTTGAGGTTGTGGAGCGCAAAAGTCCTATCACCTACTTGGTGGACATGCAGACTCCCAGGAACCCTTTGAGGGTCCTACATGTTAACCGCCTTAAGCCCCACTTAGAGAGGACCGAAGTGGGCATGCTGCTGGCCACTGATGATGGAATGGAAGAGGAGACCGAGCCTCTTCCTGACCTCTTAGTGGCCTCTGAGAAAGATGGGTCAGTGGATGGAGTTAACCTCTCACCCACCCTGACGCCCGAACAACAGGAAGATTGCCGCCACTTGCTGGGACAGTTTTCCGACCGATTCTCCCTGGTTCCTGGTGTCACAGATTGGTGCGTCCATGATGTGGACACAGGAGACAGCTTACCTGTAAAGCACAAGGCTTACAGGGTAACTGACAGGGTCAGAGCTTGCATTAAGGAGGAGGTCTCCAAAATGCTTGCGCTAGGGGTGGTTGAGTCCTCCAGCAGTCCTTGGTCCAGCCCCGTGGTCTTGGTCCCCAAAGCTGCTGCGCCGGGAGCCACACCTGAACTCCGGTTCTGTGTGGACTACAGAGGACTCAATTCAGTGACGAAGACTGACGCGCACCCCATCCCCAGAGCTGATGAGCTCATTGATCGGCTGGGGGCTGCCCGGTTCCTCAGCACGTTTGATTTAACGTCTGGGTACTGGCAGATCGCCTTGACCGAAGGGGCCAAAGAGAGGTCAGCATTCTCTACACCAGATGGGCACTTCCAGTTCCGAGTCATGCCATTTGGGATGAAGAATGCCCCTGCCACCTTTCAGAGGTTGGTCAACCAGGTACTGGTTGGGCTGGATGCGTTCAGTGCCGCCTACCTGGATGACATCGCGGTGTTCAGCGCCACCTGGCCCGAACACCTGCGCCACCTCTGGGAAGTGTTGATGGCTCTGCGCCGAGCAGGCCTCACGATCAAGGCAAGCAAGTGCCAGATCGGGCAGGGTTCCGTGGTGTACTTGGGACACCAAGTGGGGAGTGGCAAGGTGGCACCCTTGCAACCCAAAATTGAGACCATCCTGGCTTGGGAACCCCCCAAGACGCAGACCGCAGTGAGGGCCTTCCTGGGGCTCACTGGGTACTACAGGAGGTTTGTCAAGGGCTATGGAACGATCGTTGCCCCCTTGACAGAGCTGACTTCCAAGAAGCAGCCCAGGAACGTGATTTGGACTGACACCTGTCAGAAAGCTTTCGACACCCTGAAGACTGCCATGTGCACGGCGCCCGTGCTCTTGGCCCCTGACTTCTCCAAGGAATTCCTAGTACAGACAGACGCTTCAGGAACGTGATTTGGACTGACACCTGTCAGAAAGCTTTCGACACCCTGAAGACTGCCATGTGCACGGCGCCCGTGCTCTTAGCCCCTGACTTCTCCAAGGAATTCCTAGTACAGACAGACGCTTCAGAGCATGGTGTAGGGGCTGTTCTCTCACAGATGACTGAGGAGGGCTGGGACCGACCCGTAGCCTTCATCAGTAGGAGGTTACTTCCACGGGAAAGTAGGTGGAGTGCAATTGAGCGAGAAGCATTTGCTGTGGTCTGGGCACTGAAGAAGCTAAGACCCTACTTGTTTGGGTCTCACTTCCGGGTTCAGACGGACCACAGGCCCCTCAGATGGTTGATGCAAATGAGGGGTGAAAACCCGAAGCTGTTGAGGTGGTCCATCTCCCTACAGGGTATGGACTTTACGGTGGAACACCGTCCTGGTACAGATCACGCCAACGCTGACGGTCTGTCCAGGTATTTCCGCCTTAGTGACGAGGAACCCCCTGGGCAAGGGTAGTTCTCCCCACATTTCAGCTGGAGGGGACACGTGTTAGACCTGGCACCTTGGCGTGAGTTTCCCTTCCACTTTTTGATGGTGTGCCTCGATTGTTTTGCTGGTGTTGTCCGCTCAGGGCACTGCGCCACGGCTAATCCGTGCCGCAGTGCAAGTGCTCCCTAGATAAAGTGTACCTGTAAATTGATGTTCACGATTGGTTTATTGGATTCACTGTCAGTCCCCAGTAAAGTGCACCAGGGGTGCCAGGGCTTGTGAATGCCAATGCTGCTGGTGGGCTTGCAGCGCTGGTTGCGCCACCCACAGAAAGCGGCCGTGTAAAATGTGTCTAGGGTCTGCCACCGCAGACCCTGTGCGCGGTCCGGGACCGTCGCGCTGACTGCGCAAGTGCCCCTACTTGCCAGTCCCTAAACCTTCCCTTACCTACATATTAGCCACCCCTCTGGTAGGCCCAAGGGCAGGGTGCATTGTAGGCATAAGGTAGGACATGCCCTGATGTGGGTGGCATGTCTTAGTAGTGAATTACAGCCATTTCCGTTCTTCACTATTGAAGGCTACCTGCTCTCCATAGGCCAGAATGGGCTGCCGGGATCACGCCAACGCTGTGACCCCAGTGGACTCAGAGAGCATGGTAGAAGTGTCAAGTTTAGTATGCCTGAGCTCAGGATGATAAAATACTTCTTGTAGTCAAGTTTATTTTAATATCCTGGGTTTGTAAATGCTACTTTTAGAAAGTTAGTATTTACTGACCTGACCATCTCAGTCCGCCTCTGCTGTATGTGTGTGTTCTGCCTGGCAACAGTAAGAAGCAGGGTGGGGGGATCCCCCAGAGACAGGTTGGCTGCCAGGTGGTGGGTAGAGAGGTGACACCTGGATGGGTGGGAGGAGTACACCTTGACTCTTGAATAGACCTGTGCTCTGCCACCACAAAGCCGGCGCCGCCCCCTGTGGAGCGGCTGATGTCTCTGCCCTGCTGCTGAAAGGAAAGAGCAGAGTCCCCATAACCAAGTGCTCCAGAACTGGACTGAGCCAGGCCTAGGCCCCCTGGCGCTAAAGAACAAAAGAATCATGGTATAAAAGTAGGAGCCTGGCTCCTAAGAAATCAGAATCCTGTTTACCACAAAGAACCTCTGCCCGACTAGAAGGAGAAGAAGACGCTGGAGGAGCTGGCCTGCTGCTTGCCTTGCTGAGAAAGGAGAGGAAGAGACTTACTGAAAAGACTTTGCTACTTTGTGCTTGAACATTCTCCAAGGGCTTGATCTGAGCTTGCCCCCTGAACTGAACCCCAGGACCAGTGGGTTCTCTGTGCTTCTTGCTCATCCTCCAATTCGAGCCGTGTGGGCATCCCGCTGGAAAAGAGACTGCGCCCCTCATCGCTCCTCCTAGGGCCGTGACACTCAGAAGCTCGCCTGCCTCAAACCCGTGAGAGCCCCGCTCCGTCCCGAGCCG
Source organism: Triturus cristatus (assembly GCF_964204655.1). Lineage (NCBI taxonomy): Eukaryota > Metazoa > Chordata > Amphibia > Caudata > Salamandridae > Triturus > Triturus cristatus. The sequence continues at coordinate 91,290,415 of NC_140587.1, read as the reverse complement.
CTCTCTGTCCCCGGGCCAGGCCGCCTGCATCCCTGTCACCGCCTGCTACTGGAGCGCGCTGACCGCGCTATCACCCCTCCCGCCGGAAGCCGTCCGACGACTGTGATCTACGCCGGGTCATCCAGCTGCACTGACCGTGCCCTGCGACCCCGCTTCGCTATCCCCGGACATCTCAGGCCGCGCCGCCCCCGCTGTGGAGACCCCTCCTGCACCGCCGTGCTAAAGGGTCGCGGGCCGCGCCTGCCTACTTGCCCACACCTGCTGATTGAGGACCCAAGAACACTTCCCAAGCTGAGAGTCGCACCGACCTGTGCCGACTCTCCACATCACGAAAGAAGTTCCAGTATCGGGCTCGGGGCCCGCAACGCCTTATTTCCCCGTTCGCAGGAGTCGATCTCTGTGGGTATTGGAACCACAAGTAACATTTGCAAGAGACTACAAAGTATCCATTTGAAGCTACGAACAACGAACATTTGCCCGCTTTACAACCTGGTGGCATAGCGAAAACGTTATTGGTCTTGTGATAAGTCTGCTGAGATATAATACCTAATTTTTACATAAAGAATCGTATTTTTATATATATCCAAGTCTGGTGTCCGTTTCTGGGGGGATTGATGTATTTACTGTGTGTATGATTGTAAGTGCTTAACCAACAACGCCTGAGGAATCGCCTTGGCTGCTCACGCCACGCACCTAGAGGGTGAGCAAGGGTCATTCGCGAGGGGTTATCCTGCGCCCTGACGTGGAGGAGAGGGTTCCTGCTTGACACAAGGGCAACCTTGCGCCAACCAGAGATCCCCGACTCTAACAGGGTCACTGCTGCTCTATATAAAGCTCCGTCAGCAGGCTCGCTGGGTCCAGTGGTACCGACGGATAGAGCGGTGCTGCCTTCCTGAGCGGTTGCCAGGTAGTGGTGAGGTCCTGTACCCAACATTGGCGGGTATCAGCAGGTGTTATGAGAGGCCAATGACAATCTTCTGGCCCCATATCCTTTTCAGTTTCTTTCACTTCACTTTTTGCAGTAGCTTGTTTTGTAAGGTCCTGACGAAAGCCTGATCCAGTTTGGGTCTTCTAGGGCTGAAACATGTTGACCATCTAAATCTACACCATAGCGGTTTAAATCCATACCGTAGGTGTACTCACTGCTTTTTTTAATCCTGACAGTGGGCAGTTTCTGATTAAAATATATTTTTGATGCCTCCTAGCCAGTTTTAACCATCACTTGTTTTCACATACTCACTAATTCTACTATATTGTTTGTGCTGCATCCTCACTCATACATCTTGGCTCATCATATATGAGTGGATTTAGTCGATCCTCTGACACTTTAAACAAAACATCCCTGAGCTCCTCCCTCACAGTGAGGGGGTTGTAGCCCCCAAAGGAACTAGGATTTTCCTTTGGGAGGAGAGTCCACATGACGAAGCATGTCACCATTGGTGAGTGAGGGATTACGTCCTAAAAGGGATTTGCCCTTAGACGCACTCTGTTTGCCAATTCTTACCAAATAGGTTGACCATCACCGCACCGGTTTAGGTTACAACTTGGAGGTGGTGTTGTTTTGTTGCTTTTCGTTTTTCTCCTCTTTCGTTTACTGGTATTTCCGGTAATTGTAGAGACCCTAGGATTTTCATTGTTTGATAATACTATATAAAGCTCGCCCTGTAAGGGTCACTGCTGCTCTATATAGAGCTCGGTCTGTCAGTAAGGGCTACGGCTGCTCTATGTTAAACTCGGTCTGTCAGCCAGGGTCACTGCTACTCTTTATAAAGCTCACTTTGTCGGTAAGGGTCAGTGCTGTTCTATATAAAGCTCGCCTGTCTGTAAGGGTCACTGCTGCTCCATACGAAGATCGGCCTGTCTGTAAGGGTCACTGCTGCTCTATAATAAGCTTGATCTGTCAGTAAGGGTCACTCTGCTCTATATTAAGCTCACTCTGTCTGTAAGGGTGTATATAAAGCTTGGTCTGTCTGTAAGGGCTGCTCTAGATCTATATAAAGCTCACTCTGTCCGTAAGGGTCACTGCTGCTCTATATAAAGTTTGGTTGGTCAATAAGGGTCACCTCTGCTCTATAGTATCCGTGGTCTAGCAGCAAGGGTCAGTGCTGCTCTATCTAATGCTTGGTCTGTCAGCAAGGGTCACTGCTGCTCTATATAAAGCTCGGTCTGTCAGCAAGGGTCACTGCTGCTCTATTTAAAGCTCGGTCTGTCAGCAAGGGTCACTGCTGCTCAATATAAAGCTCGGTCTGTCAGCAAGGGTCACTGCTGCTCAATATAAAGCTCGGTCTGTCAGCAAGGGTCACTGCTGCTCAATATAAAGCTCGGTCTGTCAGCAAGGGTCACTGTTGCTCTATATAAAGCTCGGTCTGTTGGTAAGGGTCACTGTTGCTCTATATAAAGCTCGGTCTGTCAGCAAGGGTCACTGCTGCTCAATATAAAGCTCGGTCTGTCAGTAAGGGCTACGGCTGCTCTATGTTAAACTTGGTCTGTCAGTCAGGGTCACTGCTACTCTTTATAAAGCTCACTTTGTCGGTAAGGGTCAGTGCTGTTCTATATAAAGCTCGCCTGTCTGTAAGGGTCACTGCTGCTCCATACGAAGATCGGCCTGTCTGTAAGGGTCACTGCTGCTCTATAATAAGCTTGATCTGTCAGTAAGGGTCACTCTGCTCTATATTAAGCTCACTCTGTCTGTAAGGGTGTATATAAAGCTTGGTCTGTCTGTAAGGGCTGCTCTAGATCTATATAAAGCTCACTCTGTCCGTAAGGGTCACTGCTGCTCTATATAAAGTTTGGTTGGTCAATAAGGGTCACCTCTGCTCTATAGTATCCTTGGTCTAGCAGCAAGGGTCAGTGCTGCTCTATCTAATGCTTGGTCTGTCAGCAAGGGTCACTGCTGCTCTATATAAAGCTCGGTCTGTCAGCAAGGGTCACTGCTGCTCAATATAAAGCTCGGACTGTCAGCAAGGGTCACTGCTGCTCAATATAAAGCTCGGTCTGTCAGCAAGGGTCACTGCTGCTCTATATAAAGCTCGGTCTGTCAGCAAGGGTCACTGCTGCTCAATATAAAGCTTGGTCTGTCAGCAAGGGTCACTGCTGCTCAATATAAAGCTCGGTCTGTCAGCAAGGGTCACTACTGGTCTATATAAAGCTTGGTCTGTCAGCAAGGGCCACTGCTGCTCAATATAAAGCTCGGTCTGTCAGCAAGGGTCACTGCTGCTCAATATAAAGCTCGGTCTGTCAGCAAGGGTCAGTGCTGCTCTATATAAAGCTCGGTCTGTCAGCAAGGGTCACTGCTGGTCTATATAAAGCTCGGTCTGTCAGCAAGGGCCACTGCTGCTCAATATAAAGCTCGGTCTGTCAGCAAGTGTCACTGCTGCTCAATATAAAGCTCGGTCTGTCAGCAAGGGTCACTGCTGCTCTATATAAAGCTCGGTCTGTCGGCAAGTGTCACTGCTGCTCTATACAGAGCTCGGTCTGTCGGCAAGGGTCAGTGCTGCTCTATATAAAGCTCGGTCTGTCAGCAAGGGTCACTGCTGCTCTATATAAAGCTCGGTCTGTCGGCAAGGGTCAGTGCTGCTCTATATAAAGCTCGGTCTGTCGGCAAGTGTCACTGCTGCTCTATACAGAGCTCGGTCTGTCGGCAAGGGTCAGTGCTGCTCTATATAAAGCTCGGTCTGACAGCAAGGGTCACTGCTGCTCAATATAAAGCTCGGTCTGTCGGCAAGGGTCACTGCCCTCCATGATGAATGAAAAGAAAGGAAGAATTTACAACATTTGTGTTTAACCTGCAAACATCTAGATATACCGGCGGTGGATCAGTCTACACCTTCTTACAATGAAATCACCGATATTCCCTCAGAAACTAGTGGTTGGGCAATGCCAGGCAACAAAGCATCACCTTTGTTGTTAATTAAGGAAGGCTAAATTGTTACGAAATTCCCTCAATATTTGAAATGCTCTTCTTAGATCTCCCCCTGCACTTCTAGTTTTCACATGAAGGGCAGAGCTCTCTTCGGGGTGTACCTATGAACACTTAGGACTAATACATACCAGTGCTGATCCTTCTAAAATGTGTTTGATTTTTGCTTTTATTCCTCACTCTCAGCAAATTGTATTTTATTATACACACTGGCCAACTTTGCATCCATCATATACTTCTATTAACAATACTTCTAGTTTATGGGTTTTAAATGCACATTAAAGAAAGTTGTATTTCGTCATAAAATGCTGCATAGAAAGGATATGAGTTTCTAATTAAAAGTAATTCATAACCAAAATTATAAAATGGTTACACCTGTAACTATAATTTTATGATTTTGTAATTAAATCATTTATTATAATCCTATAAAGTCTACATATGAAAAACATGCTTCCCGCTTATGGCAAGTTTTATAATTTAATGAAAACCACAAGATGCCCAGAACCAAAATTGATCTTCTACAGCTGAATTGTACAATAACAAAAAAATGTTGATTACAGAATTGAGAAACATATTCTGTACACAGCATATTCACAGAAAGGTCCTTTGTCTATATCTTATAATCTTGAAATACCATTAATGCCTGGGAAGTATCTGGCAGTTTAAGTTTTATCAAAGAAAATAGTTTTGTAGCATTCCATTACAATTGTGCCTCTAACATCCTTCACATATAAACTCCACTGACATGAAATGTATCTGCCTTTATTTGCACTCTGCTTGTGGTACAGAGGTATATCATATGGGCGCAGTTGATGAAGAGAGGATTTGGTGAAAACTACAAGTGGATCAAGGAACGTGTTCTGTAAATAATGTTTGCTCAGGTTTTACAGTCTCAATTCTGGTCACCGGGACTATGTTTTAGCCTGCATGGGATGCTGATGAGAACCAATAATGCCCCAATGTGTGAGCATCAACACCAACCCCGTTTGTTTGATCACCAAGAGTTGTAAATGGGATGGCATATTAGTAACAAATAATGCGTCATCAGCACTAGAGGGCGCATGATAGGTGTGGAGAACTGACGTATTTCCTGAGGAATTGACTAGTTTCACCAATCACAGCATTCACATTATTAACATGGGTCCCAGCGCCGACGCCATTACCTTGTAGAGGGGTTCGCGGCCCAAATAAATTTGCACAGACATACTGGTAAAACTATGTAGCACAAAACCAATAATGTGTGGAAATCGGTTTTCATTGAATATCGATCATTTGCACATCACCGAGTAAAGTTTTTTGATTTGTGTTGATCCTATTAAAATCTTTATTTCCATCACAATTCTGAATTACAAAAAAGAGCTTAATTTGTGCTTTCCTGATTGCTGATAAATGTAAAGCATGTGTATAGGTTATTTCCTGATATTTAAATGTTGTTGTGTATTAGAAAAAAACAGATATACTACAGCCTTCATTTCCTGTACCCAGAAACATTTTCACCTAGATCACTTTTACAAAGAAATAAAAGTCCACTCCAGTTTCTGAAGAAGCAGCAGTTTGTCAGAAGACATAGCGTGATATCTGACCATCGTCTTTCAAAGCACAGCAAAAGTGATAAGATAAACACAACATTTAAAGGCATCTTTATTGCTCATTCACATTCTGAATTCCAGCATGATTATTTATTGGGGTGCTGCAGCACCCTTACTATCAGCACCTTTAAAAGGCAGACATCACCGAAACGTGTCATCATCAAAAAGGATGAATGACATGTTTGGAGTGCTGGCGTTTTCCTGGCGAATCATCAGGTCTCTAGAATCATAGCATGTTGATGTTTCCACACTTATTGTAATTTAACTGCCAACTCCCAATGATGGCCTTAATCCTGCGGAACGTTTTTTGGGAAGCAGTGCCATAAAAACCATCCTACTACTCATTGATCTTGTAGTCATATTTTTACCATGTGAAAGTTTGCTACCCAAGTGACCCTTGGAAAGAGATCTCAAGTTACCTCATGTCAGCCATGAGTAGTTCAGTCACCGCAGTTTGAGTTATGTAATTTTAAATCTAAATCTAAGCCGGCAGATGCCAGAGAAAATAAGCATTTGCAAAGACAATAAGTCTGACTTACAACTGAAAGTTCAGTAATGCTCCCCCCAAGCAGTCACTCTTCTTTTTTTTTTTTTTATTTAGTCATGCAGCAATAATACATTACTTAATTCCAAGACATACCAGTGACCACACAGACACATTGCAACACCTTATTTCCTTTGAATGACGCAAATACAAAATAACATGAAATAATATAATCACATCACAAACCCACCAGGGTCAATGATTATTCCATCATTGGCCCCCAGATTTTTTGAGCCCTTGCCATCCCACTCCTACCCTTACATTTATACAGTATCAACTCTAAATTAAAGATATGATAAACTCTGGCATACCAAGCCTGGTATGTAGGGGGATCAGCATCCTTCCACCTAGTAGCTATAAGTAAACGATATATAGCAGTTATCATAAAGCAGAAATAAACAGAACGATGATTTAAATGTAAGCTTTCATCAAATCCAAGAATCAACAACGTTGGCGTAAGAGAAACTGATTGCCCCAAATTTTGACATACAAAGTATTGAATACCTTCCTTCAGGCTAATCAATTTGTGGCAATCTGCAAACATATGACTTAAATCTGCTGGGCCCTGATCACATCTCGGGCATTTATTACTATTGCTTCTCCCCCATGCCCAGAGTTTCGCCGGAGTGAAATAGAGACTAAACACTGTTTTAAAGGTTTGGGCTTTGAGGTTTGCAGTTAAGAAATTTTTTTGGGACAACTCAAGTGATCTGCTAATATCTACATCTGGATTATTTAATTTGTCTGCCCAGGTACTTTCCACTTTAATGATATCGTCACTATTAACCTCCATGAACATTGTATATATATCTTTAACTTTATATTGTTTAATTGTCACATAATCTAAAAGGGTAATTCGAGATAGATTATTTAATTGTAGGGAGGGATGACTTAATATCGCCTTAATTTGTATATACTTAAGTATCGTACCTGTATCTACTCCGTATCGTTCCTGGAGATCTCCAAACGAAATTATCCCATTTAAATCCATGATATCGCCTAACTTTATTATACCTGCTCTATCCCAAATTCTGGCTATTTTATCATACTGTATCGCCGGAAAAGCCGATGAACGCCACAATGATACATATCTATTAATTCTAGGTATTTTCATGTATTTACCAATCTTACGCCATACGTTCCAGGCAGATCGAATAACCTTAAAACGAGTTTTCTTGTAATAGCTACCTTCCAGCTGCCTTAGCACCAAGCCTGGTGCAAGTTTACCCATAGCTAATTCGTAAATAGATGGTGGGGTATCTTTATCCCCTTCTATTAAGTTGATTACCCCGGCTGAATCAAAGATCTGTGGCCGAAAGAGAATATTCATATGTTGCAGCATTACTGCCCAGAAGTAGTATAACATATTTGGAGCTGCGAGGCCCCCCCCGATGTTGTGGTAGGGACATATATTTTAATGATCTTCTAATTTTCCCATAGCCCCAGATAAATTGGCTAAATATCTGCTCCAGCTGCTGAAATATTAAATTATCCGTCTCTAAGGGTATACATCGCAAAAGATAAAATATCTTGGGAAACATCGTCATTTTAATAATATTTACTCTACCTATGATTGATAGATGTAAATTATCCAATCTCTTCAGATCTGCCGTGATTTTTTTAATTAAGGGTAACATGTTAATTTCCTATATCGTGCCAATCTCGGCTGCTATAGTTATCCCTAGATAAGTGGCTGCCTCTATACTACGTGTGTCTTGAAACCTTATGTTTTTGGTACATATGATTTGTGTTTTGTCTGTATTTAGACTATACATTGAATGTACCCCAAATTCGCCAGCGAGTCTCTCAATCTGATTTATTGCGCTAGCTGGATTTGTAGTAGCTACTGCAACATCGTCTGCATAGGCTAATAGTTTAGTACTATATCCCAGTGTTAATACTGGTTTAATCGCTTGATCCTCCAATATAGACCTAATCAAAGGATCAATATAAAGTGCAAATAATATTGGAGAGCATGGACAGCCCTGCCGTGTCCCCCTAGTAATCCAAATCCTGGCTGATTCCCGCCCCATTAATTGTATTTTTGCATGTACCTTGTAGTACATGGCCTGTATGGCTGTTAAAATCCGTGGGCCAAATCCCTTCTGTCTTAAGTTTTCCCATAGGAACCCCCACTCGACTTGATCAAACGCTTTTTGAGCGTCCAGCAGAATCATCGACATTTGTGCCCCTGTGTCCTCAGCAATGTCAAATAATGTAATAACTCTACGGACATGATCCGTAGTGCTTTTGCCTGGAATAAAACCATGTTGCCATGGGCTAACGAGGGTCCCTATTACCTTAGATAGTCTTAAGGCCAGTATCTTTGAATACAATTTCTCGTCTACAATAATTAATGAAATTGGTCTATATGCGGCAGGATCTTCCGGGTTCTTGCCTTTTTTTAAAAAATAAAACGATATTAGTATCTTGCCAGGATTGTGGAGGAATCCCTTTGTGTTGAATGGATAAAAATAAATCCAAAAATAACGGGGCCAATTCTTTTTGTAGCACTCTATATATTTCCATTGGTATCCCATCTGGGCCCGATGCTTTACCCATAGCCATTGTTTTTATAGCCTCGTCGACCTCATTCAGCGAGATATCCACCTCAAGCCCTAACAGCTGGGGGTCTTCGTTGATCAATGTTATCTCCGATCCCTCCCTTATTGATCCTCTGGATCTATACAGAGCTTGATAAAAATTCATAAGCACATTAAGTACGCCTGTTAAATCTGTCGCCATCGTTCCATCTTCCCCTTTTAATCGTATAATATTATTTGCCGTAGCCCTTTGCTTTATCCGTAACGCCAGATGTTTCCCCGTCATTTCCCCGTACTCATACTTCCCCTGTGTAGCCGTTTGATACCTTTCGGCTGCCTTTTTATTATAGATTCCATTAAGTTCAGCCTTTATCCTAGCTACTTTTAATTCTAGAGTCTTTTGTCGCTCTATCTGATTATGGGCTATAGCTTCCATATGTTGTCTCTCATCCCTATTCAACTCTTCAATAAGGGCAATTATTTCCCCTCTTAGTTGTTTCTGATAGAAGATCCCAAAACTAGTGATTTCGCCCCTGAGCCCTGCCTTATACGCATCCCAAACAACTTCCCTAGATGTACTGTATCTATTAATATCAAAAAACCGCTTTGTCCATGCCCTAATATGTGTGATAAATCCTTCCCTAACTAGCAGTTTTTTATCAAAAGACCACCTTTGCATACCCTTAATATATGCCGGTACATCAATGCTCATGATTAAAGGGTTATGGTCTGACAAAACTTTTGGAAGTCTTTTAATAATTGTGCCCTCCATAAGAGAGGCTGAAGCTAAAAAATAATCAAGTCTGGCATATTTCCTATGTGGATGTCAAAAATAAGTAAATCCTGGGTCTTCTACATTCTTACAAGCCCACATGTCAACCAGCCCATGGCTCTCAATAAGAGCCTTAATAGCTCTAAAAACCTGTGGTTTCCTCCCTGCATATTCAGCCTTAGCCCATCCACCTATATCCACATGGATATTTAGGTCTCCGCAAATAATCAATGGCGCCGGCCAGGATGCTAATTCAGTTTCCAACTTTGTCCAAATATCTATGTCATCGAAATTAGAGCCATACACTGTACAGATGGTGACTAAATTTGGTATGGACGCGATAGCCCACCGCCCCCATTTATCAGATTTAACACGGGTAATCGGAGACAGTCGCTGACTAACATGTATAGCCACCCCTCTCGTATTGGTGGACTGTGAAGAACAGGTGGCCATAACAAATCCTGGAATAAAATTGATCCCTCTTTTCTGCCATGGGATATGCGTCTCTTGCTGACATATGATGTCTGCCCCTAGTCCTCGTAGCAGTTCCCCCGCCCTATTTCTTTTGTCTCTATCATTTAATCCAGCGATATTAACTGTTAATATAGTTAACCTACCCATATTAGCCTACGCTTGTTTATTCCCCTACTACTGATATCCATACTCTTACAGTAAGGCCTCCCAAACCTCTTATGGCCGCTCCTGACGTTAACTGCTGTAGCTCCACTAGTACGTCTAATTCCTTGTCCAATTACATTGCTGCCCTGAATTTTCAGTTTTTTTACCCCCTTACCTACCCTCAGCCTCCCACCCACCCCACATCCCCTGCCCTCCTCCCCTCCCCCCTTCCCCATGTTATAAGGCAGCAGACCTCACAGGTCTGTGTGTGATGGATGGTGATCCAGTCCCAATGATAGCGTATACCAAAATCTTATATACTTCATGCTTTAATTCATACAGATGACACTTCTAACAAAGAAAAGATAGAAGGAGAAAGAAACAATAGCCGGCGCTACATAGTCTCATAGATATATTCCTAATTGACATATGTAGTTTAGTTAGTTTAGCAGCCGGTTGAAACCTTAAGGGGGAATAGTACCATCATTAATTCGCCCCTGTGCATTCAGAAACTCCTTAGCTTTAATTTCCGACATGAAGAATTTAATCTGATCTCTCCAAATAACCTTCAGTCAAGCCGGGCTGAGAAGGAACGCTTGTGCTCCTTTCTCTTGAAACTGAGAGATTAGTTGCCGGAGGCGCCAACGTCGCTCCACTGTAACATGGCAGAAATCCGGCCTGGTAAAGAAGGAGAAACCATCAGCAGCCCGCTGAGCCTCAGGTTTTGCTTTTTCCAGCACATTTTGTCTCAATAGAAAGTTCCCAAAGTATACCAAGAGTGCCCTCGGTTTAGCATCTGGTCGGGCTGGTAATCTGATATTAAAGGGGACTCGATGTGCTCTTTGCACTTCGTGCGCCCAATTCCACCCCACTAAGTCAGGGAATGACCTCTCCAAAAATTGGACCATAAAGAGGCGTGCGTCTGATCCTTCTTTCCCCTCCGGGATTCCGAGAAAACGTAGATTATTCCTTCTCTGTCGGTTTTCCCCTTCCTCCAGTTTCCAGTGAATATCCGTGAATTGTTCCTCATGCCCTATAGTCAGACCTCTTACAGCCACTATATCTTCCTCTAGCGCTGCCGTTCGTGTTTCCACCTCCGTTATCCGACTGCTTATATCGTTACAGGTTTTGGCGATTTTTCGAACCGCCCCTTGAAGTTTTCGATTGGCATTTTGTGCGCGCTTACTTTCTAGTCTGGCTTCCTCCCTGTGCGCCATTACACACTGTAGTATAGACTCTAAGGTAGGAGAGGGTGCTTCCAGGCATTCCACTTCTTTAGGCTGATTCCTAGCCCCCATCAGTTGATCTCCTGTAGAATAATCCCATCTGAGATCCGTTTGTTTAGCATTCACGGCTTTCCCCGATCGAGGGTGTGTCTTCCTGACCGAGGTCACCCTGCCCCTGTCGTCTGAGCCTGAAATACTACCTTCCTCGCTAGACTCCGAATTGGTCTCATGTCCAAACCCTAAGCCAGACAAAGTTGCGTCCGATAATGAGAAGAAATCATTAGCTTCGTTAGTTGAGTCCAGCTCCTTCTCCTTCTCTTTACCCCTGCCAATGCGCAGTCCCCCATGGGGTATATGGGGCACTTTCGGGGTCACCACCTTCAACTCTAAAGGTTGTGGCCTTTGTTCTTCCCCACGGCTTCCAAGGGGGGCTGAGGTGTCATTCAACACATCCAAATGTGCCACACTAGCTGGGGAGGCATTATCGATACTGTCAATTACTTCCACGCTATTTGGCACTCTTACAATCTCGCCCTGATTCAGTGCCTCCCCTTCCCCCAGCGACGGCTTACCCGCAAGATTTTGCTCTTCTGTCGCCTCCTGTATCCTCGTATTGTCGGGTGGATCTCCCGCTGCTATGGAGCTGACACTGTTCCCAGCGCCCCGGAACAGGTCCATAATTGAGGCGGCCGGCTGCGGCTGGGGCTGCGGCAGGTTCCTCCCCTTCCCATCCGAAGCATTCTCTGGACGCACTCGTTGCTGGCGCCCCTGAGCCACAGCGGGTGTAACAGCTGATTCAGTCAGCGGGGGCCTGCCGAGTCCGCCTCTGGTCCTGTTCGCCGTCTTCGGGGGCATATTGAGACACACACTGCGGGACACTGCTCCGTTATTCCGGCGCTGCACCAACTCCCGCCAAAGGCTCCGACAACCGGCGATCAACACCGCCGCTAGCCTTGCCAATACCACTGCCCCGCGTTCGACAACTGGTAAGTACAGCTCTACATTCAATAGAGATCTGTCCTGATAATTCGCCATTCACTGCACTTCACTGCACTTGATCCGACTGATTTGAAAACGTCATCACCATCACTGGGGCGGATCACCTACGGCGTGGCCAGCACCATGCTAGCACACGATCGCCATCTTGCCTTCTCCCCCCTGAAGCAACCAAGCAGTCACTCTTCCATTGGTCCTCGCACTCAGTAAACTCATCATGCATGTATATGGTCACTCCTTGTTTCACTCATTTTACTCATGCATCCATCATTCCCCCACTGGCCCATTCTTGTATTCCCCACTCTGCCATGCATCCCCACACTCCCAATATAGGCAGGAGACTGACAATTCTTAAGCCACCATTGACTTAATTGTAGCGTTCCCCTGTTCAGCGTAAATCAACTAACACATTTAATTCACCCACTTTCTTTTCAAAACTTTATCCTTCTCTGCTCCCACATGTTTGTGTGTACTCTCACTCATCCACAACTCCACACACACAAATTCAACACAAAATGAAGAGGCACTTTTGCTTATAAGCCAGGCTTTGGCAGTGCTTGTTTAAATTGCCTGTATTTTTACTTTTGTTTTATTCATCGAGTGCTGAAGGTGCTAAAAAGCACAGGACAAGACATGACTTGATAGTATCATGCTTGACCTTGGAGAACTTAAGAGCTCAATATTTCACCCCCTATCCCAGTGCCGAGACGCAGACTACTAGCAGCACAGATCTTCTGCTGTCAGAGGGAAGCTTGCACTACTGATGTCTGTGTTGGATCTCTTCTGTGTGTGTATTTCTGAAAAAAGGAGAAACAATGCCTATCCATGTCAGTGCTGCAGATGTTCTTTGTAGGGTGCACTGTTTCAGACCGCACTGTGCTTTTTAGTATATGATTGAAGCTTGGATTACTGCTGCCTGTGCTGTACATTGTTTTTGAAGTTTGCACTGTTAAAGGCAGCGCTGTGTTTGTTTAGTACATGACCTTCGCGTCCGACCGTGCCTCCACAGACACCGCCACCACAACAGACACCAACACCTCCGGAGCCCTTAACTGCATCCTCCTCAACGTGCGCTCCCTGCACAGACAAGCCGTAGAGATATGGGACCTCCTCAAAACCCTCTCACCAGATGTCGCCTTCTTTAAAGAAACCTGGACCAACGTCTCTTCAGCCCCCGACATCGCCACTGCCATCCCTGAGAGATACAGGATCCATAGGAAGGACCACTCTACCTGCCCAGGAGGAGGACTAGCCATCGCACATAAGAGTTCCCTTCGACTCTCCACCTCCACCACGAGTAATTTCTTCCCCACCACCAAGACCTACACTTCCAGGCCCAGACCGCCCTAGAACCACACTTAACGGCACCCTCATCTACAGACCCCACTGCGCCTCGTTCGCCATCGCCAACGCCGACCTCTTCACACCTCATGCCATCGCCACCATGGACTACATACCCGTCAGAGACCTGAACTTCCACCTTGACAACCCCAATGACCCCAATTCCACCACCCTCCTGGACAACCTCGCCAACATCAGACTGAAACAGCTCATCACCACACCTACCCACACGGCAGGACACACCCTTGATACCATCTTCACAGGAAGCAACAATATCCATTTCAGCCACACCACGCAACCCCCATGGACGGACCACCACTGAGTACACTTCCACATCGACAAACCCACACCTTTCAAACCTGCACCACGCCCTCCACGATAGAACTGGAGCAAAGTCACTGAGGAGCAGCTCAAGTACACCCTCAACCACGACACCCCCAACACCTCACCCGATGCCAACCACATAGCCATAGAACTCCACAGATGAAACTCCAGCTGCACAGACAAGCTTTCACCCCTACGTAACCCCAACAGACAGCACCCAGGAAGGCCACCTGGTTCACCGCCGACCTCCAAGAATCCAGACACACCTGCAGACGCCTAGAGAAGAACCGGAGGAACAGCAAAACGCCAGAAGACCACACCACCTACAAAAACACCATGACAAAATACCACCAACGCATTAGATCCACCAAAAGGGACTTCATTCAAAACAAGATCCTCGCCAACTCCAGCAATTCCAAGAAACTTTTCAGCGTCATCCAGGAATTCACCAAGCCCGCCAGCGAAACCAAGGACATCCTCCCCTCCCAAGACCTCTGCGACAAGCTCGAATCCTACTTCCATCTGAAAATTAGGAGCCTCTACGACAACTTCAACGACCAGACACCCGACTCCGAAACCACCTCCCTCTCCAACAACGCCAGCCAGTCCATCATCTCCTCCTGGACTCCAGTCACCACCAAAGACTTCATCTCGACCATGAAAGGCATCCACTCAGGGGCTCCCACGGACCCCTGCCCGCCTCACGTCTTCCACAGAGCTGCCACCACCATCACTGCAGAACTACGGCTCAACACCACCTTCAAAACTGGTATCTTTCCCAACGACTGGAAATGCGCAGAAGTAAGACCCCTGCTCAAGAAGCCCTCAGCAGATCCCACGGACCTCAAGAACTACCGTCCCATCTCCCTCCTCCCCTTCGCAGCCAAAGTCACAGAGAAGACGCGGTCAATGCAAAGCTAACAAAATTCATTGAAGAAAACTCCATCCTTGACTCCTCACAATCCGGATTCCACAGCAACCACAGCACCGAGACCGCTCTACTCACCACAACAAACAACATCCGCACCCTCCTCGACCAAGGACACACTGCGGTCCTGATCCTACTCGACCTCTCAGCAGCATTCAACACCTTCTCCCACCGCACACTCACCTTCAGTCTCCACCACACTTGCATAAAAGGAATCGCCCATGACTGGATCCGCTCGTTCCTCACTGGCAAAACCCAAAGAATCAGGCTACCACCCTTCCTATCCGAACCCACGGAAATCAACTGCGTAGTACCCTAAGGATCATCACTCAACCCCACGGCCTTCAACATATACAGGGCCCCCCTCTCCACCATCCTACGTTGCCAACACCCAGCTCATCCTCTCTCTCACCCAGGACCCCACCAGGCTCCACTTCCAGGAAGGAATGCAGGACGTCGCATACTGGATGAGCAGCAGCTGCCTGAAACCCAACTTGGAGAAGACAGAGGTCCTCCCCTTCAGACCCTCCCCCTCACACCTGGTGGCCTACTGCCCTCGGCAGCCCTCCCACCCCCACTGACCATGCCCAGAACCTGGCATCATACTCGACTCCTCCCTCTCCATGACCTGACAGGTCAACGCCGTTGACTCCAGCTGCTTCAACACCCTCCGCATCCTACAAAAGACCTTCAAATGGATCCCCCTGAAGCACAAAAGACCATCACCCATGCACTCATAACCAGCAGACTCGACTACGGAAATGCCCTACGCCGGGATCAACAAGTCGCTGCTCCGCAAGCTCCAGACCATACAGAACACTGCAGCCAGGCTCGTTCTCACATCCCTCAACACAAACACATCACCCAACACCTGCGGACCCTCCACTGACTCCCCATTGAGAAGAGAGTTACTTTCAAGATACTCACCCACGCCTACACATGCCTCCACAACACCGGACCCCGATACCTCAACAAAAGAATCTCCTTCCACTAACCCAAGAGGAACCTTCGTTCCGTCAACCTCACTCTGGCCAAAACCCCATGCATCCGCAGAACCAGAACAGGTGGAAAAGCCTTCTCCTACATCACAGCTAAGACCTGGAACGAGCTCCCGATCAACATCAGACACGCCCCCTCCCAGAACATCTTCAGGCAGACACTCAAGACCTGGCTCTTCGAATGCGAATGAACGGAGCAGCTCAACCCCACCCAGAGCACCTCGAGACTCTCATGGGTGAGTAGTGCGCTCACAATTCCCCTGATTTATTGATTTTATTGGTTCACTACTGCCTTTTCTGTACGTGATCTGTGAAGTTTGCCCTGTTGCTGACCACGCTGTGCTGTTTAGTATACGATTACTTATTCCTGCACTATTCCCATTCTGAAGCTGGCTCTGCTACTGAATAGTTTACCGCTTGTCATGTGCACCAAGCTGGTTGCACTGTTCCTTTGTTGAACTTATCCTGATTGTGTAAAACAAATTGCACTATTAGTGCCCTACTGTACCTATTCTGTGCATGAGGGAAGTTTGCACTTCCTGAGCTCTGTGTCTGAGATAAAGAGCCTGGTCTGGTGGCAGCTGTGCTCTGAAGTGAAGGCCTCCAGTAGTGGCAGCTGTGACCTGAACTGAAGCTCTGCTGTGGTGACAGGTGTGAACTGAAGTGAAGGCCTACTGTGGAGTACAGCTATGATCTGAATGGGAGCCCTGTTGTGCTCGAAACATGTGATCTGAAGTGAAGCCCTGCTGTGGTGGGCAGGTGTGATCCGAAGTGAAGACCTGCTGTGGTGGGCAGGTGTGATCTGAACTGATCGCCTGCTGTGGTGGGCAGGTGTGATCCGAAGTGAAGACCTGCTGTGGTGGGCAGGTGTGATCTGACCTGATTGCCTGCTGTGGTGGGCAGGTGTGATCTGAAGTGAAGCCCTGCAGTGGTGGGCCAGTGTGATCTGAACTGATGGTCTGCTGTGGTCAGCCTGTGTGATCTGAAATGAAGCCTTGCTGGGGTCGGCTGCTGGTATCTGAAGTGAAGCCCTGCTGTGGTGGTGGGCAAGTGTGATCTGAACTGATGGCCTGCTGTGGTCAACAGGTGTGATCCGAAGTGAAGTCCTGCTGTGCTGGGCAGGTGTGATTTGAAGTGAAGCCATGCTGTGCTGGGCAGGTGTGATCTGAAGTGAAGCCCTGCTGTGGTGGGCAGGTGTGATCTGAACTGATCGCCTGCTGTGGTGGGCAGGTGTGATCCGAAGTGAAGACCTGCTGTGGTGGGCAGGTGTGATCTGAACTGATTGCCTGCTGTGGTGGGCAGGTGTGATCTGAAGTGAAGCCCTGCAGTGGTGGGCCAGTGTGATCTGAACTGATGGTCTGCTGTGGTCAGCCTGTGTGATCTGAAATGAAGCCTTGCTGGGGTCGGCTGCTGGTATCTGAAGTGAAGCCCTGCTGTGGTGGTGGGCAAGTGTGATCTGAACTGATGGCCTGCTGTGGTCAACAGGTGTGATCCGAAGTGAAGTCCTGCTGTGCTGGGCAGGTGTGATTTGAAGTGAAGCCATGCTGTGCTGGGCAGGTGTGATCTGAAGTGAAGCCCTGCTGTGCTGGGCAGGTGTGATCTGAAGTGAAGCCTTGCTGTGGTGGGCAGGTGTGATCTGAAGTGAAGCCCTGCTGTGGTGGACAGGTGTGATCTGAAGTGAAGTCCTGCTGTGGTGGGCAGGTGTGATCTGAAGTGAAGCCCTGCTGTGCTGGGCAGGTGTGATCTGAAGTGAAGCCCTGCTGTGCTGGGCAGGTGTGATCTGAAGTGAAGCCCTGCTGTGCTGGGCAGGTGTGATCTGAAGTGAAGCCCTGCTGTGGTGGGCAGGTGTGATCTGAAGTGAAGTCCTGCTGTGCTGGGCAGGTGTGATCTGAAGTGAAGCCCTGCTGTGGTGGGAAGGTGTGATCTGAAGTGAAGCCCTGCTGTGGTGGGCTGGTGTGATCTGAAGTGAAGTCCTGCTGTGCTGGGCAGGTGTGATTTGAAGTGAAGCCTTGCTGTGGTGGGCAGGTGTGATCTGAAGTGAAGCCCTGCTGTGCTGGGCTGGTGTGATCAGAAGTGAAGCCCTGCTTTGGTGGGCAAGTGTGATCTGAAGTGAAGTCCTGCTGTGCTGGGCAGGTGTGATCTGAAGTGAAGCCCTGCTGTGCTGGGCAGGTGTGATTTGAAGTGAAGCCCTGCTGTGGTGGACAGGTGTGATCTGAAGTGAAGTCCTGCTGTGGTGGGCAGGTGTGATCTGAAGTGAAGCCCTGCTTTGGTGGACAGGTGTGATCTGAAGTGAAGCCCTGCTGTGGTGGGCTGGTGTGATCTGAAGTGAAGCCCTGCTGTGCTGGGCAGGTGTGATTTGAAGTGAAGTCCTGCTGTGGTGGGCAGGTGTGATCTGAAGTGAAGCCCTGCTTTGGTGGACAGGTGTGATCTGAAGTGAAGCCCTGCTGTGGTGGGCTGGTGTGATCTGAAGTGGAGCCCTGCTTTGGTGGGCAGGTGTGATCTGAAGTGAAGTCCTGCTGTGCTGGGCAGGTGTGATCTGAAGTGAAGCCCTGCTGTGGTGGACAGGTGTGATCTGAAGTGAAGTCCTGCTGTGGTGGGCTGGTGTGATCTGAAGTGGAGCCCTGCTTTGGTGGGCAAGTGTGATCTGAAGTGAAGTCCTGCTGTGCTGGGCAGGTGTGATCTGAAGTGAAGTCCTGCTGTGCTGGGCAGGTGTGATCTGAAGTGAAGCCCTGCTGTGGTGGACAGGTGTGATCTGAAGTGAAGTCCTGCTGTGGTGGGCTGGTGTGATCTGAAGTGAAGTCCTGCTTTGGTGGGCAAGTGTGATCTGAAGTGAAGTCCTGCTGTGCTGGGCAGGTGTGATCTGAAGTGAAGCCCTGCTTTGGTGGGCAGGTGTGATCTGAAGTGAAGCCCTGCTGTGGTGGACAGGTGTGATCTGAAGTGAAGTCCTGCTGTGGTGGGCAGGTGTGATCTGAAGTGAAGCCCTGCTGTGGTGGACAGGTGTGATCTGAAGTGAAGTCCTGCTGTGGTGGACAGGTGTGATCTGAAGTGAAGCCCTGCTTTGGTGGGCAGATGTGATCTGAAGTGAAGTCCTGCTGTGCTGGGCAGGTGTGATCTGAAGTGAAGCCTTGCTGTGGTGGGCAGGTGTGATCTGAAGTGAAGTCCTGCTGTGCTGGGCAGGTGTGATCTGAAGTGAAGTCCTGCTGTGGTGGGCAGGTGTGATCTGAAGTGAAGTCCTGCTGTGCTGGGCAGGTGTGATCTGAAGTGAAGCCCTGCTGTGGTGGGTAGGTGTGATCTGAAGTGAAGTCCTGCTGTGGTGGGCTGGTGTGATCTGAAGTGAAGCCCTGCTTTGGTGGGCAGGTGTGATCTGAAGTGAAGTCCTGCTGTGCTGGGCAGGTGTGATCTGAAGTGAAGCCTTGCTGTGGTGGGCAGGTGTGATCTGAAGTGAAGTCCTGCTGTGCTGGGCAGGTGTGATCTGAAGTGAAGCCCTGCTGTGGTGGGCAGGTGTGATCTGAAGTGAAGCCCTGCTGTGGTGGACAGGTGTGATCTGAAGTGAAGTCCTGCTGTGGTGGACAGGTGTGATCTGAAGTGAAGCCCTGCTGTGGTGGGCAGGTGTGATCTGAAGTGAAGCCCTGCTGTGGTGGGCAGGTGTGATCTGAAGTGAAGCCCTGCTGTGGTGGGCAGGTGTGATCTGAAGTGAAGCCTTGCTGTGGTGGGCAGGTGTGATCTGAAGTGAAGCCTTGCTGTGGTGGGCAGGTGTGATCTGAAGTGAAGCCCTGCTGTGGTGGGCAGGTGTGATCTGAAGTGAAGCCCTGCTGCGGTGGGCTGGTGTGATCTGAAGTGAAGTCCTGCTGCGGTGGGCAGGTGTGATCTGAAGTGAAGCCCTGCTGTGCTGGGCAGGTGTGATCTGAAGTGAAGCCCTGCTTTGGTGGACAGGTGTGATCTGAAGTGAAGCCCTGCTGTGGTGGGCTGGTGTGATCTGAAGTGGAGCCCTGCTTTGGTGGACAGGTGTGATCTGAAGTGAAGCCCTGCTGTGGTGGGCTGGTGTGATCTGAAGTGGAGCCCTGCTTTGGTGGGCAAGTGTGATCTGAAGTGAAGTCCTGCTGTGCTGGGCAGGTGTGATCTGATGTGATGGGTCAGTGTGATCTGAAGTGATGGCTTCGTCTGGTGAGCAGGCGTTGCCCTCGGTGGTTGTGGCTTGTTGGTAACTTCACACTCCGGGGCCATTCTTCCTCTCCAGGAAGTACTTGGTGAGTGTTGGGTTCTGCTCCTGTATGTCTCCGTTGATGTATTTTTTGTAGAGAAGAGAATTTTTTCCTTTTATGCCCTTCATGACCTGCTGCTGGGCAGGCTGGAAAGAGAGCTCACCACGGAATATTAGGGAGAACTCTTCACTCTGCAGGTAGAATACAATGGAGACGTCGCTAGAGAGACTCACTATCCTGTTGGAAGGGTAGCCCTCCTTCGCAGGTACCGAATAGAAGCAGAAGACCCCAGGGGCCCAGGTCTGCGGTGACCGCCTTCTCCTTCCATGGGATTGCCACTTACAGCAGGTTGAAGCCTGTTGTCAATGAGTTAGGCCCCGGCTCCATCTCTATGGCCAGACGCTGCCTGTGTGTCCAGTCGGTAGACGTTCTTCTTAGCCTTGGAGGGAGGGGGGTACTGTTGTGAGCATCAGAACCCAGAGCCCCTCTGGGCTCTCAGCTCCTCCGCCATAACCCCGGACACTGTAGACACATAGAGCAGTCAAAAGGGGGTGCAACCTGCTTGCAGCCACCCCCTCATGGAGCCCCATGTCACCGCAGTATCGGCTGCTCGCATTGCGAAGTGGTGGCATGTGGTATTATTGGTTTTATAAGTAAGGTGTGTGCTCTAGTTTGTCTGCGTAACATGTAATGGATGCAATGTGTTTAATGTTTTGTAACAAGTACGCTTTTTTTGTATGCTGCTTATTTTTGGGCTTCTTATTTAATGCGCCTCGGTTTGTTTTCCTTTCAAGGCAATCACATGAGGGTCTCAGCCCCTCCCGTTCGTGTGCTTCCCAAGCACAGACACACACAGTTTCAGAGCTGCTCCCTGACCTGCCATCTGTTCTTAAAGCCACAACCTAGTACTTTATTTTAGTTTGGCGTTGTTTGTGTTCCATGCTGTTTTTTTTTCTCAGACTTGCAATTGGATGTGCACGTGATGCCCATAGAGTGCAAGGGGCTTCAGCTTTTCCAATGGCGTGCTTCCTGGGCACAGACACACACAGTTTCTGAGCTGCTGCCTGACCTGGCATCTGTTCTTAAAGCCGCAACCGAGTACTTCCATTTAGTTTGACGTTGTTTGTGTTGCATGCCTTTTTTTATTTATCGGTCTTTGCTGTCACTGCTATCCAGCTATCTCTGCTGTCACTGCTATCCAGCTATCTCTGCTGTCACTGCTATCCTGCTACCTCTGCTGTCACTGCTCTCCTGCTATCTCTGCGGTCAATTCTATACTGCTAACTCTGCTGTCACTACTCTCCTGCTATCTCTGCTGTCACTGCTCCCTCTGCTGTCACTGCTCTCCTGGTATCTCTGCTGTCACTGCTATCCTGCTACCTCTGCTGTCACTGCTCTCCTGCTATCTCTGCTGTCACTGCTATCCAGCTATCTCTGCTGTCACTGCTCTCCTGCTATCTCTGCTGTCACTGCTATCCAGCTATCTCTGCTGTCACTGCTATCCTGCTACCTCTGCTGTCACTGCTCTCCTGCTATCTCTGCTGTCACTGCTCTCATGCTAACTCTGCTGTCACTGCTGTACTGCTACCTCTGCTGTTGCTGCTCTCCTGCTATCTCTGCTGTCACTGCTCTCATGCTAACTCTGCTGTCACTGCTCTCCTGCTCCCTCTGCTGTCACTGCTCTCCTGCCACCTCTGCTGTCACTGCTGTACTGCTACCTCTGCTGTCGCTGCTCTCCTGCTATCTCTGCTGTCACTGCTCTCCTGCTATCTCTGCTGTTACGTCTGTACTGCTCCCTCTGCTGTCACTGCTGTCCTGCTATCTCTGGTGTCACTGCTATATTGCTAACTCTGCTGTCACTGCTCTCCTGCTATCTCTGCTGTCACGTCTGTACTGCAACCTCTGCTGTCACTGCTCTCCTGCGATCTCTGCTGTCACTGCTATCCTGCTCCCTCCGCTGTCGCTGCTGTACTGCTACCTCTGCTGTTGCTGCTCTCCTGCTATCTCTGCTGTCACTGCTCTCATGCTAACTCTGCTGTCACTGCTCTCCTGCCACCTCTGCTGTCACTGCTGTACTGCTACCTCTGCTGTCGCTGCTCTCCTGCTATCTCTGCTGTCGCTGCTCTCCTGCTATCTCTGCTGTCACTGCTATCCTGCTTCCTCCGCTGTCGCTGCTGTACTGCTACCTCTGCTGTTGCTGCTCTCCTGCTATCTCTGCTGTCACTGCTCTCATGCTAACTCTGCTGTCACTGCTCTCCTGCTCCCTCTGCTGTCACTGCTCTCCTGCCACCTCTGCTGTCACTGCTGTACTGCTACCTCTGCTGTCGTTGCTCTCCTGCTAACTCTGCTGTCACTGCTCTCCTGCTATCTCTGCTGTTACGTCTGTACTGCTACCTCTGCTGTCACTGCTCTCCTGCTATCTCTGCTGTCACCTCTATACTGCTAACTCTGCTGCCACCGCTCTCCTGCTATCTCTGCTGTCACGTCTGTACTGCTACCTCTGCTGTCACTGCTATCCTGCGAACTCTGCTGTCACGTCTGTACTGCTACCTCTGCTATCACGGCTATCCTGCTCCTTCTACTGTCGCTGCTGTACTGTTACCTCAGCTGTCACTGCTCTCCTGCTTTCTCTGCTGTCACTGCTCTCCTGCTATCTCTGCTGTCACTGCTATCCAGCTAACTCTGCTGGCACTGCTCTCCTGCTCCCTCTGCTGTCACTACTATCCTGCTACCTCTGCTGTCGCTGCTGTACTGCTACCTCTGCTGTCACTGCTGTCCTGCTATCCTGCTCCCTCTGCTGTCACTGCTGTCCTGCTACCTCTGCTGTCCTTAGAAGCAAGAAGATCAGCTTGCAATACCTGCAATATAGCTGAATGCTCAGGCAGCCAACAAGATTTGCAAAAAGTAGGTTATACCAAGGCGTAAAGCAGTTTGATACGCTGGGCATAATCCGGGATGTAAATTCGACCGAAATTCAGGAAACCCAGCAGGGATTGTAATTTCTTCAGTGAAGTAGGAGCACGGAGGCATGCGCACTTTTCTAGAAAGTGCGGAGCCAATCCTTGACCTTCATTGTTGAGTTCGTACCCCAAGAACAATACTGTATATTCTGCTATGTGCGACTTCGCAAAATTGAATTTGTAACCGAAGTCTGCAAACAAAACAATAATACGATCATCGCGCCGAAGATGCGGGTCCAACTCGTCATCCGTGAGATAAATGTCATCCACGTACGAGTACGCATCAGGGTCTATACCCTCTAAGAGGGAGACCACGCGAGTGGCAAAGACCCCCGGGCTGTTCTTATAGCCCATTGGTAATCTTTTGAATTGTTTTTGTTTGCCACCAGAGGTGAACGCCGTCCACTCACTACTAAGAGAGGACAGGTTATGGCTCTAAAAGCCATTGGAAATCTCAAGTGTGGTTTTAAACCTTTGTCTCACGAAACTATCAACGAGAGCCGATCTATGGGTGTTCTGTACTGCACAGGTCCGGCAGTGTGAGTTAAGGTGCCGGTAATCCAAAACTAGGCAGTACGACCCGTCAGGCTTCGTCACAGTAAATAAGGGATTATTCATAGGTGAAACACATGTTTCGATTTCTCCCTGATATTCCAATTGTTCAAGGATCGATGCTACGTGAGACCTAGCTTCACGACGCATGGGGTATTGGGGTTGTGGTTGGGGTGTTGTCCGCAACGGAATCTCATGGCCGGGGGACAATTTATCCCAGCCAACCTGTGTTCGATATAACGCAGGCGCTTGCACCTGAGCCCATTCCCCGGCATACTTATCAGCTGGGACCTTAGGCACTGTGTGCGCAAAGGACGGGAGGATTACCTCCTCCCCTCTAGGAGCAGCTAAAACGAAAGCCGGGGGCCAATCTGCCTCCGCCAACAGAATATCATAGGTAGTGGTCAGTGTATCCCAAAAAACCCTTGAATTGTGCGTTGTATGTCACCTTCAATGTGCATGACTATATTATACAGTCTATCAGGGGGAGACACTCGAGTGTCAGCAGTTTCAATATTCACAAATATATCAGTTGCTGTCGCCACCAGATATGGACGCAGTGCTTGTCGCACTACTGTAACTTCCGCCGCGCTGTCTAGCAGCGTTAGCGCCCATGTCAGGTTCTGAAGCTGCGTCTGTACCATCTGAGGCACACCTCGCTGTCAGTGCAGCAATTTTTTTATTATTAAACGGGCGTCTTTGACGTGCAGAGTCTTCTTGCTTGCCTTTGCCGTCAGTCTGTCGGGATTGCTCACGTGGTTGTGGTGCACCCCGACTTTTGCCACCGCCTCCGCCACCGGACTGTGAAGCCGATGTTTCCTGTGAAGAACGAGGAGAACGTTGGTCAGAAACCTGAAATCGAACAGGTGACTTAATAGTAGCACGATCACGCAGATCATAAGTACGCTCACTACTTGACTGAACTGGAGAGGCAGGACGTGACCCCTGTTTCTGTTGCTGCTTTTCCTGCTTTTTCACCCTCCAACTTTGTTTCGGAAAATTGGGGCAATCGTCCTTACCAGACGAGTTTGCCTTCGTTTGCTGAATCAAATCAGGATTCTTCACAGTTGGTTTGACACCTAAGGCGCTACGACCAACTTGACTATAGGCGCTCGCGATAATTTTCGCGAATTCCCTTGGCTTGTCGTCTTCGTTCACTGTCTCTAATTTATTAAGCACTTGGAATTGCATAGCATCTCCTTTGAGGGTGCCCATGATCATGGTAGCCACCACATCGAACACACCGACAAGCCGCATTCCCAATTCAATAGCAGCCTCTGCACCATGATTCTCTTGAACACGTTTAATCACGGAGGGCAGTACCGACAGAGACGGAGTGCCAAAGCACTTCGAATATGTTGCTGCAAAGACCTTACCCCAGTTTTCGCAATCTGCCATATCTGGGACTAAGTCTTTAGGCAAAGCAATGGTAAGGATCCTGTGCTTCTCCACAGGAGATGTACGCGGATAAACCGCTTCTATTTGATCAAATTTCTCAGCAAGCCAATAAGGGAAATCATCCCTATTTTGGGGTCGCTTGCCCACTACCGAATTGACCATAACAGGACCAATAACCACCGCGTGGTGGTCCGTCGGTTGTCCCGCAACAGCAGTAGCGACCACCTGCACGTTGCGCGACACGTACTGACTAGAGCCCTATGTACTGTAATAAGGGCAGTGTGCAGTACACGCAACTGATCCACCGTTACCTGCTGGTAGCGGGGATGAGGCGTATATCCGGCTAACACCGGCCATGTGGCCCCTGGGATTGACAAAGGGCCCATTCTCGCCGGTGTAACCGCATGGGGAAGGGCGCCATTAAACCAAATGTTATGCTGCCAGGCAGAAATAGGAATTTCTTGAGTCCTATATGGCGAATAGTTGGCTGGTAGTACTGTGTGAGTATAACTGTGGTATGCATCATCGTCCTCACCGCCGGCAAAGTAACCCAAGAGTAGAACAACTCAAACGGGAACAACGCATCAGCACTTACTACAAAAATTACAGCCATACCATTGTCTGACACCCCATACTGCGCCAGATGACGTTTCAGAGGTGCCCGGCTATGAGCCGCAA
Organism: Triturus cristatus; assembly: GCF_964204655.1. Lineage (NCBI taxonomy): Eukaryota > Metazoa > Chordata > Amphibia > Caudata > Salamandridae > Triturus > Triturus cristatus. The sequence continues at coordinate 91,264,827 of NC_140587.1, read as the reverse complement.
TCTCGACCGCCATTAGGACTCCAACAGTAAATCTACAATAAATCAGTAGCACTAGGGTTCAGATTAAATAACCTTTTTAATGATCAAGCTTGAATGAACCTATTTAGTCGAAACACAGGTAGGTTAAACCGTCACTCCCGTTATCCGGAAACCAGAGTGAGGGTGTTGCGGACTAATACAAGCACTACTAAGGCGTCTCAAATCAATAGACCAAACGTTAGGTGCACCATGTTGCAGGGATTCTGCTTATGCGCAGAACTATGCGCAGGAACCCAGGCCCTCAGTGAATTGCGGTGTACCAAAAACTCACCTCAGAACCCAGAACCCCCTATCCGGCCAGCATCAGTGTCCCATTCGTTATCCGTGGTTTAGCTCGGCGGTCCCAATGTATAGACAACCCAGAACAAGCGACTTAGTATATTTCTCAGGAATGGTGGGAATCAGAAACACCTTTTCGTAATTATTCTCGTACCAGTCCACAACAGAATAAACAGAGACACGGGAAAAGTTTAAAGAGTTTATTTTATAAACCTTGTGTCCTAATATGCAGCAGTTTGGCTAACATTAGCAGACAAACGATTAAAATCAAAACCATCAGCATAGTTACAATACCATAGAAAATGAAAGGAGCAATCATACTAAAATGACAGTGGCTCTAGGCCACCTTCCTTTCTCTAACACACTAATAGTATTATTAGACTAATAAAAGGTCTCTAGGCTTGAATGGGGAACCCCATACCGTATAGATCAGCTCAGAGAGTTCACATCACAGGATCAGCTATGCTCTGCTCCTAGGAACGCTCTTCTTCCGAATGTGTTGAAAACATGTAACACTGCAATATTAAAAGCATTCGACTTTCAGGTATTTGCAGTTGCGTGCGTGTTATGGCTAAACTAGTGGGCCGATCAACCTGAACTCAACAACATGCACCGTCTAGCGATCCAGACTGTTTCTGTTACACTGTGTACAGACCAAGGTCGCTATTCACTGTTTAAGATGTTGACAACAGACAGTTCTCATGTGAAGAAAAGTCGAGTAAACATTTCTCAATTCTAATAATCATGTGACTACAGTGTCGTGTGCAAAAGCAGCAAAAGCGGCAAGATGGCTTTCTAACATTTAACGCGGTTATGCTAACTTAGCGTTGTACATAGGTAGATAACGATCTTTACTACAACGGCTATCCTGCTACCTCTGCGGTCTCTGCTATCCTGCTCCTTCTGCTGTCGCTGCTGTACTGCTACCTCTGCTATCACTGCTCTCCTGCTACCTCTGCTGTCGCTGCTGTACTGCTACCTCTGCTATCACTGCTCTCCTGCTACCTCTGCTGTCACTGCTCTCCTGCTAACTCTGCTGTCATGTCTGTACTGCTACCTCTGCTGTCACGGCTAGCCTGCTCCTTCTGCTGTCGCTGCTGTACTGCTACCTCTGCTATCACTGCTCTCCTGCTACCTCTGCTGTCACTGCTCTCCTGCTATCTCTGCTGTCACTGCTCTCCTGCTATCTCTGCTGTCACTGCTAGTCACTGCTCTCCTGCTATCTCTGCTGTCACTGCTATCCAGCTAACTCTGCTGTCACTGCTCTCCTGCTCCCTCTGCTGTCACTGCTATCCTGCTACCTCTGCTGTCGCTGCTGTACTGCTACCTCTGCTGTCACTGCTCTCCTGCTATCTCTGCTGTCACTGCTCTCCTGATATCTCTGCTGTCACTGCTATACTGCTAACTCTGCTGTCACTGCTCTCCTGCAATCTCTGCTGTCACGTCTGTACTGCTACCTCTGCTGTCACTGCTATCCTGCTACCTCTGCTGTCACTGCTCTCCTGCTATCTCTACTGTCACTGCTATACTGCTAACTCTGCTGTCTCTGCTCTCCTGCTATCTCTGCTGTCACATCTGTAATGCTACCTCTGCTGTCACTGCTATCCTGCTGTCGCTGCTGTACTGCTACCTCTGCTATCACTGCTCTCCTGCTACCTCCGCTGTCGCTGCTGTACTGCTACCTCTGCTGTCACTGCTGTACTGCTACCTCTGCTGTCACTGCTATCCTGTGAACTCTGCTGTCACTGCTGTACTGCTACCTCTGCTGTTACCTGTTGGACCCGGCCTCGTAGCATGGCTCTACTTGCCCCCTGCACCACCTAACCTGGTGCCTGCAGCCCCAAGCACCCGGCCTAGCCGCTCCGTCCCACCAGAACACCCGCACCCGACCCGGACATCCTCGTCCATGGCCTCTCTCCTTTCGGCCACCCCGGGCCCGCGTGCCCACTTCATGCACCAAGATGGCCGCCCGGCCCCAGCACGACCCGGGCCTAGAGGTGCCACTCCGGCTGGAGGACATCCCGCCTGCCAGGGGATGAGAGAGGGAGGAGCAGTTTCCATCGCACCTCTGAACCCCCCTGGAACGATGGGTTTCGATCGGCCCTCCGGCCTCCCTGAGGGCTGGCTCCATGCCTGCTGGGTGTCTGGGGCTCCTCCCGACCCGGCCCTGAAAGGATCAAAAGACACTGGCAGGAAACCCCGACAAGCGACCCCCAGGTGACAAGACCCCTGCCTGCTCAGACTCCGGACATCAAAGAGGGGTCGACCTATAACAAGGGGTGCTCTGGGACTGTCCGGGAGATTCGACGCTGGAACAACGAGAGCCTGCTGACGCGGTCGCGGCTCCTGGAACTTAGACCCCCCTGAGCTCTGCTGAGTGACTCGCGGCTCCCTGAAGATCGTAAGACCTCCGAACTTGTACCTGAGCCCTGCTGAGTGACTCGCGGCTCCCTGAAGATCGTAAGACCTCCGAACTTGTACCTGAGCCCGCTGAGTGACTCGCGGCTCCCACAGACTCCCACGGTCCCGCCGGACCCCAACTACAACAAGCGTATCCCCCAGCTCGAGGATTGTGAGCTGTGCGCCGGGTACGTCCCTGCCTTGAACCTTTGCCAGAGACTGTCCCGCTACCCCCTATCCCTTCCGAGACTCATTGAGCCCGCGCTCTCCTTGTACATATTTGCAGTGCTAACATAATTGATAAAGATTGATTTCTAAGAACACACGGTGTGGTGACTCTGTGTCGTGTGGTGCCAGAAGTACGATCCTAGATACGAGATTCCTCCCCCTGAGGAGTCTCCCGCCAGTGCCCGGCTACGATACTTCGAGGGTGGGTCTCAGGGTAGTCAGGACCCCCTTCCGGGCTCCTCTGAGGTCGCCGTCTAACAAACTCAATGTAAACCAATGGGCATGTCCCCAATAAGTCTACAGCAGCCGGACTGCTGCATTGCCTGGCAGACTTCAACCTAAAAATCAAACGCAGTTCACATTTTGAGTGTCCTTAGGAACATCCCAGCAGTGAAGAGGAAGTCATCCTGAGCCTTTATTTAAGAGTAATTAATTATAACACATCTCTATGCACAGACTAATAAGGAATGAGGGCACAAGGAAATGCATGGGAGAAGAAACAACCATACACAAAACTGGAACATGAGAAATAACAAATAATTTGTTCGAACAATATGTATCACACTCCATAATTCGCAAAAAGGTGTAAACCTTGTTTTCTTCATGAAATGAGAGGAACTCTGTCCCATCCCGAATCCACTCCACTTTCTCCTTCTCCACTTCTCCGACCCTTTTCCTTCACCCCCTTTGGTGGCAGACCCCTTGCAGATTCCAGGCAGGCTCAAAACTTCCTCAATTTCAACAACAACCCCATACATTTCCACTGCTAAAATCCTATTGGGCTCTGTGATTTGGATCTCCCTTTATCCTCTCCAGAAGATTCCAGTTTTGCATTATTCAGTTTTGAAGCAGTTCTATCTTCTTATATCTCATCTTGAGTTTTTTCCTTTTACTTAAAATATCTCTATTCTCTATCTCCCATCTCTCCTTTCACCTTCAGTGGGGGTAACAGTGAACCTGGTAACCTCCCTCTCAGGTGCTAATGTGGTGAGTTTCCACTAATGACTTTAGGCACTATACCATGCCCCTTCAAAAGTTTGATGGAAAGTAGATGTAACTAGCATACTCCTTCAGCGTATTAGATGCAGCCACTTGTCATTTATTAACGCCTGGGGCAAATCATCCCATGCAGACTCTTCCTTCATCACTGTTGCAGTAGTGACTGTACTCACTCACTTCACAGTTTCTCACTTGGAGAAGTAATCCTCAAACCCCAGTAAAACTAATCAAAGGGCACCATAATACCCAATCCCAGGTTACACCAAGTTATCAATGGTACACCTACGGGGGAAACACGGCCTTGTGTGTTATCATCACCTTCCACTCCTTGTGTCGCTATGATCAATGTAAAGAAAGGATGAATTTACAACATTTGTTTTTAACCCCCAAACATCTAGATATAATACTGGAGGATCCATCTACAACTTCTTCCACTGAAACCACAGATATTCCCTCAGAAACTAGCGACTGGACAATGCCAGGTAACAAAGCTTTACCCTTGTTGTTAATTAAAGAAGTCTAAGTTGTTATGAAAATTCCTTCAATATTTGAAATGCTCTTATGAGATTTTCCTGACCCTTCTACGTTTCGCATGAGCGGAAGAGCTCTCCTAGGGGTGTACCGATGGGGACTTAGGACTAATACCTACCAGTGCTGATCCTTCTAAATGTTGTTTTCTTTTTGCTGTTACTCTTCATTTTCAGCAAATTTTATTTTATTAGACACACTGGCCAACTTGGGATCCATCATATGGTTATATTAACAATTCGTAGAGTTTATGGGTTTTAAAATAAAATGCACAAACGATAAGGAAAGTTGTATTTCGCCATAAAATGCTGCATAGAAAGGATATGAGTTTCTCACTCAAAGTCATTTATAATTAAAACTATAAAATGTTTACACCTGTAACTATACACGTGCGGACATTTAATCGTTGATGGAATTTTATGATTTTATAATCCGATCATTTAATTAGAATCCTATAAAGTGTACATATGAAAGACATGCTTTCCGCTTATGCCAAGTTTGATGATTTAATGAGAACTACAAGATGCCCAGAGTCAAAATTGATCTACTTCTCAAATTGGACAATAACAAAAAAAGTTGATAACAGAATCGAGAAATCTATTTTGTACACAGAATGTCCGGAGAAAGGTCCATTGTCCATATCTGAAAATCCCGAAATACCATTCCTGGCAGCCAATTTTCCAACAATTTACATTTAATCAAACAAAGTATTTTTGTAACATTCCATTAAAATTCTGCCTCTAACATCATTCACATATCAACTCCACTGACATGAAATTTCTTATCCGTCTTTATTTGCACTCTGCTTGAGGAACAGAGGTATATGGGCTGTTAAGTTGCAATCCAGGAGTCGTAGTAGTTCTCCAAAGAAGATTTATTGAGAGCGTGGCATACAGGTGCAGAGGGCCCAGGATATCAGCCCAGACTGCTGCAGCAGTTCTAATCAACACATTCTAAACACTACATAACCTAATATAAGCTCCTAACAAATAATGATACATCAACTCATGGGCGCAGTTGATTAAGAGAGGATCAGGTGAAAACTACAAGTGGGTCAAGGATAGTCTTCCGTAAATAATGTTTCTCAGAATTTTCAAGTGACACGTTTGAGATTTTTCGTCTAGGAGAGTTTAATCCTCCACGATTCCTTGATTGGGAAAATTCACCATTACTTGTGGAAGCAGTAGATTGCATACAGTCACTGTTTCCTTTCATTCGTGTGCCAGCACTCTACTGCTCAAACCACAAAAATTCAAGAAAAGAAAAACCTACAATCTAACCTTGTTCGGTATCACCCCGAGGATTTGGAACTCCCTGCCCCCCGAAGTCAGACTGAATCCTTCTACTGTCATTTTCAAAAAGGAAGTCAAAGTGTTATTGATGAAGAAATTTCTGCCTTAGTAAGGGTGCTTACAAGGAGACTGAGGGCAACCTCGCAAGTTTGAGTCCCAGCTGCCAAGCTCTAGAGGGCACCTAGCCCTACAAGACTGTTAACTTTGTTCTTTGTATGTTCTGTTTTCTACCACTTGTATCTTTCTGGATGTATTTAACTGTAAAGCGCTCCGATACCCTGGGTGGCCATGTATGAGCTATAGAAAAGTTTCTAAATAAATCAATACAAAATTCCCAACTAAATGCAACAAATAACATCACTATACACAGATCACAAGCAGTCTTACATCTGTACACTTCTCACATTAACAATGAAATATGTGGCTTTACTTAAGCTATAAGAAGGGGGTCATTGTTGTTTATTGTGCAGCGTTTCTACCCATAATGCATCTGCTTCCTGAGGCTCACATCTGATGATCTGCTAAGATCACCCTAGAGTAGAAAATGCCATGCTATCAGTGGTGTTTATGAGTCTGATCTGACAGTCTTAAAAACACAAGGGAAGGGAAAACCAACAGAGAGGTCAGGGATGCCAAGACAGTCAAATTAAAAGAGGCCTAAAATGTGAAATGATAAGAGAAAGAGTGTGCAGGGGTGTAGCCTTCATTGATGGGGTTTGTGCCTTGATGCCTGAGGAGTCCACTGAACCCTGTTTCTTACTGTATTTTATCATTCAAATAGGAGCCAGGGGCTCGTATCCTTCCTTGCTCTGGTGCCCACAATACATTGGTGAGCAACTGAGAGCATGAGAAAGAGGGAGAGAGAGGGCTGGAAGCAAGACTGAAAAGGAGAACATATGAAAAGAAAAAAGAAACTAAACAGGGCCAAGAAAGACCAACAGCATGAAAAGGTGGACACAAGGATGAAAGGACTGATGGATGAAGTAGAAAACAATATTTGCATGGGTCGGTGAAAGACAAAATGTTTGGAGTGATGAAAGGCTGGGTGACTGGTTAAATGGATACATGGAAGTTTGGATGGATGAATGAATTGCTAAAAGGAGGATGAAATGATGGATGAAAATAATGGGTGTATGGATGCTAAAAGGGTGGATGAATAGGTGGAAGTGTGATGTGTAAGATAAAAGGATAGAAGGATGGATGCAAGAGTGTAAAGATGAAAAGATGGATTGACAGAATAGTAAAGGAAGGATGGATGGAATAGCGACATGATGGATCAAGGGAAACATGAAAAGATGGAGGAATGCATGAAAGGCTTTAAGCATGGACCAATAGATGGACACAGACTGCTCCTTATATGCTGTACACTTATAACATCTCAAATAACATTATTTGTATAAATACAATGCATGGCAGAGTGGCAAGTTATAGTGTAGTATTGTCTGGTTTGCGAACTGAAAAGAGTGTGTAACGAGGTCCGCTGCTTATAATAATTTGAAGGTGGTGGATAAATTGTAAATGAAAGTTATAACTATAACTTTAGATTTTTTTGTTTGTGTAGTTCAAAAAAACATTTTCCTAACTATAACTAAGCTTTAACTTTTGTTTTTTTTCATTGAATTGCAATGTTTTTTGTTTTTTTTTTAATACAAATGTGTTTCAAAACGTATAGTCCAGTGTTGCAAGTGGAGAGTTGTTATGTGAAGTGGCGTACAGTACAGTGGAAGAGTGTTGTAAAGTCTATTGTCATAGACTGGAGTATTGTAGATTGGAATAGAGTGGAGTAGAGTAGGCCTGGGCGGAGTTTGTGAAGTGGTAACAAAACTTCGCCAAGCTACAGAGAGTTCCGCGAGCGGTGGAGTGTGTTACCTCGCGCCGTACGTGCTGATTTTTAGCTCTGGGTGCTTGTCCATCTCTGTAAAATAAATGGAGTGGGGTAGAATGGAGTGGCATACACTGGAGTGAAGTAGCATACAGTGTAGTGGTATAAAGTAGAATAGCAAATATTGGGGTAGAGTATAGCGGAGTGTCATACAGTGGAATCGTGCACACTGAAGAGACGTAGAGTTGTGTACAGTGTAATAGTGCAGAATAAAGTGGCATAAAGTGGAGTGTTGTACAGTGAAGTAGCATAGAGTGTAATAGTTTATAGTTGATTATCATACAGTGCAGTGATTTATAATGGAGTGGTGTAGATTGATGTGGCATTCAGTAGAGTGGGGTAGAGTATAACAGTATACTGTGGAGTGGCGTACATTACAGTGGGGTCCAATCACATAGCGTAGAATGAAGTGGCATAAAGTGAAGTGCCATACACTGGAGTGGCGTTGAGTAGCGTCTAGTGGAATAGCATAGAGTGGAGGGGCAAACAGTGGAATAGCATATGTGGGAGTAGTGTATAGAGGAATGGCATACAGTGGCGTGGCGTGCAATGAAGGGATGTAGAGAGGAATTTCATACAGTGTAATTGTGTAGAGTGGAGTGGCGTAGAGTGGAGTTGTGTTCAGTTTAATAGCGTTGAGTGAAGTGGTGTGGAGCAGAGTGCTGCACAGTGGAGTGACATAGAGTGTAATGGTGTATAGTGGAGTAGAGTACAGTGGAGTGGCAAATAATGGAGTGGTGTAGACTGGAGTGGCGTACTGTGGCGTGGAGTAGAGTGTAATAGCATACAGTGGAGTGGCGTATACTGGAGTTGGGTCCAATCAAATACCGTAAAATGAAGTGGTGTAGAGTGGAGTCCCATACACTGGAGTGGCGTAGAGTGGAGTAGCGTACAGTGGAGTGGCATACCGTGGAATAGGGTACAATGGAGTGTTGCAGAGTGGAGTGGCATACAGTGGATTAGAGTAGAATGGAGTGGCGTGCAATAGAATGGTGTAGAGTGGAATAGTGTATAGAGGAGTGACGTCCAGTGAAGAGACTTAAACTGAAGTGCCGCACAGTGTGGGATGCATACAGTGTAATATCAGAGTGGAGTGGCGTACAACGGAGTCTTGTACAGTGGAGAGGCATAGAGTGGAATGGCGTATAATGGAGTGGCTACAATGGTGTGCTATACAGATCTATGTGACATTCAGCAGCAATGTAGATTACGGTGTTCAGAGTAACTCAGATCAGTAAATTGCGCTGCCTTGCATTTCTCCAGAGATACAGGGCCAGGCATGGTGGCCTTGCGTTCCATTGCAAACCTGACTTAAGTATTGCATTGCCCATGCGACACCATGAGTGACGCAAGGGTACATCAATTCAATAATTCCGCTAAACCTTAGTTACATTTTGGGCCATGGTATGCCGTGATAACGTTGCAGCATACCGTGGTACATGGAGCTGACAAGCCAGTATATAATTGGGTAACAGCTGTTTTTAGAGAATGAAAAGGCAACCATATTGTTTCTACTATAGCATTATAGCCCACCGTAGCAGGATTTACCGGCCATTAAAGACCCATTCCAGTGTTAAAGGCCTGAGCCAAAGGCGAGGGCCTTCAACAAGGGAGCGGGCCTTTGATGGACAGTATAGCCAGTTTCGGAGGGCTATAAAGCTATTACAACATTCCACCCATAGTGGGCAGAATGTTCTAAATAGTAAAACAAAGGCTTCACAGACCCTGAGGGGGTTGAAATCCCCTTGGGCTCCTTCAGGCCTTTGTTCACAGCAACAGCTGTGAACGACAAACATTGGAATGTTGGTGGTCTGGGCTCCCATCAGCCATTAGAATCCCAGAGCACTCCACTGTTTCAATGGAGCTCCATTCCAATGTTCTAATAAACTTTGGCTGTGTTCAGTGTTGGGCTTAGATATAGGCAAGTAGTAGGATCCTGCATATTACCACTTTATTGAAGTGGTAATATGTATGGAAATGTATTTATATTTTTTAAATATATTTTTAAATGCCTTTACGGCCATGTAATGCGGTACTTTCCCAAAATGTCGTGGTATGAGATATCACTGATTTTAAATGCCTTTGAACTAACAAAATACTTACCCTACTCACCAAAATTACCAAAAAGCATCATCTCGGCACCATAATGTATAATCCTGCCAGTTGTTTTCATACTACGTCAAATAAAATAGTGGAAAATGCCTTGGTGGAAAAAACGCGCTTTGGTACCCTCTTTTATATTTTCACTTCCTTAACGATTCACCACAAAAATTTAGATCATCTCAAAATGTAGATAATGCTAGATGTCTGTAAGGTTTTGTGGTGATTCGTCAAATGGGTGGAAAGTTATTAGGGTGTTAATATCCGGGGAATTCCTATCTTTGGGAATACTAAGTATAACAACAGAGCAGCAAGCAGATTTAATGTGTTTTTTTCTTTTTATTTATTGTATTTGATATGCATTTTGTTTATTGGTTTAGATAATCATGTGACCATAAATATGACTTTTAGTTGTTCTTATAGTAATTCTGAATCTTTACCAATGCAGTCGTGGGGCGCTAGAGGGCGCACGGCGAAAATGGCCGCACCTGTGTGAGGCTCTGCCTGGCTGAGCCAAAATCCACCTAATATCCGCCTGTGATACCTGCCATCCCAATGATTTAAGAGGTGCTACTTACTGCCTGGATCCTGCCGGATAACTTGGGGCCGCTGAATGATTGAAGCTGCAGGCAGGACGGCGCTTGGCTCCTGGTGCGTGTATGTGCTTCGCCTGCGGAGATTGCTGGCCTCTGAGCACGGGAAGACTCCCTCCGCGTCGCTGGGTGGCTGGCTCGGTGGTGGCGGCGAAGACATTGAGGAGCAGAGCGGAGGCGCCTTTATCGTGGGAGCCTGCTGCAGGATCCGCGCTGTCTGGGCTCTGGCGGCAAGAGGAGTGCTGGCGGGACCTGACGCCATTGCCGTGGCCTGGTGGCGGGCTGCTGCGGGCGGCCGCGATATCCTTCCTGCCCTGAGGAGCTGCAGCGGGTGTTGTCACTCTTGACCTTGGTGGCATCGTTGCCTGCAGCAGCTGTGGTGTGGATGGCGACGCCGGGAGGAGGTGTCCGGGCCTCGACTCGGCCGGTGGTGAGTGGGGGCGCAGCTCGCGGTCGGCCTGTGCTTGAGGAGGTGGGTGCGGGGCGGACGTGGGCTGTGGCCTGTAGCTGCTGCCTGGGGCTGGGGTGCGGGGGCATCTGTTCCGAGGCGGGCGGAGCGATCCTGAGCGCTGATCGTGTTGGACCCCAGACGGAGGACGGTGGTTGGCCTCCTACGTGCGTGGACTCGGCGCCAGATACCTGGGGATGTTGGCTGGTGCGGAGTGCGGCCTACTGCTACGTCGGCACTGCTTCTGGGGGCATGAAGAGCGATTGGCAGCTTTGGCAGTTGCTGGGGTAATCTGAGCTGCGTTGTTCCTAAGTGGTATCTTTTGGCATCCACACCAAACCCTGTCAGGTATTGTGCAGCCCTTCCCTGCACTCCTTCTTGTGGTTGCTGGATTAACTGAGCGAAGGGCCTACATTGTGGATCTTGCTAAAGTCGGACTGCGGAGGTGTGGTGCCATCTGCTGCTGGGGTCCTGTTTCTGCAATCGTCCCCTGCGGATGGGAAGGTCATTGCTGTGACGCTGCTGTTGAGAGGAGTGTGGGGCTCTGCTGCGGAGTGCATGGGGATAGGTCAGATCCTTGTGCGTGGACTTGGGTCTTTTGGGGCGCTGCGTCGCCTAAATTGACTATCAAAATGGGACGTGCTGACAAATCCCAACCACGCCTCACATTCGAGGCGTGACAGACCCCTAAGCCTTCTCAGAAGGCGGCTGCGGACTCCGAGGCGGGCGCTCAGGACTCGGGGCAATCCACCTTGGAGGCCACTCTTATGGCCATGCAGCGCAGCCTCCAGACTATGGAAGGGACCATGGCGGCGGTGAACCACCGCTTAGACCACATGTCGTCTCAACTGGAGAAACATAGTGCACGTATGGGGGAAGTGGAGCAGCAGGTCTCGGCCACCGAGGATGGGCTGAGCGATATGCAGGGAAAGACTCTAAATATGGAAAAAGTCCTTTCCCTCATTCAAGCAAAGAATGAGGATTTGGAGGCACGCTCTAGGCGGAACAATATTCGCATCACGGGGCTGCCGGAGTCCATGAATGTGGGGAGGATGGAGGTGTATGTTGAGCAGTTGATCACAGATATTTTTGGCACTGACCACCTGTCTTCGATGTTCATTATTGAGCGTGCTCATAGGTCTCTTGCAGCTCATCCAGTGCCCGGCGCCCCACCTCGCCCCATTATCGCTTGAGTGCTTAACTATAGGGACCGTGATGCTATACTACGCTTGGCACGAGTCAAAGGTACAATCGAGTATCACGGCAACACGCTCTCCTTTTTTCCGGACTTTACCGTGGCGATGCAGGCGGCCCGCAAAGAGTTTGGCGCGGTAAAGAAATTTTTAAGATCCGAAGGAGTCCCGTATGCCATGCTCTACCCTGCGCGCTTGAAGGCTGGCCCAGACAGTGACTGCAAGATATTTACCACTCCTAAGGCAGCCCTGGATCATGCAAAAAAATTAAAAAGACAATGACGCGAGGCGCAGACTGCGGCTGAGACTGAGGCACAGGACTAAGCGGGGGGAAGGAATGTGTTATATTGACAGTCTGCACTGTTAGAATGCCAGGATCTGCTCCCCCTTGTTGTTCCCTTATATCCGTACAGTACTGAGTAGTGATTGCCTTTTGGTCGCCTGGGCGGCTCCATTTCTTTAGCACAGGCATCTCTACCTGCCAATACAACTAGGCTGTTGGGTATAGGCTTGGATTCAGGCACAGTGATAGACCTGCTCAGCCACCTCCCTTATGTTGGGAGGCTAGTAGTTCTCAAGCGCCCCTGTTGGGTGTACCCCAATGGTTATGCTGTCTTCTTGTTCAACGTTGGGGATGGGGCCTGGGGGAATGGGATGGCTTTGGCAAGTTGGGGGTGCTAAAGTGGGTGAGGGGATGGGGGGAATGGGTCAGGGGACTTCCTGGACGAGGCAGAATGATGTTGTGGTTTTTTTCAGTGTATGCTGTGGCATGTACATTGGCGGATTTCTGGGGAGGGCTGGGGGAATGCTGAAGTATGGAGGATTTGTTTACTTTGCCACAAGAGGTATTGTTATGGTTGGTAATGTTAAATTCCTGACCTGGAATGTGAGGGGACTTAACACGCCAAGAAAGATCCGAATGATGTTTGCGTATCTGGATCGCATGGGAGTGCATGTGGCTCTGTTGCAAGAGACTCATCTCACCACTGACACGGTAAAGAAGGTGGGTGAGCGATGGGCTGCTATTAAGGTGGCGTCTTCCTACTCTTCATATTCTAGAAGGGTGATTATTCTTGTTAAAAAGGGTGTCCCGTTCACTGCGCTTAGAATGGAAAGTGACGAGCAGGGGCGGGTGGCGCTGTTGCATGGGAAACTGGGGGGTATGACTGTGTTGTTGGTGAATGTGTACGGTCCAAACTCAGATGACTCATCCTTCTATTCAGATGTATGGCGTAGGATTTTGGCCTTTCCTCCTGCTGTAATCATCTGGGGGGGGGTGATTTTAATATATGCCTTGACCTGACTCTTGACAGACAGGGATGTAGTGAGGTGAGACGGAAACGCGCTTCGGAAGTAATGCTGGGAATATGTGATGCTGGTAATTTGCGTGATATCTGGCGACTTCGCAATCCTGCAGGTCGGGAGAGTGCGTTTGTCTCCTCTGTACACACTTCCTGGTCCCGTATAGACTTCTGGCTCATAGCTGAGGAGGCCAGCTCCTGGGTTGTAGAGGTGAAACATGAAGCACGTACGCTGTCGGATCACTCTCCGGTGCTTCTTACCATGCAGATTCCCACATGTGAGCGGCCGCCCTTCACCTGGTGGTTACAACCTACTGAATTAACAGATCCAGTGTTCAAGCAAACGGTAGCTGATGCTATTAGGAATTTTATTTGGGAAAATGTGGGCTCTGTGGACAGTGCAGGAGTGCTGTGGGAGACTTTTAAAGTCACCATCAGTGGTGTCTGTATTGGAGCACAGGCAGGAGTTTTGCGAGATATCCGGCGCCGCATTAAAACGCTGGCGTCCGAATTTGCTGCCTGTGAGCGGGAGTACGAAACCAACCCATCCTCTGAGGCACTGGTGGCTATCCGTACGCTGGTAACGGAGTACAATGCAACAGTGGAGCAGGAATTACTTCACTGCTCCCGTCGGAAGACAGCCCGCTATTACGGTGAGGGAGGGCTGCCTAGTCGTTCTCTAGCACAAAAATTGGCGGCGCCGCGATCCCAGACATACGTAACAGAAATGCGGGACGCCAACGGGGTTGTCCACTATTCCACCCCTGAGATTAGTGCTGTTCTTGTACAGTTTTACACCCAAGTATATGCAGCAAAGGGGGCCCTGTCCCCTGAAGAAATTGGCGAGTATCTAGACTCCCATCAGGAATATTTGGTGCAGGCATTTGATGAGGAGGACGTTAAACTGGCCATTATGTCGCTGCTGATTTGTAAAGCAGCAGGCATGGATGGTCTCCCTAGCGAGTTTTATAAAACATATGTGTCAGAGCTTGCTCCTCATCTCTTGGAGGTATATGCGGAGGCATACGAGAAGGGGGAATTGCCACCGTCCCTCAAGGAGGCGTTACTGGTGACGCTGTTAAAGCCGGATAAACCTCCAGATCAGTGCGACTCCTATAGACCTCTCTCTATTATTAACATAGATTCGAAGATTCTCGCCAAAATGATTGCAACTAGGATTCAGCCGCTTATTCCCCTCTTGGTGCTGCCCGATCAGTCTGGGTCTGCCCCTGCACGGTCCACGACGCACAATCTCCGCACTCTATTCTCCACTCTGCATTATTTTGCTCCCGACTTTCAAGCAGTTGCTGTGCTGCTTGATGCAGCAAAAGCTTTTGACTCTCTGCAATGGCCCTACATGTTTAAGGTGTTGCTGTGCATGGGGTTTCCTCCCTTTTTTAAAAAATGGATCAGGGTACTGTACGATCACCCGGTAGCCCGGGTTCGGGTGAATGGTTGGGTGTCATGCCCAATTCCCATAGGGAGCGGAACACGGCAGGGCTGCCCACTATCGCCTATGCTGTTTTCGCTTGCCCTTGAGCCTCTAGCCTGTAAGCTCCGGCAGTTGCATGGAGCTGCTGCCTTACGGGTCCGTCAACGGCCGCTGATCATCTCGCTATATGCGGACGATATGTTGCTATATGTGCGAGAACCAGCGGTCTATTTACCGGAATATGTTAAATTCGAACGCTTTTCCGGTCTCGGAATAAATTGGTCCAAGTCTGTAGTATTTCCGTTGACGGCGCACACCACGGAGATTGACCTGGAGTTTCCACTTTTCTGGTCATTGGACCCTGTTAAATACCTGGGGGTCTGGGTACACAGGGACCCAGAGGTTGTGATATCAGAAAATTATGGGTGGGCAGTAACACGTATGGCGGATCAGGTTGAACGCTGGACACGTCTACCCCTCTACTTGGCTGATAGAATAGCAGTCGTTAAAATGGCCTTTCTTCCTCAATTGCTTTACTACTTTGTCAATATCCCTATTAAATTGAATAAAGCATACTTCTATACTCTTCAATCCACATTGATAACGTTTGTGTGGGGAGGGAAGAAACCACGGTGTATTTGGGATCTCTTGGCGCAGCCCTATGAACGGGGAGGGTTTGAAGCCCCAGACTTTAGATTATATTTCCTTTGTGCCCAAGCACAATTTGCGCACAATTGGCACTTTCCACAGAGATATCAGCCCCATTTGGCAGTTGAATCCGATGCGGTTCTTCCCCTGCCGATACAGGCGGCAACTTTATTGGGGGGCTTGGGCGGACCGCGAACGGAGATAAACCCTGTCTACTGCACGGCATGGGCTTGGCGGATGCTGGCTGAGCGGGCTAGGTCACCCTACGTGTATGCTCCATCGCTGCCATTGTTATCACATCCTGATATCTGCGTGGGGCGTGAGCCGCAGGCCCGACATGATCTGGCCAAGGGGGTATTCTGACGTTAGGTGACCTGTACTTAGGTGGACGTTTTAAAACATTGCAGGAGGCCCAGAAGGGGGCTGATTGTGGTTTTATGTTTAGCTTTACCTATATCTGAGTGCGACAGGGCGTTAAGACTGTATACCCAGATTATCCTGCGGAACCCACCGCGCTGCGGGCGTTGCAAGTGCTGCTGACGGGTGAAAAGCGTCATAAGCTAATCACTAAACTCTATAACGCGTCTTTACGAGAACGAGACATCAGCGATCACCCCTCCTGTGTACATTGGTAGAGGGCATTGGGGGCAGTTCTTACGCCTGAAGAGTGGACGGCATGTAGCACTCTGACAGGTCGACTTACGGCTAATTGCAACCTCAGAATGATTCATTTTAAAATTTTGCATCAATTATATTATACGCCGCTGCAACTGCATCGATACAGCTTGCGTGACACTGCTAACTGTGTGAGGTGTGGCATGGCAGATGCAGACTTTTTGCATGTGGCATGGCAATGTGCGGGTGTGTCTGCCTTCTGGCCGGAAGTGACGAAACTACTCACTGATGTTGTATTGGAACCCATGCAATGTGTACCTGCGGTGTGTCTATTGGGTTATGTGAACCGCCTAAAGCCCTGTAATAGACGCATAGTTGCTGTATCTATCTTGTTTGCCAAGCGGGCTGTGGCGCAATGTTGGGGGGCAAAACATACTCCGACCATTAAAAAATGGCTGCGTGAGCTGTTGTATTGTAAAACTCAATTATTGACTTACGAAGAAGAGCCAACTGAAACCTCTCGTCCCAGAGACTTTTGGGCTCCGCTTACCGCATACCTGTCGACAAGGCCGGGCTTGTAGTGTCACTCTATATAAGCCCTCTATATCAACACTGTGTGCCCTCATGTACTTGCTGATTTGCTGTAACTTTGATCCCCTCATCATTCGCGGAGTTTGGTTTGTATTGGGCCCGTTTGTGGGGTCCCCATTGGCTGTTTCTCAGTGTAACCTCCTTTGATAACTCTGCCTCTGTATAATAGTGGGTTGTTTCTATTTTGTCAATGTACTTGTCCTTGGCTTCTTCTGCCTCAAGGGGGGGTGGGGGTTGGGTAGGCTGGAGCGGTTGGTTTGGAGTTGAACTCTGGTAATGGAATGTGGATTTTGTTAACCTTCTCTTGGTTGAAACTAATAAACACATTTAAAAAAAAACAAAAAAACAGCCTTAAGTCTCAATAATTTCCTAAGGGGTTCCATTTTGGACGCAAAATTGTTCACAAACTTGCTATAATATTCACACATTCCAGTGAACGATAGTAACTGATCTTTGTTCGTGGGAGAAGGTGCATTAACAATGCCTTTTCCCAATTGACTTCTTGGGTACCGCCCCATTACTAGATAAAGTGTGGCCTAAATATTCCACCGAAGCTTTAAACATCTTGCACTTATTGGCCTTTAGAGTTGAACCACTATTTCTCTACCTTTCACAAACTTCTGTCAGATGTTTGAAATGTTCCTCTTCATTCTTTGAAAATATCAATATGTCGCCCTGGAAACATTTATCAGAATCCCTAAAAATGTTAAACATAACCTTTTGAAATACAGATGCCGCAGAGGCCAAACCAGACAGCATTCTAGTGAATTGATACAAACCCTGCGGTGTGATAAAAGCTGTAAGTGGCTTAGATTCTTCAGTAAGGGAAATCTGATGGTACGCTGACCTAAGATCTAAGGTGGGAAATACTTTGGCACCCTCCAACATGGAGACAACTTCATTTATGTTCGAGAGGGCAATGACAGTCTATAACAATTCCAGCGTTAAGTGCCCTAAGGTCAACACATACCCTCAATTTTTGGTCAGATTTTCTTACCAAAACAATGGGAGAAACCCATTCAGCTGAATCGATGGGCTCAATAATACTTTCAGTCACTAAGTCACCCAGCATATTTTTTAGGTCTTCTCTGACATTTATAGGCACACCCCTCAATTTTTGTTTCACAGGCGTGACATTGCTTTTAAGTTTTATTTTATGAGAAAAATCTTTTAGTTTACCTAGAGTGTCTGAAAACACATCATTGAAGGTTTTTTTAATTATGCTTTCCTTTTCTTGAAGCGAAATAGCAGAAATGTTGTTCATATGTGCCTCCTCATCAAGCAATACGGGTTCTTTTGAGCGAGGATTGAGGATAATTCCCAACTCCATTGATCCCTCCATCCTAAAACATTAATCCCTTTGACAGCAATGTACAATTTAACACAAGTACTTTTAGTCTTAAAACAAAGATTCACATCAAAGTAACCAGGTATCTCTATTCTGGATCCATCATAACTTTGCACACTGATGTCAGATGGTAACATATTGGTTAGCGTTAACACATTGCTAAGTCTTTCAAGAAAATACTCATTTGAAATAATGGTCCATGGAGATCAAGAATCAGCCATGAGGTCCAATAACACACCAGCAACCTCAACTATACACATAGGAGATCTCTTACACTGACTGGAGTCAGGATCACTCATGCTAGAGATGCTTTCATACAGTGGGACAACAAAACCTTTGTTTTGTTCTGTGCATCCACAAGAACCACATTTGTGCAGAGTGTCATTTCCTTCAGAAATGGAAGATACTTTACCATGTGCAGGAACACTGTTTCTTCTTAAATCTCTACAAACAGAAGAAAAATGCCCTATTCTCCCACATTTCCTACACTCTTTGTTGATTGCTGGGCAACCCCTAAAAGAGGCCATGTGCAATCTGCTGCCACATACCTGTTCTATCATTTCTGTCAAATTTTTTGTGGCCGCTAAAATTAGTACTACGAGATGAATTCAACCCTGGAAGAGAATACTCACTTTGTTGTGTTTCTGGGCGTTTGACTACACAAATTTCATCACTGGCTTCTGTTTTATTAATAGTAGTGTTCTTAATAGTCAGCATCTATTTTTCAGATTGCTCTAGCGCCTTTGCAGTAGATATAGCTTCTGCTAATTTTGGGTCACCAATTTCCCACAAACCTTCTTTAGTTTTCTTATTTTTAACATGCACTATATTCTGACCCCTGATCATTTCGTCACACATTGCGCCAAAATTACAGTGTAAACTTAAAGCTCTTAAGGCAGTTAAAAAATCATCAAAGTACTCACTTTCATTTTGTACCCTGGTATAAAATGTATATCTGTTTTGAGCTATATTTGTGACAGGTTTAAATCTCTGTTTCATTCGCTGTGATGCTTCTTTATATACATTAGACCCTTCCCCTTCAGAAGGAGGAACTTTTGGTAAAGCTCTGAGCACCATCTGACCTTCCGACCCCAAACAATGTAGCAATATACTTTTTTTTCTTTCTGCTCCCATACGCTCTCCATCAATAGCCTTCATATAGTTGAGAAATTCTTCTCTCCATCGTGTCCAAGGTATCAGTGGATCACCCTTGTTCTGAAGAAACTTATCTGGCGGATCAAATTGCATATTTTTTGTTTGAATTAATAAAGCACACAGAGTGGCAGTGAAGGGTACTGAATTTACATGAAAATAAATTGAAAAGCAATTAAAATAAATGTCAAGAAAATATGTATATATATTTTTCTTTAAAAAAAATATATATATATCTTCCCTGTAAATTTTAAAATAGTTCTGTGATAATGGCACTTAAAATATAAACAGGGTGACTTTGCAAATGAAGAACTGCTTCTGAAAATTATTTGTATGGCAAGTACTGTTAACGTTGACTAATAATGAAGAACTGCTTCTGAAAGTTGTTGGTATGGCAATTGCTGGTAAATCCGAATGTTACTGCAAATTATATTCCTCAGGATCCAATTTCACTCTTCGCGTGTAAATACATTGAGATTGAAACAAATTGCTCCTGAGGCGGAAGCCGGGAGATAGCTTAGCGCTTTTTAAAACTATATTGTCTTTTACTTTGTGGCATCACTTACTGCTATATTTTCCTTGGGCACTCTCCCTCTCTGGAATACTCGCTCTAGATCCCACCGCACAGCTGATCAACACTGTCGCGGGAAAAACCTTGCCTTCGCCGCCATAGCCTGAAGCGAGGCCACGCCCACCACTGCGAGGCCACGCCCCCCCCGGAAAGCATTTTAGGCGCGCGATTCCTCCCCCAGATACATTGAGATTGAAACAAATTGCTCCTGAGGTGGAAGCCGGGAGATAGCTTAGCGCTTCTTAAAACTATATTGTCTTTTACATTGTGGCATCACTTACTGCTATATTTTCCTTGGGCACTCTCCCTCTCTGGAATACTCGCTCTAGATCCCACCGCACAGCTGATCAACACTGTCGCGGGAAAAACCTTGCCTTCGCCGCCATAGCCTGAAGCGAGGCCACGCCCACCACTGCGAGGTCACGCCCCCCCTCATTGCCATAAAGGATGTGCCTCTGCCGGATGTGCAGCGGGCGAGCGCAGCGGGCGCGCCGTCTGCGCGCCAAAGGCGCGCCTAAGGCAAGCCCGTCTGCGCCCGTCCACGGCCGGCCGGGTCACGGGGCATGTCTCCCTGCTGGTCTGAGGAAATACTCCTCCATAGATTTGGTCCGACTTCATTCATACAGGGCCCCCCCCCCCCCCCTTATTCTGTCAAACTGTGAGTCACTGGGACTTCTTTGCACCAGAGACATTTTTCCCGAGATAACAGGTTCACTCCTAACTTCCCTCCCTAACACTTCTAATACTCCTAACACTCCTTTCCTATCCAATAATCAGACTTCACCCAATCAGCTGACCGTGATCTACCTTAACACACGATCACTGGTAAAGCATCAGCTGGAAATCTTTGCACTGCTAGACTCTGAGCAGCCGGATATACTCTTGCTCACTGAGACTTGGTTGAACGATGACTCTGCTCCTGATTTACTTGCTGCAATCCCTACTGGTTACTACATCCTCCATGTAAATAGAGCCTCTGGAAGGCCGGGAGGTGGGGTAGCAGCAATTATTAAAAATCCCATTCAATTCTCCTCTTTGACCTTAATCGGTATTCCCTCAGTTGAATTCCTTACGGCTAGACTGGAATCCCCCACCACCCCACTTATCTGTGTGTTAGTCTACCGCCCCCCCCCAACCTATGCAGAATTTCCCTCTGCTGTTCGGCGATATGCTATCCCAACTCATCATTAATAATTCCAGAATCTTGGTTCTGGGCGATTTTAACTACTGGCCCTCTCATGCTAAGGAGAACACCTGCTCCATATCATTTACTGAGCTCCTGTCCAGCATGAATTGTATTTCACACATAAAGACAGCTACTCACATCAAGGGCCATATTTTGGATCAGGTTTGGACATCTAACCTGGACATCTCTATTCCCCTCATTTTCCCCTGTCTTTGGTCAGATCATTTTATAATTTCCTTCTCTATTATAGTCAGTCCCAGTCCTAGTAGACTCAAGGAGGGAAACCTCTTAGCCCGGAATTGGAACAGGGCTAATCTCAACGACTTTGCCACTTTACTTAAAACCTCCATCCCCTCCAGTCTGGGATCTATTGACACCCAAGCCTCTGCCCTTACACACTGGCTAGAGTCAGCTAGCGACATCGTGGCCCCTCATAGACAATTAAAACTTAGATGCCCTCATGATGCCCAAAAATGGTTTACGGACGACCTTAAAGCCCTGAAGTTGTGACGAGGCTATGCCCCTGACAAGAAACTACATTTCGCCACCCTGCTCAAAGATTATAAACTAGCAGTCCTGCGAACTAAATCCACGTATTTCTCAAATAAGATTGCCAGCCCCGCCACTAAAACCAAGGACATCTTTTCTATTGTCGAGGAGCTGTCAAACCTAGACAGGATCACCCCTAAACCCCTCCCATCTCGGGCACTCTGTCACTCTCTAAACCTTTTCTTTGTCGAAAAGATAGTTAACATTAAGAACAGCATTCTATCCTCAGCCCTCTCTTACCATCATGGGTCTGAGCCCTCTTTGCCTTTTCTCAATCCCAGGCAGCTGACCCAGATCCCTCTAATTTCTGAGACAGAATTCTTAGCCCTTCTCAAGAAGGTTACGTCAGGATCCCCTACTGACTGCTGCCCCCCCTCAGTCCTTCGTGAGGCCTTTACAGCTTACCCTTCTCCCCCTTTGGCATTGCTGAATAACTCTCTTTCCTCTGGCACTGTTCCCGGATCATTTAAACGAGCTGAGGTCACGCCTATCCTTAAAAAACCCACGGCAGACCCTGCAATTATGAGCAACTTTCGACCCATTTCCCTCCTCCCCTACCTCAGCAAGGTCCTTGAGGCCCATGTGACCAACACTTTGAGTACTTTCATCGAGGACTCTCAGTTCCTCGACCATCAACAGGCTGGATTTAGACCCAACCACTCCACAGAATCTGTCATACTTTCAGTGATGGAGGAACTACGGAGAGGGGCGGACTCTAACATCAGTCAGGTCCTGGTGCTCCTGGATTTGTCGGCCGCCTTCGACACGGTCGACCATGATATTCTGGTCGGCCGTGTTGGGGAGGCCGGCATCCAGGGCCCTGCGTTGGCCTGGATCCGCTCCTTCCTGAGCAACCGCCATTAGGCGGTCCGGCTCTCTCAGTTCTCTGCGGATGAGGTTAAGCTAACCTGTGGTGTCCCGCAGGGATCTTCCTTATCCCCTCTCCTTTTTAATTTATATCTCACCCCCCTTATCCGCTCGTTACAAGGCAGTGGTGTCACCGCGTTTAATTATGCAGATGCCATCCAGCTGGTTTTCAACATTAATTCCACGGCCCAGTCCATCGACAATTTCCAATCCACTCTTTGTCATATCAGCGACTTGATGGGGGTGAACCATCTGAAGCTTAACCTCGACAAGACTGAACTTCTGCTTGTCGGGGGCATAGTCAACCCTTGGAATTCCACCTTTTGGCCCTCTAGGTTGGGCACCCCCCCTAACCCCGTCAGCTCAGTGAAGAGCCTCGGGATCATCATCAGCAATGATCTCTCAATGAAATCACAGATCAGTGCGGTGGTGTCCTCTGGCTTCTTTCAACTGAGAAAAATCCGTAAGATTGCCCGCTTCCTGACCACCGAGGCCCTTACCCTGGTATTACTGGCACTTGTTATCTCCAGGTTAGATTATGCCAACTCTCTCTATGTTGGTCTACCTGTATACCAACTAAAGAGGCTCCAACTGGTCCAGAACCAGGCAGCACGGCTCATTTACCACCAACCAAACACCAACACGTACGCCCTCTTCTGAAATCTCTCCACTGGCTCCCCATCACTGAGCGGTGCAAATTTAAACTGGGCTGTATTATTTTTAAGTCCCTTGTTGGTACAGGGCCCCTGTTTATTTCTTCACTTCTGCACCCATATGTCCCTTCCCGTAACCTTCGTTCTTCTTACCTGGCCCTACTTCAAATCCCTATTTTCAAACGTAAAAAACATGGAGGACTAAGGTTCTCATTTCTTGCCCCTTCCTTCTGTAACGCCCTTCCATTAAGTCTGAGACTGGCTTCCCCTTTAACCCATTTTAGGTCTCTCCTGAAAACCTATTTGTTCCGTATAGCTTACAATTAGAATCTCCTAGCCCCCTGGACTGTTTTGTTCTCTTTCTCTCTGCCCCCAGCGCCAAGAAACCGTCGGGTGTTAGTTGCGCTTTATAAATTCTTTTTACATTACATTACATTACATTACAAATAACGCGTAATTGTACACTTACTTGAAGATTTGAGGTGTACTCGAGGAATCTGCTCTCACCGGCACCAATTAGTTTTCACCGGCACGGAGAGCTTCCTTCCCATGAGCCGTTACCATGGAAACTTAAAAACAACTAAAAATGGCCGCCACGTAGCGCGTTGCTCCACTATGCTGCGTGGGTGACGCTCTTATTGTTGTGAGACGAGTGACGGGTTACGCTCAGGAATTCAGTGTCCGCTCTTCCGAAATGACGATCTGGAATTCCCTCATCTCACAGGCAGTGTCGCGCGTCAGATTTCATCGGCCCCAGGTACTTTTCTTTGAAATGTTTGCGCACCACAAGTGTTTCTCGATCAAACACCGGCAAAGTAGACAAAATTCACAAAGATCAAGTAGAAAAGGTCCTCAAACTCCGGATTCTCGACGGATGGCACAGCACGTAGATAGTTCACCTTGAATATTGAATGTAGTAAGGAGATCCGGTTTCTTTAGATGGGTTACAGAACACACCACTCCTGTGCTGCTTCATAATAGTTGGTAGGGTGTTCTTCTCCATAGATCGTCGCCATTGTTGCAAAGAATGAAGTATGCAATTGTATATAAAGTTATTTATTAATTAAGCAGCACAGCAACCAAGGCACAGCTGGTCAGCAAAACAGGAACAGTGCAACTGCCCTGAGTGACTAACAGTGTTCCCAGGGTTCTACATGGAACTGGAATGCACTTCATATGATGCAGTAATACAGATGGGAAAATACATAGAATAAACTAAACAAGCACTGAAAATGTAAACACAACAGAGCGGCTGTCCAAATCTGTCATCGTATTCGCTTCCTCAGAAACCATGTCCATAGAGCTGTACGGAAAGGCTCGAACTGTATGACTGCCTTTGGGAACCAATTTGGACAGCCCGTGCGGTTTCAGGGCATCGTAATTGGTAGTTCGGAACTGTGTACGATTCGGTCGGAAACAAGGGTTCCGAATCGGATTTTGCAAACCCGAATCCGATTCGGAGCCCTTCCAAACGGGATCGTAATTGACCCCTTAGTGTCTCATTATGAATTTGATGCTAATTTGTGTTTTAGTCTCATGAAATTATGTGCAGACTCAATCGAAGATTACATAGCTGGCTGAGAAGTGTTAAGGGGTGGTTGATAACGGTTATAACGTAGTTTGAGAGTAATGTGTGAATGTATGCGGATGAATAAAGACATACAATCCACAGCTCCGTGTACGACATATATCCTATGAATGCTCCCAGGCTGGGGAGGATGCTAAAACTGGCCAAGAGTGCAGGATCTGTGCCACAGAGAAATGAGACTGCTATCCCTGGAAGTTTGCAATGTTACAGAAAACAGTTTGGGCCTGATTACGAGTTTGGGGGACGTGATACTCCATCACAAACATGACAGATATTCTGTCTGCCATATTACAAGTTCCATTATGTTCGAGGCATGTGGGCTGCTGAATTCATATCTGTGCATAGATCGCCGCCTAGTGTTGGGTCCGGATGTTTGCACGTTGTTGTCCTGGAAGAGTCTTCGAAGTATCCTTGGATAGGTGACTCCTCCCCTGGACTACAGTGCGCATGGGCATCCTCTCCATCCTCAGATTGTTTTTTTCCGCCATTGGGTTCGGATGTGCTATCTTAGCTCAAGTTAGGAAAATATTTTGTCGAGGCCAAAAGGCCTTTAGTTCGCGTCGGTACTGTTTATCGATCGGGTTTCGATACAATCTCGTTAGTTTACTAACTTTCAGCACCGACTTTTTTCGCATTTACCTGTCCATCGACTACTTCGACGATGGAATCGAGGACGCCATTCAAAAGGTGTCCGGTATGCAATGCGAAGTACCCACACATCGACGTCCATCCAGTGTGCAACAAATGCCTTTCGCCGGACCACGACGAATCGACATGCATGGCCTGTGCCCGGTTCCGTTCCAAGAAGACTCTATGGAATCGACGAGCGGCGAGACTCGAGGCGCAGCACGCGGCACCGGCCCCAACAGACATCTTCGACGGGGCCGAAGACGTCGAAGAATTAGAAGTCTTGCCCTCCAGTCCCGTTTCCGAACACGAACCCGGATCGGACGAGGTAGACGAGTCACTCTTCCACAGAGGTGAAGACGACACCGAGGTAGGAGACGACGAGGAGGGCTTAGGGGCCGAAGAGAGTAGCTCCAATGATGAACAAGGCCTACCTGTTCGAACCGAAGAAACACCAGTGCCACAGCCTATGGCTCCGGTCGAGGGATCGCCTTCGGGCCTTACCCGAGACCCATCCCGCAGTTCTTCGGCCCCGCCCTCGGGCCCGGCCTCGGACGTTCAGCGGCAGCCATTACTGCATAAACCAGCTGGTTTCCCTACCGCAAAACCGAAACCGACAGCTGCTCCGGTTCCTACGAAACCAAAACTGAAAGTGGCGCTGGTCGGATCGAGGCCTTCCACGCCTTCGACGCCAGCGCAACGCGTTGGCACCGACCGCACCAAGAGAGACTTCGGTGCCGAACTTGAAGCGGGCGACGTCGGAGTCGACAAACGGAAAAAGGCCATCGGCACCGACAAACCTGCTCGGCTACCGGCACCAACGACACCGAGGGCCGTACCGCCTGCTGCGTCTCGCATCGCTCCCTCGACGACACC
Organism: Triturus cristatus; assembly: GCF_964204655.1. Lineage (NCBI taxonomy): Eukaryota > Metazoa > Chordata > Amphibia > Caudata > Salamandridae > Triturus > Triturus cristatus. Next base: position 91,238,842 of record NC_140587.1, on the reverse strand, counting down.
TAAGCCTCACGTATCGAAGACTTCGACGGTGATCTCCGCACCTCGACTCGATGAACCGCCGGCGCCGAAAAAATCCACGGCCGCCTCTACGAACCTGGCCGGTGCCAAAGCCTCAAAGGCGCCCCAAGTACGACCTGATGCGACGCAAGGCAGCAAAACCACGGCTGCCCTCCAGGACCCGTCGGGTTCCGGTTCGATCGGAGCTCCAGCAGCCTCTTCGGTGCCAGCCAACATTACCTTCGGCTTGCCTCCGTCAACAATCCCAAAAATTTTCCAACTCAGGACACGGGTCACCCAGACTACGGTCACACCTGCTGAGACGTCTCCGGCACGTGTCATCGACGCCGACACTGGCAGGATGATTCTCCACGACCGGAGGATAACTTCGGAGCCGCCATTGGACCCTTTCAGGATCCCACTAAAAAGGAAGTTGCCTGTAGAATCAGAACCTCTCCTTTATGAACCTTTCCATTCATCCTACCAGGATCCACACCGGTTCTCCCCCACACGCTCCGACACGGATGCATTGGAGGACTACATGGATGACCAAGTCCCCTACCATGTAGACACAGACCCTGATGACCAGCAGGACCCTGATCAAACTTGGGGCGACCCTGCAGACCCCAGTGCACCTCTCGATGCACAGGACCCACAACTCTATGGGGCAAAAACATCTCCCACGGAGGATACTGCGGCGTTCAACGCTCTTATTGAACGTGCTGCAAATAACCATGGGGTACAGCTTCACTCTGATACCATCGAAGATGACTTTCTAATGGACACCTTTGCATCCTCAGAAAGACATGTAAAGACTCTGCCAATGTTGAAGGGGGTCCTCAAACCAGCCAAGGACATTTTCAAGGAACCCACCAGGGCACGAGTGATAAACCCCAGGATTGATAAGAAATACAGATCAGCACCTGGGGATCCTACTTACATCAGAGGCCAATTACCACTCGACTCCATCGTCGTAGCGAATGCTCGCAAGAGGGCACACTCGCAAACGACAGGTGACGCTCCTCCCCCGGACAAAGAGTCCAAGGTGCTAGAGACCTCCGGCAAGCGAGTTGCCGCCCAAGCTGCCAACATTTGGCGCATAGCCAACACTCAAGCGCTCCTCGCTCGCTACGATAGAGCGCACTATGACACAATGGAGCAACTACTTCAACACCTCCCTGACCCCTACAAAGAAGGTGCAGAAATCCTTGTCAGAGAGGGACAGCTACTCACAAATGCTTCCATCAAATGTGCACTAGATGCTGCAGACACGGCTGCCAGGGCCATAAACACAAGCGTCATGCTGCGACGACATGCCTGGCTACGGATCTCAGGATTCAAGCCTGAGGTACAAAACAATATACTCAACCAGCCCGTCAACCCCGACTATTTATTCGGGCCAGAGGTTGACACCACCCTCGAAAAGATAAAAAAGGACACGGACACTGCAAAGTCCATGGGCGCCCTACAAACTCAGTCCTTTCGGAGCGGCTCCTTTCGTCGCCCCGGAAACAAGGGAGCAGGTACAGGACAGGGGTCACAACAAACGTATAACAAAGGCACTACACAGACCACCTACGATAAGAACACCCGAGGTGGATATCGTGGCTCCAGTACAAAGGGCAGAGGACGTGGCTACGGCAACACCAGGTCCTCCCCCAAGAACAAGCAGTGACGCCCTCTCCCTTCCTCCCGACCACATAACACCTGTCGGGGGAAGGCTCAAAGGTTCCTGTCCACGTGGAACTCCATCACCACGGACAGGTGGGTCAAAGATATTGTAAAATACGGTTACTGTCTGGAGTTAACCTCCACTCCACCCACAATACCACCAAGAAGCCGTCCTATGTCCTCAGAGCACTTAACGCTCTTACAGCAAGAGGTGCAAAATATGCTTCTAAAAGGCGCTATAGAGGTCGTACCCAGCCACGAGCAGGGTACGGGAGTGTACTCCCTCTACTTCTTAATTCCAAAAAAGGACGGGTCGCTCAGACCTATATTAGACCTGAGACCCCTGAACCAGTACATTCTTTCAGAGCACTTTCACATGCTCACTCTACAGCAAGTCCTTCCGCTTCTCAAGCAGGGAGACTTCCTAGCCACACTGGACCTCAAGGATGCGTACTTTTACATACCCATCCACCCCTCACACAAAAAATACCTCAGGTTCACTGTTCAGGGGCAGCACTATCAGTTCAAAGTCCTTCCCTTCGGCGTGACAACAGCGCCCAGGGTTTTCACGAAGTGCCTAGCTACGGTGGCAGCACATCTACGGAGGCAGCATATACACGTCTACCCCTACCTAGACGACTGGCTCGTTCAAGCGAAGTCAGCCCAGCAATGTGCAAACCACATGTCCCGCACCATTCACCTTCTTCACAGTCTGGGATTCTCACTAAATTACCCAAAGTCCCATCTCCAGCCCGCACACGTACAACAGTACCTAGGTGCGACTATAGACACTCTGGCGGCCACAGCTCAGCCAAATTTAGTGAGGATCAACAGCATACAACTGCTGATCTCCAAGTTCAAACCCAATCACTCACTTCCAGCGCGAGTGTTTATGCAGTTGATAGGCATGATGGCCTCCTGCATCTTCATAGTCCCGCACGCGAGATTACATATGCGCCCACTTCAGGAGTGCCTAGCACGTCAGTGGAATCAGGCTCAAGGACAGTTGAAAGACCTAGTGTTGGTGAGCGGTCGGGCATACAACTCTCTGCATTGGTGGAATCCACAAAACCTTTGCAAGGGCCGACCATTCCAAGAGCCTGTCCCACAGATAGTACTGACAGCGGACGCGTCTCTCCAGGGATGGGGAGCTCATGTACTCCACTACACAGTGCAGGGACTATGGACAACACAACAAAAGAAGATGCACATCAACCTTCTGGAACTGATGGCAATCTTCCTAGCCATGAAGGCATTCAAAGTACATCTATGCAACAAGGTCGTGTTGATCCGGACGGACAACATGACCGCAATGTACTACATACAGAAACAGGGAGGAACACACTCTCCACAGTTGTCTCATCTGGCTCAGAGCATGTGGAAGTGGGCCATTCAAAGGAACATGTTCCTCATGGCGGAACACCTCCCTGGCAAGGACAACCAGATGGCGGATCTGCTCAGCAGACACAGCCACCAGATGCACGAGTGGGAGTTACACCCATCAGTACTCCAACCGTACTTCCAGCAGTGGGGTCATCCAGAGATAGACCTATTCGCGACAAGCGAAAACGCAAAATGCCAAAGCTTCGCCGCCAGATTCCCACATCCGCAGTCGCAGGGCAATGCGATATGGATGAACTGGTCCGGCAGATTTGCGTACGCTTTTCCCCCAGCGCCATTGATACCGCTGGTGGCTCGCAAACTCCGACAACACTCCCTGACACTCGTCCTAGTTGCTCCCACGTGGGCACGCCAGCCGTGGTACACCACCTTCCTCGAACTTTCCGTGGTGCCGCATCAAAGGCTGCGGATCAAACCCGCGCATTTGACGCAGAACCATGGAGAGGTTCAGCACCCAGATCCGCAACAGCTGAACCTGGCGATCTGGCTCCTGAAGTCCTAGAGTTTGGCTATCTCAACCTGCCACCTGACTGTATGGACATCATCAAGGAGGCCAGGAGACCCACTACCAGAGCTTGCTATGCAGCCAAATGGAAAAGGTTCGTCATTTATTGCGGTAATAATGACATCAACCCGCTGGACGCATCCATCCAAAACATCATCTGTTACCTCTTACACCTATATCGATGCAATCTGGCGTACACCTCTATAGGTGTCCATTTGACCGCAATCTCAGCCTATCTGCAAACCAGGCAGCACCTCTCTCTATCTCTAAGGCGAGAGGGATATCCGTCACGCTTGTCAAAGTCGTAATGAGGCCCTTAGTGTGTGCAACATGTGCCCACTTCGATGAGAAGCCGGTCGAAGGTGGCGTGTGTGGTATTGAATCCAGTCTCCAGCCTGCATATGGCCCTCTAAGAGATTGAAGGCCCTGCAGAGAAGCCCATTCAAAAAGACTGCCAGAAACCCACAGGCACAGCCAAGCAAAAAAATACTACGCCACATCATAACACAGAGCCATTATCCATACACAGCAAAATGCTAAAGGCAGTCACAACCAGCGGGAATGACAAAACAATAAAGGCAGAGATAACCAGATACACAAGCACAAACATACTTCCCAGTATGAGCGTGGGAAGTGCCAGTTGAGCAGCCTATGGGTGCAAAGTAGCCAGTAGCATCCAATACACCAAAATGCATTCGAAATAGTTAACTTTTTATTGGCTCCTGAAAAGAACATTAAATACTGTGCTGTGGTGTTTCTGAAATCACTGCCGCCATTTGACACAGCAAAGAAACAGAATCTTGGCACCAGGTGGACTGCATGGATCGAGACATTCGAAGATTTCATGAGATGAGTGGAACTCTTTTTCCACCCTGAATACTCTCCGCATTTCTCTTCCTCCACTTCTCCAACCCATTTTCCTTCACCCACTTTGGCAACAGACCCCTTGCACATTCTAGGCAGGCTCAAAACATCCTTAATTTCAAGAACAACCACATATATTGCCACTGCTACAATCCTATTGGCTTCTGTGAATTTGAATCTCCCTTTGTCCTCTCCAGAAAATTCCAGTTTTGCATTATTCAGGTTTGAAGCAGTTCTATCTTCTTATACCGCATCTTGTGTTTTTTCCTTTTACTTGTATATATCTATGTTCCATCTCCCATCTCCACCCTCAACCACAGTGAGGGTAACTGTGAACTTGCTAACCTCCCTCTTACACAGTAATGCAGTGAGTTCCAGTAATGACATTAGGCACCGCACTGTACATCCACAAAATTTAATGTAAAGTAGATGTGACTAGTACACACCTTCAGCCTATCAGATGACCCCATTGCCATTTATTAACGCTTGGGGTAAACGATCCCTTGGAAACTCTTCCTTCATCACTGTTGCAGTAGTGACTGCACTCACTCACTTCACAGCTTCTCACTTGGAGAAGTAATCCTCAAACCCCAGTAAAACTAATCAAAGGGCACCATAATACCCAATCCCAGGTTACACCAAGTTATCAATGGTACAACTAAAGGGGAAAACATGGCCTTGTGTGTTATCATGACCTTCCACTCCTTGTGTCTCTATGATCAATGTAAAGAAAGGATGGATTTACAACATTTGTTTTTAACCCCCAAACATCTAGATATAATACTGGAGGATCCATCTACAACTTCTTCCACTGAAACCACAGATATTCCCTCAGAAACTAGCGACTGGACAATGCCAGGTAACAAAGCTTTACCCTTGTTGTTAATTAAAGAAGTCTAAGTTGTTATGAAAATTCTCTCAGTATTTTAAATGCTCTTATGAGATCTGCCCTGACCCTTCTACGTTTCGCTTGAGCGGAAGAGCTCTCCTAGGGGTGTACCGATGAGCATTTAGGACTAATACCTACCAGTGCTGATCCTTCTAAATGTTGTTTTATTTTTGCTTTTATTCCTCACTCTCATCAAATCTTGTTTATTAGACACATTGGCCAACATTGCATCCATCATATGCGTATATTACCATTACCTAGGGTTTATGGGTTGTAAAAGAAAATGCACAAACATTAAGGAAAGTTGTATTTCATCATAAAATGCTGCATAGAAATATAATAGGATATGAGTTTCTAATTTAAAGTCATTTATAATGAAACCTATAAAATGTTTACACCTGTAACTATATAGTTACGGACATTTAAACTTCAATGGAATTTTATGATTTTATAATTAGATAATTTAATTAGAATCCTATAAAGTGTACATATAAAAAATATGCTTTCCGCTTATGCCACGTTTTATGATTTAATGAGAACCACAAGATACCCAGTGCCAAAATAGATCTTCTACATTTGAAATTGGACATTAACAAAAAATGTTAATTACAGAATTGAGAAATCTATTTTGTACACAGGGTGTTCAGAGAAAGGTCCTTTTTCTAGATCTGAAAATCCCAAAATATCGTTAACGCCAGGCAATTTTCTGGCAATTTAAATTTAATCAAGCAAAATATTTTTGTAACATTCCATTACAATTCTGCCTCTATCATCATCCACATATCAACCCCATTGGTATGAAATTTCGTATCTGTCTTTATTTGCACTCTGCTTGAGGAACAGAGGTATATGGGCGCAGTTGATTAAGAGAGGAGCAGGTTAAAACTTCAAGTGTGTCAAGGAAAGTTTTCCGTAAATAATGTTTTCTCAGAAATTGCAAGTGACACGTTTGAGAATTTTTGTCTAGGAGAGTTGAATCCTCCACGATTCCTCGAATGTGAAAAAATGTGATCCGCCAACACTTGAGCAAGCAGTAGATTGCATACAGTCACTGTTTCCTTTTATTTCCAACTAAATGCAACAAATGACATCACTATACACAGATCACAAGCACCTGTACACCTCTCTCATTAACAGATCACAAGCACCTGTACACCTCTCACATACACAGATCACAAGCACCTGTACACCTCTCTCATTAACAGATCACAAGCACCTGTACACCTCTCACATACACAGATCACAAGCACCTGTACACCTCTCACATACACAGATCACAAGCACCTGTACACCTCTCACATTAACAGATCACAAGCACCTGTACACCTCTCACATACACAGATCACAAGCACCTGTCACCTCTCTCATTAACAGATCACAAGCACCTGTACACCTCTCTCATTAACAGACCACAAGCACCTGTACACCTCTCTCATTAACAGATCACAAGCACCTGTACACCTCTCTCATTAACAGATCACAAGCACCTGTACACCTCTCTCATTAACAGATCACAAGCACCTGTCACCTCTCTCATTAACAGATCACAAGCACCTGTACACCTCTCTCATTAACAGATCACAAGCACCTGTACACCTCTCTCATTAACAGACCACAAGCACCTGTACATCTCTCTCATTAACAGATCACAAGCACCTGTACACCTCTCTCATTAACAGACCACAAGCACCTGTACACCTCTCACATTAACAGATCACAAGCACCTGTCACCTCTCACATACACAGATCACAAGCACCTGTACAGCTCTCTCATTAACAGATCACAAGCACCTGTACACCTCTCTCATTAACAGATCACAAGCACCTGTACACCTCTCACATACACAGATCACAAGCACCTGTACACCTCTCACATACACAGATCACAAGCACCTGTACACCTCTCACATTAACAGATCACAAGCACCTGTACACCTCTCACATACACAGATCACAAGCACCTGTACACCTTTCACATTAACAGATCACAAGCACCTGTACACCTCTCACATTAACAGATCACAAGCACCTGTACACCTCTCAAATACACAGATCACAAGCACCTGTACACCTTTCACATTAACAGATCACAAGCACCTGTACACCTCTCTCATTAACAGATCACAAGCACCTGTACACCTCTCTCATTAACAGATCACAAGCACCTGTACACCTCTCTCATTAACAGATCACAAGCACCTGTACACCTCTCACATACACAGATCACAAGCACCTGTACACCTCTCACATACACAGATCACAAGCACCTGTACACCTCTCACATTAACAGATCACAAGCACCTGTACACCTCTCACATTAACAGATCACAAGCACCTGTACACCTCTCACATACACAGATCACAAGCACCTGTACACCTTTCACATTAACAGATCACAAGCACCTGTACACCTCTCACATTAACAGATCATAAGCACCTGTACACCTCTCTCATTAACAGATCACAAGCACCTGTACACCTCTCACATACACAGATCACAAGCACCTGTACACCTCTCACATACACAGATCACAAGCACCTGTACACCTCTCACATTAACAGATCACAAGCACCTGTACACCTCTCACATACACAGATCACAAGCACCTGTACACCTTTCACATTAACAGATCACAAGCACCTGTACACCTCTCACATTAACAGATCACAAGCACCTGTACACCTCTCAAATACACAGATCACAAGCACCTGTACACCTTTCACATTAACAGATCACAAGCACCTGTACACCTCTCTCATTAACAGATCACAAGCACCTGTACACCTCTCTCATTAACAGATCACAAGCACCTGTACACCTCTCTCATTAACAGATCACAAGCACCTGTACACCTCTCACATACACAGATCACAAGCACCTGTACACCTCTCACATACACAGATCACAAGCACCTGTACACCTCTCACATTAACAGATCACAAGCACCTGTACACCTCTCACATTAACAGATCACAAGCACCTGTACACCTCTCACATACACAGATCACAAGCACCTGTACACCTTTCACATTAACAGATCACAAGCACCTGTACACCTCTCACATTAACAGATCATAAGCACCTGTACACGTCTCACATTAACAGATCACAAGCACCTGTCACCTCTCACATTAACATATCACAAGCACCTGTACACCTCTCACATACACAGATCACAAGCACCTGTACACCTCTCTCATTAACAGATCACAAGCACCTGTCACCTCTCTCATTAACAGATCACAAGCACCTGTACACCTCTCTCATTAACAGATCACAAGCACCTGTACACCTCTCTCATTAACAGACCACAAGCACCTGTACATCTCTCTCATTAACAGATCACAAGCACCTGTACACCTCTCTCATTAACAGACCACAAGCACCTGTACACCTCTCACATTAACAGATCACAAGCACCTGTCACCTCTCACATACACAGATCACAAGCACCTGTACAGCTCTCTCATTAACAGATCACAAGCACCTGTACACCTCTCTCATTAACAGATCACAAGCACCTGTACACCTCTCACATACACAGATCACAAGCACCTGTACACCTCTCACATACACGGATCACAAGCACCTGTACACCTCTCACATTAACAGATCACAAGCACCTGTACACCTCTCACATACACAGATCACAAGCACCTGTACACCTTTCCCATTAGCAGATCACAAGCACCTGTACACCTCTCACATTAACAGATCACAAGCACCTGTACACCTCTCAAAGACACAGATCACAAGCACCTGTACACCTTTCACATTAACAGATCACAAGCACCTGTACACCTCTCTCATTAACAGATCACAAGCACCTGTACACCTCTCTCATTAACAGATCACAAGCACCTGTACACCTCTCTCATTAACAGATCACAAGCACCTGTACACCTCTCACATACACAGATCACAAGCACCTGTACACCTCTCACATACACAGATCACAAGCACCTGTACACCTCTCACATTAACAGATCACAAGCACCTGTACACCTCTCACATTAACAGATCACAAGCACCTGTACACCTCTCACATACACAGATCACAAGCACCTGTACACCTTTCACATTAACAGATCACAAGCACCTGTACACCTCTCACATTAACAGATCATAAGCACCTGTACACGTCTCACATTAACAGATCACAAGCACCTGTCACCTCTCACATTAACATATCACAAGCACCTGTACACCTCTCACATACACAGATCACAAGCACCTGTACACCTTTCACATTAACAGATCACAAGCACCTGTACACCTCTCAAATTAACAATTAAATGTGTGGCTTTGCTCAAGCTATAGGAAGGGCGTTATTTTTTTATCGTGCAGCTGTTCTACCCATAATGCATCCCTGAGTCTCACATCTGAAGATCTGCTAAGATCTCCTCAGATTAGATTATTTCCAACTAAATGCAACAAATAACATCACTATACACAGATGACAAGCGCCTGTACACCTCTCTCATTAACAGATCACAAGCACCTGTACACCTCTCACATTAACAGATCACAAGCACCTGTACACCTCTCACATTAACAGACCACAAGCACCTGTACACCTCTCACATACACAGATCACAAGCACCTGTACACCTCTCACATTAACAGATCACAAGCACCTGTCACCTCTCACATTAACAGATCACAAGCACCTGTACACCTCTCTCATTAACAGATCACAAGCACCTGTACACCTCTCACATACACAGATCACAAGCACCTGTACACCTCTCACATTAACAGACCACAAGCACCTGTCACCTCTCACATTAACACATCACAAGCATCTGTCACCTCTCACATTAACAGATCACAAGCACCTGTACACCTCTCACATACACAGATCACAAGCACCTGTACACCTCTCACATTAACAGATCACAAGCACCTGTCACCTCTCACATTAACACATCACAAGCACCTGTCACCTCTCACATTAACAGACCACAAGCACCTGTACACCTCTCACATACACAGATCACAAGCACATGTACACCTCTCACATTAACAGATCACAAGCACCTGTCACCTCTCACATTAACACATCACAAGCACCTGTCACCTCTCACATTAACAGACCACAAGCACCTGTACACCTCTCACATACACAGATCACAAGCACCTGTACACCGCTCACATTAACAATGAAATGTGTGGCTTTGCTCAAGCTATAGGAAGGGCATTATTTTTTTATCGTGCAGCTGTTCTACCCATAATGTAAATGTGTAAATGTGTTTGTACTTGTATAGCGCACTGCCACCCCCAACGGGGGCATCCTGGCACTTTTTACTCATACCGCTGTGAAACCCTTCCTGGCCTTTCCCTGTGAAATGTCCACTCCTGGGCACCCCCATGGTGAAGAAAGGCATCCCAGCGCTGCTGGGGCCATTGTGGAGATTAAGCAAGCTATTGCCCAGAGTTGCAGCGTGGGACCCATGATTAGAATGGGCACCGAGGCGAGAATTATAAGGTCCGAGGAAATTGAATCCAAGACCCGCCGAGGCGGGGGATTGAACTCTGGTCCCAGGCCAGAACTCTGCATCAGGGTGTGCCGCTCTAACCATTGAGCCACACTTCTCCACTGCACTCCATAATGCATCCCTGAGTCTCACATCTGAAGATCTGCTAAGATCTCCTCAGATTAGATCACGTCATGCCATCAGTGGTGTTGTGAACCCCCGCCTTCACAGCTTAAGTGGCAGTGGTGTTGACATTCATTTATGAGTCTGTACTGTCTACTGCTCTGCAGACAAACACTCTCAATAAACACATGGTAAAAGAAAACCAACACAGAGGTCATGGATGCCAAGCCAGTCATAGTAAAAGAGGCCTAAAAGTTAAAATGATAAGAGAAAGAGTGTGCAGGGGTGCAGCCTTCATTGATGGAGCAGGTGCCTAGAGGCCTGAGGGGCCCACTGAACCCTGTTTATTACTGTATTTCATAATTCGAATAGGAGACAGGTTCATTTTCTTCCTTGCTACAGTGCCCACAATACATTGGCTATGCAACTGAGAGTGTGAGAGACAGTGATGGAGAGGGCTGGAAGCAAGGCTGAAAAGGAAAACTGAAAAAAGAACGGCCAAAAGCATGAAAAGATGGACGCAAGGGTGAAAGGACTGATGGATGAAGTATAAAACAACATTTGCATGGGTGGGCTAAAGAATGTTTGGAGTGATGAAAGGCTGGATGAGTGGTTGGATGGATGAATGGAAGTTTGGATGGATGAATGAATTGCCAAAAGGAGGATGAAATGATGGATGGATGGAAAAGAATGGTTGTACGGATGCTAAAAGGATGGATGAATGGCTGGAAGTGTTAGGGGAATGATAGAAGGGTGGATGCACGAGTGTAATGATGATAGGGTGGATAGATAGAATGGATGGAGTAGTCAAATGATGGATGGATGGAAACATGAAAAGATGGATGGATGCATGAAAGGCTTTCGGCGTGGACCAATAGATGGACACAGAATGCTCCTTATACACTCTATAGTTGTAACATCTTAAATTGCATTATTTGTCACAACACTGCATGGTAGAGTGGCAAATTATAGTTATTGTTGTCTGGTTAGCGAGCTGTAAAGAGTGTGTAAAGGTGGTGGATAAATTGTAAATGAAAGTTATAACTATAACTTTAGAATGTTAAAATTTGTGTAGTTTAGACTTGGTTTGTATAGGGAAAATGTTTTTTTCCTAACTATAACTAAGCTTTAACCTTTGATTTTTCCATTGAACTTCAATGTTTTTAAAAAGTTTGTAATAAAAATGTGTTTCAAGGAGGCAAGATGGCGGCTGTGTGAGCACTGCTAGAAGCCACTCATCCAGCGCTCCATAATTTGAAGATGAAAAGCCCTGTAATAGACGTCTAAATGAGCCCGCTAACTGTTGTTAACAAACGGCGATTGCAAGGAGGGAGGATTGCAGGAATCGCTCCCGGATTTACTTACTCGTTTGCTCGCGCGGTCTTGAAGGCGTTTTTCGAGTGGTGTGGCGGGAGATGCTGTCCCGGTTTCCTCCTCGGAACATGCCGCCAAAACAGCTGAGGCCCCCGCAGGAGCGGAACGAGAATGGTGCAGTAGCAAGCGGCGTGACAGGAGGCCACAAGGGTCCGCCAACTCCGCGAAAGACATCGAGCAGGAGTAAAGCGGGAGACGCTGCTCCCATGGCAGGAAGCAGTGAGGTGGAGACAGGGAAAGCCAAAGATAGAGAGCAGCGTCTCGCGGAAGCGTCTGGCCCTGCAAAACAACTACGAGTGATTCCAGAAATGTTCTCTGGGCGAGGCAAAACTGTGGGAAAGTGCCATCTTTCTTGCATGGTATGCCCCCACTTTTTGCTAAATTGCTGAATGTACTTTGACTGAGTGTACCCTGGACTCCTGCCAATCAGGTGCCCAGGGCCTATGTTCCTTCCTTAAAACACACAAACTCCAAATTGGCAAACCCTGGCCACATGTCAGCCCCTGGTAAATGCTACCCGAGGTACCCAGGGCCTTGTGAACAGGGAAGGCCTCTAAGGGCTGCAGCACTCATTGTGCCACCCTTAGAGGCCCTGTACCCTTACACACACACACTGCCTTTGCAGGCTGAGTGTCTGGGTGCAGGACAAAATGAAGAGTCGACATGGCACACATCTCTGTGTGCCATGCCCATCAGTGGTGTTGTGAACCCCCGCCTTCACAGCTTAAGTGGCAGTGGTGTTGACACTCATTTATGAGTCTGTACTGTCTACTGCTCTGCAGACAAACACTCTCAATAAACACATGGTAAAAGAAAACCAACACAGAGGTCATGGATGCCAAGCCAGTCATAGTAAAAGAGGCCTAAAAGTTAAAATGATAAGAGAAAGAGTGTGCAGGGGTGCAGCCTTCATTGATGGAGCAGGTGCCTAGAGGCCTGAGGGGCCCACTGAACCCTGTTTATTACTGTATTTCATAATTCGAATAGGAGACAGGTTCATTTTCTTCCTTGCTACAGTGCCCACAATACATTGGCTATGCAACTGAGAGTGTGAGAGACAGTGATGGAGAGGGCTGGAAGCAAGGCTGAAAAGGAAAACTGAAAAAAGAACGGCCAAAAGCATGAAAAGATGGACGCAAGGGTGAAAGGACTGATGGATGAAGTATAAAACAACATTTGCATGGGTGGGCTAAAGAATGTTTGGAGTGATGAAAGGCTGGATGAGTGGTTGGATGGATGAATGGAAGTTTGGATGGATGAATGAATTGCCAAAAGGAGGATGAAATGATGGATGGATGGAAAAGAATGGTTGTACGGATGCTAAAAGGATGGATGAATGGCTGGAAGTGTTAGGGGAATGATAGAAGGGTGGATGCACGAGTGTAATGATGATAGGGTGGATAGATAGAATGGATGGAGTAGTCAAATGATGGATGGATGGAAACATGAAAAGATGGATGGATGCATGAAAGGCTTTCGGCGTGGACCAATAGATGGACACAGAATGCTCCTTATACACTCTATAGTTGTAACATCTCAAATTGCATTATTTGTCACAACACTGCATGGTAGAGTGGCAAATTATAGTTATTGTTGTCTGGTTAGCGAGCTGTAAAGAGTGTGTAAAGGTGGTGGATAAATTGTAAATGAAAGTTATAACTATAACTTTAGAATGTTAAAATTTGTGTAGTTTAGACTTGGTTTGTATAGGGAAAATATTTTTTTCCTAACTATAACTAAGCTTTAACCTTTGATTTTTCCATTGAATTTCAATGTTTTTAAAAAGTTTGTAATAAAAATGTGTTTCAAGGAGGCAAGATGGCGGCTGTGTGAGCACAGCTAGAAGCCACTCATCCAGCGCTCCATAATTTGAAGATGAAAAGCCCTGTAATAGACGTCTAAATGAGCCCGCTAACTGTTGTTAACAAACGGCGATTGCAAGGAGGGAGGATTGCAGGAATCGCTCCCGGATTTACTTACTCGTTTGCTCGCGCGGTCTTGAAGGCGTTTTTCGAGTGGTGTGGCGGGAGATGCTGTCCCGGTTTCCTCCTCGGAACATGCCGCCAAAACAGCTGAGGCCCCCGCAGGAGCGGAACGAGAATGGTGCAGTAGCAAGCGGCGTGACAGGAGGCCACAAGGGTCCGCCAACTCCGCGAAAGACATCGAGCAGGAGTAAAGCGGGAGACGCTGCTCCCATGGCAGGAAGCAGTGAGGTGGAGATAGGGAAAGCCAAAGATAGAGAGCAGCGTCTCGCGGAAGCGTCTGGCCCTGCAAAACAACTACGAGTGATTCCAGAAATGTTCTCTGGGCGAGGCAAAACTGTGGGAAAGTGCCATCTTTCTTGCATGGTATGCCCCCACTTTTTGCTAAATTGCTGAATGTACTTTGACTGAGTGTACCCTGGACTCCTGCCAATCAGGTGCCCAGGGCCTATGTTCCTTCCTTAAAACACACAAACTCCAAATTGGCAAACCCTGGCCACATGTCAGCCCCTGGTAAATGCTACCCGAGGTACCCAGGGCCTTGTGAACAGGGAAGGCCTCTAAGGGCTGCAGCACTCATTGTGCCACCCTTAGAGGCCCTGTACCCTTACACACACACACTGCCTTTGCAGGCTGAGTGTCTGGGTGCAGGACAAAATGAAGAGTCGACATGGCACACATCTCTGTGTGCCATGCCCATCACCTACACTGCCAAGGCATATATCAGCCACCCCTCTGGCTGGGTGCCTTATGCCCATGGTGTGGGCACAGGAGCAGGAGCCCTGTGCCCCTACAGTACCCAGGTCCATTCCTGGGCACTGTAAGTGCAGTGATACCATTTAAGAGTACATGGTGCTGAGAGCTCGTCAAACACGAGCTCCACAGCACCATCATGGCAACACTGAAGACTGGGAAGTTTGGTATCAAACTTCTCAGCACATTAAACCCACACTGATGCCAGTGTGGGATTTAATGTACCAAGCACCCCAGAGGGCATCTTAGAGATGCCCCCTTACAACTAACCTACAATCCACGTCTGCTCGGAGGCTGCCCAGGCTGCCACACAGCAGACACGTTGCTGGACCCCTGGGTGGGAGAGCCCCTGCTCTCCCGGGCCTGCAACAATGCACATCCTGGGTGAAGTGATAAATCTCCTCCCCCAGGATGAGCAAAGGGAAGCTTCAAAGGCATGCCACCTCTAGGAGCTTCCCCAGGCCACTGCAACCCCCCCACTCTGGCGGGAAGCTTGGCCGGAAACCCCATACAAGGACAGGGGATGTGCCAGCCTGCCCACCCCACCCCTCAGGTGGGGGAGGCGAGGTGAAGCACATCTCCGGGATCTCGCCATCTTGAAGATGGGAGCCCCTACCCTATCAGGATTAGGCTACTGCCCCCCTCCCACAGGAGAGAGGCAGGATAGGGGGTGTACCCACCCCAGGACAAGGACCCATTGGTCCCTTGTCTTCACCTACCTGTAACGCCCCTAAATCTAGTATTTAGGGGCATCCTGAACCTTCCTTCCCCATATTCTAGATTTCGAAACTACAAGAAGCGCGAGAAGAAAAGAAGACCTGCCCTGCAGCTGCAAAGGAGAGGGAGACACCAACTGCTTTGGCCCCAGCCCTACCGGCCTGTCGACCTCGAACCTGCTCCTGCGCCAAACCCGGCATCTCTTGTGGCCAGCAACCTCAGAAACCCCGGAGGACCTGGCTACCTTTGAACTCTGATCCCCTGGGGCTCCCATGAGTAGAGGCTCTACTCAGAACCTACCTTTCGCCCCTGGCAGCAGCCCGGAACCGCGATCCCAGCCCACTCTGCACCAGCCAAGCCTGGCCGGTGCCGAAGTGAACTAAACCCACGAGGACGACCCCACGGCGACTGTGACCCCGAGTCCAGCACCCAAGGACCCCCCTCGACAATCCTGAAGAAGCCTGCAGCCTCAGAACAGAGTGCCACCCCAACCGCGATCAACAGAGGGTAAGATTTTCCAACACCAAAAGGCACCCCTGCACCCGGCGCCCCACGGCCCTCTGTGTCCAATCCCGGGGTACCTACCTATCCTCCAACTACCCAACTTACCTCTCAAAGTGGTGGTGGCACCTGAAGAGTCCTCGTCCCCGAGCCTGCAGTCTTTTTCCAAACCGGAGATTTCCCATTGAAACCCATTGAGCGCCCGAAGGCTCAAAAGCCCTCTGCACCCAGCCGCCCGAGTGGCCCTGGAAGCGAAAACTCTACACTTTCCTACTTCCCCACTTGCCCTGAGTAAGTGACCAGGAGCCCAGCTCCCACAGCCGCGTGGCTTGCCAGACAGCAGCCACCAAACAAGGCCCCCCTAGGATAACATTGGGCCTAACTCTCTCTGCACCCGGCCGCCCTAGAGTCGCTGAGGGTGAACCAACTGTACCTACCTCACCCTGGGAGACCCCTGAGTCTGTGCCCAGAACCTCAACTCTGCCAGTCGAGTACTTACCCTTAAACCGCAAACTCTATTTCCCTCATAGGCTAACATTGACTGGCTTTTTCCTGAAAATTCTTCTAAGTGTGCACTTTTCAAAACTTCAAATATTCACCAAAAATCAGCCGAGTGA
Source organism: Triturus cristatus (assembly GCF_964204655.1). Taxonomy (NCBI): domain Eukaryota; kingdom Metazoa; phylum Chordata; class Amphibia; order Caudata; family Salamandridae; genus Triturus; species Triturus cristatus. Next base: position 91,221,970 of record NC_140587.1, on the reverse strand, counting down.
CAAAAACGAATTTACTCACCTGCTCTTAGGTGAGCTCCCAGTGCTGGATCTTGGTGCCCAGCACTGACTCTGAAAAGTACCCACAACTATACTTACCTTTAACTCATTTTTCTTCCATAGGAAACCATTGACTGTTTTTCTGTGAAATTTCTTCTAAGTGTTGATTTCTGCAATTTCTAAATATTCCTCAAAAATCGTATACCTTCTGAAAACGTAATTACTTATCTATTTTGGATAAATGTCCCAGTACTGAGTCTAGGCACCCAGTACTGGATTACAAAAGTAATGATAACCTACTGTACCTATAACCTGAATTTTCTTCCATAGGGAATCATTGATTGTTTGCTCTGAAATATTTTCTAAGTGTTAACTTTTAAAATAGCTAAATATTAGTTAAAAATCATTACAGTACCAAAGTTGACTTTCATCAACTGATTCTGAGAACTGACCCAGGGCTGAATCTAGGATCCAGACCTGGAATTACAAAAGTAATCTAAAAAGTAATCTGTTACAAATATCTTGAAATTATCATTGAGCTCAATGTATTGTGTTTAGAAATAGAGTTGCCTACTGCAACTACTTGTAACTGTTTACTGAAAAGTCTATTGCATATACAAAAGTATTTTTATGAAACATCTCCTATCGAGAAAGTATATTTTAATTCCAAGTGTTGGTTCTAAAATAAAACAAGCATATATTTTTTATATACAAACAATTGGCCTAGAGTCCTTGAGTGTGTGGAACTATTTGCTGACTGAGTGTGTACAACAAATGCTTTACACTGTCCTCTGGTATTGCCTTACTGCTCGACCAAGCTACCACTTTAGAGAGTAAGGTTATATCTAACTTTAACCTCTGTTAAACCCTTGGGGTCTGTGGACTCTGTACACCCTGTACCTATTAAGGAACAGTATATACAGAGCCACTTTCTCACAAAAACCGGTGGAGAAACCGAAGATTGTGGAGGAAGAGTTTACCCCAGCTTTGTCTGAAGGGCTACTAACCGCGATGGAAGAGGTGACCATCGACCCATTGAAAGACAATGTGAGTAATAATTTGAATGCTCATGCAGCTAGTATCAGTGTGGCTGCTATAAGGGCCTGTAATCCTGTACAGGGAGATGTAAAGGGTCATGAATCCTTAGACAGTGGTAAAACAGATAATGACAATGGTGGTAGCGCAAATGAAGCCATGGATGGCAACTTAAGAAACATTTCCAAACTATTGGTACTCTGGGGGAGATTCCTAGAACACCGGAATGTGGAGAGAATTTATTTTCTCCTAATGAGGATTCAGAATTATCTAATCTCAGTGACGTACCAGATTTGGACAACTCTGGTATGGACTCAGACAGCTCTCTCTCTAACCCTAGTACACAAAAGCGACTACCCTCCCTAGTAAAAAGAAGGAAGAGAACTAAAGGTAGTGGTCAATCAGGATCCGATCGTAGCCAGCTTAAATGGGACTATTCAACCACTCAACTTTTGAGTAAAAATGGCGGGCACGATAAAGGAGACAATGGAGGCGGATTAGCAAAACAGTCTGACAAGCTTGTGAATGCAGCAGAATCCCCCCAGCCCCCCTCAATGAGTCTGATATATGCAACCCTTAAACAGATGCAGGGGGAAGCTTGACATGAACATAAACGTGCCCATCTTGCAACAAGGGAGCTTCAAGGTGCAATACGAAAAGTGAACAGGTCCTGTGCTGAGATTACAGAGAGAATAACACCCGCACAGGGCCTACTCCAGGATGGCCTGTCAACTTCCCTACCGACGTATTACCAAAACACAGCCAACATGAGTTGTAGTTTGTTGTGGTCATTGTTGGCCGCAGTTTTATTAACATTATCGTTATATGCATACCCATTTTCCATCCCCTGGGCATAATTTTTATTGTTGCCAGGGTCATAAATCATTATCATAAATCATGTGTCATACACCATCTGTGTATCATAAATCACTTGTGTCATGACAGCCCTACATTGGGTGTCATAAATCATTACCGTCACTGGCCATACATCATTCGTCATAAATCATTGGTCGGTCATAAATCATCTGTTTGTCATAACTTATTTGCATGTCATAGGATGGTATATCATGTGTCATAACTCATTTGTGTACCATAATTCAATTCTGTCATGATTAGCCATCACTTGGGCGTCATAAATCATGTGTGTTACATTGTTGTAAATCATTTGTCATCCATCATTCGTTGGTCATAAATCATTTGCTTGTCAATCCTCCTTTGCATATGTTAGCATTGTAAATTACCATGACAGTTTGTTTTTCCGCTCTCTTATAGGCGTATCCCCTTTTTTTGCCACTTTTGGGGTCCAACTTGTTCTGTTGGTTTCCACACCCCTTTGCGTGTGGGGGGTAGCCTCTCCCCGAAGTTAGGTCCCAACTCGCTACCTTGCTAGTCTCTTTTTGTATCCTGCCATCTGGCTGGGTCTGGGCTGCGAGCGCCGCCTCCGTTTGCTACCCCCTTTTGTCAGGCCTACTCACCTTGCCGTACGGCATCCCAGAGTGAGTGGCCCTCCTTGTACACACCGCCCTGTCGGTGTGCCTCCATAACCATCTGTTGTACCTCTCTTATCCGCCAGCACTGTGACACTGGGTGGGTGGGACTCGAAAATCCTTCTGCGCAGCTCCCCAGCTCCTTGATGTAGTGATGAGCTGTGGTATGGGGAGCGGCGCCTTATACTCCCCCCCACAATTTTCTTTCCCGCCACAAACAGGCGGTTGCTGCCATCGGGGGAGGTTCAAACAGAAAGGCACTTAGTCACCTGGCCAATGGGGGGGCCAGGTGACTAAGTGACTTTCTGGCACGAGTTTTGCCGCAATGGAAGTGCCCCTCCTGCTTCGGGGCGCTGGCCGGTGGCTAGAACCGGATCCTTCCAGGGCTCTGGCGTCTGTTATGGCGCCGGCCCTCGAGGCCCCCTTCGGGGGTGGCCTCTGCAGTAACACCCGCACAGGGCCTACTCCAGGATGGCCTGCCAACTTCCCTACCGACATATTACCAAAACACAGCCTACACGAGTTGTAGTTGGTTGTGGTCATTGTTGGCTGCAGTTTTATTACCATTATCATTATATGCATACCCATTTTCCATCCCCTGGGCATAATGTTTATTGTGGCCAGGGTCATAAATCATTATCATAAATCGTGTGTCATACATCATCTGTGTATCATAAATCACTTGTGTCATGACAGCCCTACATTGGGTGTCATAAATCATTACCGTCACTGGCCATAAATCATTTGTCATAAATCATTGGTCAGTCATAAATCATCTGTTTGTCATAACTCATTTGCATATCATAGGTAGGTACATCATGTGTCATAACTCATTTGTGTACCATAAATCATTTCTGTCATGAACAGCCATCACTTGGGAGTTACATTGTCGTAAATCATCTGTCATCCATCATTCGTTGGGTTTGCTATCCCAATCTGGTAATTTGGGAAGAATTATTGACAATGTAAAGAGCACATGAGCACAATGTTCCCTTGTGTGCAGCATCTGGTACTTACCAGTGGTATATTATACCGGTGGTATGTAACTTACGTGCAGGGGCGCCATCGTTTCTATGTTTGATTCCCTGTTTATTTTGAAATGGAGACTCACACCTGCGATAGTCTCTAAAAACAGCAACTAGTGACCAACCATTTAAACAGACCGGCTTTGCACATGCCACCACTATGCCGTGGTGCCTCCTCGTCACCACAGCAGTGCGCCAATTGCAGCGAGCACCCTTCACCCCAGTGCACCGGGCCACAGTCAGAGAGTTCGCTGTGCGCCAGCTAGTGAGCCCTGAATTGATGTGCCCGTGTTTCTATCATGTTTTTTAAATTTTATTTTGCACAAGGAGAGGCGATGTAGAGACTCGAACCTGGTTCCCCAGGGTCAAAGTCATACAGTAATTCCCAGCCCTGAAACCAAGGATATGTGCATTTGTTGACTCACTGGGTGTAGCACCAACGTGAGGCTTGAACCTGCCTCCTGAGTTTAATAAATCGGCAGTTCTATACTTAGCACAACCTCACCCTCCCCAGCTGGTTGAGCCATGATTCACCAAATAGGAGACATACGACGTGCATCTGCTGGCGGGGGCATGAAACAATTCCTCTTTTCGTTAAGGCTTACCCATTTTACCTTCCCAGTTGTTGTCCCCCGAGCGATAGGTCAACTCGAACCGCTGCAACCTCTGATTCTTGGCCTTCTTGCGCCGAGCCTCTCCGTCGCTCAGGTGCCCTGGTAATCGTCATGCAGGAAACCTGTGCAACGCTGTGCTGGTCCCAAGTGCCCCGCTGCGCTGCTGTCCTCCATGCTGCGTACTTCCGCCCCTTTCCACTCTGCCTATGCCCTCTGTCATAGCTTTATGGAAACATCTGTGTCACTTTCTGGGACAGAGGGTGTTGAGCCGACCCTGAGGCTTGAACTTGCTTTCCCATCTGTAACATCTCTTAAAGTTGGCAAGCTCCACACACCCCTGCAGGGGTTGCCTTTCTCTTGCCGCTTCATCAGCCAGAGTCGCATCGCCATGGACTGTGGCGGTCCTCTGCTGGAGTGCACTTCTCAAGGGGGATCTCAGCAGCGCTTCCGCACTGGCCCGGTGATGGTTCATCACTCAGATGAGGCACCGCGACTCATCCCTCAAACCACATGATCCAGGTGAGGTGTAGCGGGACACACAACACCACTCGTCTGGAGCGGGAGGGGCGTAAGTGCCTCCATTCTACTATGCTCAGAACAGCTTAGCTTCACGATGGTGAGAGCCAAACTCGCCTTTCAGCTTTCCGGACCGGGGCCATCGTAGGAGCGCTTCCCTCTCAGATCTGAGATCTGTGAGCGGCACCAGATTAGGATTGCTGGCCTGTTCCCGATGTTCCGACAAATCTCGACTCCAAAATCCTTCTGCGCCACTCCCCAGCTCCACGATGTAGTGATGAGCTGTGGTATGGGGAGCAGCGCCTTGTACTCCCCCCACAATTTTCTTTCCCGCCGCAAACAGGCGGCTGCTGCCATTGGGGGAGGTTCAAACATCACCTGGCCCCCCCCCATTAGCCAGGTGACTAAGCGCCTTTCTGGCGTGAGTTTTGCTGCAACGGAAGTGCCCCTCCTGCTTCAGGGCGCTTACCAGCGGCTAGAATCGGATCCTTCCAGGGCTCTGGCGTACGTTATGGCGCCGGCCCTCAAACCCCCCTTCATTGGCGGCCTCTGCAACGACTGCCCTTGAGGTATGGTTAGTAGCATTAGAAACTGGTACAGAGAACTGAGCTCGACAAGCCACCGCAAATTAATCTCGTATGATGGATGTTATGTAGAAACTTGAGGATTTTGAAAATCGCCAATGGCGCAATAATCTAAGACTTCTTGGTATCCCTGAAAATGCGGAGGGAGAAGATATCAGTGGTTTTGTGCTGCGCCTGTGGAAGGGGGGCTTTCCTGAGCTTGTGCATTGGGATTGGGAAAAGGAGATAGAACTTGTACATCGTTTCCCTCTCATGCTTAAAAAGAAGCAGGGACTTAATAATGTTAATGAAAAGCCTAGAGCTGTACTAATTTTTTTGGGTAACTTTCTCCCGCGACAAGCAGGGTTTGACAAGGCTCGACCTGAGGCACGGCGGTCAGCTAAGGGCTTCACCTTCTTTGTTAGGCCAGACGTCTGCCATATCACGGTGGAGAGAAGGTGGAGGTTTTGCCAACTAATTTTGCCCTTACAAAAGATAGGTGGGGGAGGCCTATCTACTCAGCCCAGTGAGGCTTAAAATTGTAAACCAGGGCACTACCAGAGTATTTTCTTCTGAGATACAGGCTCAGGGCTGTTTGCGTGAAATTTAAGAGAGTAGGATTTCTAAAGGGCCTGAGGGAGGAATATGGAGCGATCAGAAGCAACTGGTACGATAATGTGCTGAATTTGGATGGTAAAAAGGGGTTAGACTGTCTAACTGTTTTCACTAACGGGGGTTTTCTTTTTGTTTTCGGTTTGGGTTTCTTGTTGGATGGAGCTGGATGAGCGGCAGGGGGGGCAGCTTCATACAGGAGGCATCACAAGGGTTTATGGACCTTTTCTGGAAGAGGGGGTGGGCAATGGGGGGAACCAGGGTGGGGACAGGGGGGCCAAGGAGGAGAGCTGATCCAGTCAGTTGAATTAGATATGTTAGCATTAGTCCAAAGTGGGAAGGGGATCAAGGTGGGCCTGCTCTATACTAGAAATAGTGCTAGGTAAAGTGAGGATTGCCTCAATTAATATATGTGGCTTGAATAACCCCTTGAAAAAAGCAGGATTAATGTTGATATACAATATTTAAAGGCAGACATAGTTTGTCATTAAGAGACTCATATCGAGGCCAGCAGACTTAGGATTGCTGAATTAGAAGGGTACCATCTGGTCTCTGCAACAACACAGGAAACAAGTACAAGAGGGGTTGCGGGGTATGGTTTGGAAAGGAACAGGTGTTAGGTTCCTGCGCTCTAAATCAGACCAATGTGGTAGATGGGTTATTACTCAATGCTGTACCGAGGAGTATTATCTTACTTTATGTTCCGTATACGGCTCAGTATTTGACGATCCAACCCTATTTGAGTGGCCGAATGTGGAGCTAGTTGGTTGGCCTCTACCCCTGATTTTATGTGGAGATGTTAATGTAAATTTTAATAATGGCAGTGTGAAGATTGTTGGTAGATCCTATTATGGCCGTAAGCCCAAAGTCTTTAAAGCGCTTTCTAATATATGTTATACCCATGGGGCCCGATTCACAGAACAAACTTAAGACAAAATCCTAAACTTAGTACCATTTTGGTATTCACAGAATGCACTTACTACTTCTGGTATTCACAGAATGAACTTACTATTTTTGCGATTCACAGAATAAACTTACTACTTTTGCTATTCACAGAATGGATTTACGACTCCTAACTTTACGTCCGCACTCTGGCCGGAAATTCCGGCCCGGAGGCGGAGCTTCCGGGCCGGAGGCGGGGCTTCCGGGCCGGAGGCGGGGCTTCCGGGCCGGAGGCGGAGCTTCCGGGCCGGAGGTGGGGATTCCGGCCAGTGGCGGATCTCCACCACTGGCCGGAATCACCACCTCCGGGCCGGAAGCTCCGCCTCCGGGCCGGAAGCCCCGCCTCCGGGCCGGAAGCTCCGCCTCCGGGCCGGAAGCTCCGCCTCCGGGCCGGAATTTCCGGCCCGAGTGCGGACGTAAAGTTAGGAGTCGTAAATCCATTCTGTGAGTAGCAAAAGTAGTAAGTTTATTCTGTGAATCGCAAAAATAGTAAGTTCATTCTGTGAATACCAGAAGTAGTAAGTGCATTCTGTGAATACCAAAATGGTACTAAGTTTAGGATTTTGTCTTAAGTTTGTTCTGTGAATCGGGCCCATGGTCTCTCCGATGCATGGTCTATACTAAAACCTCAGGATGCAGGATGTACTTTTTTCTCGGCTCCCCATCAGACTCATGCTAAGTTTGATTATTTTTTTTGTGTCTCAGGAGATGTTGATAAGATCTGACATAATAAAATTCCCTCGGGTGATGTCTGACCACAATCCATTAATATTAGAGATCCCACTACACGCATTGAATCCCCCATTTCTCGCTGGACCTTTAATAAAGCGTTTCTTTACAAGGATGACTATATTCAACACATTTTTAGAACAAAATAGGGGAAGCGCGCAGGTAGAGACACTTTGGGATGCATTCAAAGCTGGGATCCGAGGGGAAACAATGAGATACGGGTGGGCAGCTCAAGCAAAAGAGAAAAGCTATCTCCAAGAACAATATCGGAAATTGAGTGAAGCTGAAACCCAGTTGGAACAGGCTCTCACTAATAACGGAGAAATAGAACAGGCACAAGCCAAGGTGGCTATAGTTGAATCCTCAATTATAGAACTGTCGTCAAATAAGGCAGCAGGGAAATATTGTGCATGGTGGTCCAAACTGTATGAGTGCGGTGAAAGAGTGGGTCGCTTGTTGGTGATCCGAGCCAGACCGCGGATAACTCAAGGAAGTATACTTGCAATAGAAGATCCGGGGGTAGGGTTGGTTACTGAACCTCGGGAAATTCGAACTGCCTTTCAACGTTTTTATCAGAAATTGTGTATAGTGAGGATACCAGCAATGATGATGAACCAATGCAGAATTATCTAGCGGGGGTCTTAGGTGAGAAATCATCTGCAGAAGACAGGGAGGCTTTAGAGACACCAATAACAACAGAGGAAATTCACGGTGCTATTAGCTCATTGGTAAATGGAAAGTTGGTAGGAACAGACGCTATTCCTGTAGAGTTTTATAATATTTTTGCCTCCTCCATACAAGGAATAATGAAGGATGTGTTTTTGGAAGCCCAGAATGGGCATGGTGCCCCGGGGTCTTGGCGAACAGCTAATAATGTTGTATTCCCCAAGAAAGGTAAACCGGTTAATGAAATGGGGTCTCATCACCCTATTACCTTAATAAATAGCGATGTCAAAATTCTCGCTGCACGTCTTGCGGCTATAATCGAGAAATTTGTTTCCTCAACCCAGCATGGGTTTGTACCTGGACGAAGTACAATAGATCATATTCAGAGGGTTATTGCTCTTTTTGATGCGGCAGGTATTATCGGGGACCCTATTAGGCTTATCCTACTTGATGCGGAGAAAGCCTTTGATAGGGTCTCCTGGTCTTATTTATGAGCAACCTTAAAAAAACAGAGGGCTAGGAGAAAGATTCATTACGGTTATTAAAACAATGTATAGAAATACGGTGGCAAGAATATCAATCATGGGAGAGATGTCTGACCCGATACTGATTAGCAGAAGGACCCGTCAGGGGTGTCCATGCCCCCCCTATTGTTTGCACTATATATAGACCCGCTTGTTAGAAGAATTGAAGCTAATAACTTGATTGCAGGAGTGCAGAGCAATGGGGGAGCACGAAAATAGTGGCTTATGTCAATGATCTCGCGATAACTACCTCAAATCCCATGAATGCTTTAAGCGAGATTGTAAATGAAGCTGATATTTTTGAGAAGCTATCCGGCTATCGCTTGAATCAAAATAAAACTCAGGTTCTGGTCAGTAATGACCTTCAGATAAATGATTCACGAGTGGTACAGAAGGCAGTATATTTGGGAGTGGAAATCATGGCAGATGTTGCTAAAATTACTGAAAATAACTTGAATCCCTTAATTTCTAAATTTAAAACCGAATTTAGTCGTTTAGAGAACCTTAAGCTTATGATGGTGGGGAGGTGTAATGCCATCAAAAAGTTTTTTTTTAACAAAGATTCTATATTTCTTTAGGGCTATTCCCTTGACCATCTGCAACTCATGGTTTATTACTATCAATCAACTATTCTCTCGGTTTATCTGGGCTAACTGTTGCCCTCGGAAAGCACTTACTTTTTTAACTTTGTCTAGAGACAGAGGGGGCTGGGCAGTGCCTAATCTTCAACTATATTATTGGGCTTCAATGCTACAGAAAATGGGGATATTGCTTAATAAAAAAGATGATACAACGATGTTAGGTTCCTCTGCTTCTATTTTTGAGTTAACTTTAGGGACTGAGGCCAGAGGGTGCCTCATGCAACACATAGAATTTAATTACTATAAAAGGGTCAAGTTCAACATTTTAATATGTGCATTTAAGGTCTGGACTTCGGTGCGGAAAAAACTCGGCCTTAGGCGCATTAATATCTATACACCAATATATAAGAACAATTCTCCTCCAAATATCTTTAGTGATGGGCATATGAGGTATTGGCATGATAAAGGAGTCAGGATAGTTGAAGATGTTACAAATGAATCTGAGGTATTATTGTTCAATGGTATTAGAGATAGGATAAGAGATTTCTTCCCCATAATATATAATCCTGCCAAAGTTCATGTAAATCCATTCAGTCGTTTCAAATACAATAGTCTTTGGAAAATGCATTGGTGGAAAAAAATGCGCTTTGGCACCCCTTTTTATCTTTCACTCCCTTACCGATTCACCCAAAAAATGTTCACCATCTCAAAATGTAGAAAATGCTAGAGGCCTGGAAGGTTCTGTGGTGATTCGTCAAATGGGTGGAAGGTTATTAGGGTGCTAATATCCAAGGAATTCCATTCTATGGGAATACTAAGTATAACTACAGAGTAGCACACCGATGTAATGTGATTTCTTTCTTTTATCTATTGTTTTTGTTATGTATTTAGTTTATTGGTTTAGATAATCATGTGACCATAAATGTGTCTTTTGGTTGTTCTTGCAGTAATTCAGAATTTTTACGTATGCATGTGCAATACCGACGAAATCCAGATTCTCTTTTTTGGCACTACTGCGCCATCCGGCTGGTCTGCTTGCTGGCCAGATGGTTCTGTTCTGCCTGTGTCTTCCCCAAACACAGCCAGGAACCTGGGAGTTAAATTTGACAAGTGCCTGTGCTTCTTATCCCAGATTAGTGTGTTGACTGGCATGTGCTTTGGTATCTTAAGGATGCTGAAAAAGTTTCAGTTTTTTCTGTCCTTCTCGGCTAGGAAAACAGTTATCCTGGCTCAGATGACATCTGGCCTGGATTATGCTAATGCCTTGTATCTTGGCCTTCTGGATTATGCAATCCACAGACTTCAAGTGGTGCAAAAGGCTGCGGCGTGGCACTTACTGAATCTACCGAAGAGAGTGAGGATGTCAAGTCATCTCTACTCCTTGCAATGGCTCCCAGTAAGGTTCAAAACATTGGTGCTGATTTTTCGAGCTCTCCACAACACAGGTCCATGGTATCTGGCTTCTCGCATTCTTTTCTATAATCCTGAGAGGAGCCTCCGGTCTTCACATTTGACTTTGGTTAGGATGAGATAGTCAAGGATTGCCAGACGCTCCTTTTCTTTTTTAGGGCTGTCTGCATGGAATTCTCTCCCGGTGGACCTTAGTCAGGAAGCTTCGAAGCCTGCCTTAAGGAAGGGGTTCAAAACGTTGCTATTAACTTTGAATACTTGGCTTGCTGTTTGAATAGCGCCGGGACACGCCTAGGAGCATCTGTGTGCTTTATAAATCTGTTTTCATCATCATCAGTATAATTTATTTTTTGGTTTCGTTGCTACTTTTGGTAGGATTGTGCTACATATGAAGCCCAAAGTGAATGAGAGCAAATCCTTTTTCTGATAATAATTCATTTTTTTTTTTTCCTAATGGGAATTTACCATGTCCTCCAAATAATAGTTTGTGTGGCTCACTGTTTGAGCATTTTTTTATTGTGTTGCATGGGGGGGGGCATAAGAAAGATGTTTTTGTTTAGATTATTGAGCACAGTTTTATTTTGTAAGCCAGTGAGCATGCAAAGAAAACGCATGTAGATGAAGATGTATTCTATTGTTATGTATGTTTTTTATAGGTTTCCATTAGCATGTGATCATAAATGGGTCTTTCAGTTGTTCATGTAGTAAACTTGAAACTTAACATATGCAGTGTAATTTATCCTTTGAGCATCCTTGCTACGTTTAGTAAGATTGTGCTACACAAAGTGAATCAAAGGCAATCATTTCTATTGTTATAAAAACTGGGATTATCATTTTTTCCTTGCCAATTATTATGTCCTCCAAATGGTAGTTTGTGTGGCTCACTGCTAGGTTAATTTTTCATTTTTTTGCACAACGGGTGCATGAGAAAGATGGTTTTTGTTTGGCTTGTTGGTCCAGTTTTATTTTGTGAGCCAGAGAGCATGCAAAGAAAACGTACGTAGATTCACATGTATTCTACTTGTTATGTATTTGTTCATCAGTTTCCATTAACATGGGACCATAAATAGTCCTTTTAGTTGATTATGTAGTAAATCTGAAACTTTACATATGCAGTATAGTTTACTTTTTGGGCGTCCTTGCTACTTTTAGTAGTATTGTGCTACAAGATATCACTAAGTTGAAAAACATTATAAATTACAAAAATACTTACTCTACTTACATGCAGTACCCAATAGGAATCTTCTGTGGACCCTAATATCTAATGCTGATCAGCCCATTTGGACACCCCCTAGATCAAACAACGCAAAACTTTCAGTCCTCTGAATGAAATGGTACAACAGTCCTGCAAAGTTTCACTGACATTCTAAAGCGGGTGCAAAATCCCTATCTCTGCTGACCCTGACTATAGCTACAGAGTGGCAGGACACGCATCTGTATATATCTATTGCGTGTTAAAAGCTATATTGAATTAAAATGTTTTTTTATTTTTTAATTAAGTAAACAAACATATGCAACATCTTGTTTACAACTAATGAAATAAAACATGTACACTTTTAATACAAATGAAAATTTATAAAAATTAATTAATGAAGTATGTTTGTATGTTTTATTAAAGTTTACTGAGCAATAATTAAATATGAAAAGGCTAGCGATTGTGGGATTTAGAAAACGTTTTTTTAACAGTTTATTGAGTGTCAATTACTATAATTTATTTATTTAATCATTCTTTAAATATTAAATGTTAGATACTGTGGTGTAACATTTTATTTTGTTTTCATTCTAGGCTAGCTAAGAAAATACTTCATGTTAATATACAACAAAATATTTGTAATACTTTTTTATGATTATAAAACTTTAGTCATTTTCTTCATACTTTACTATAGTAGGATCCCTGACCCGTTAACGGAAACCTGCACCTACATCAGAAAAGTAATTAGTAGTGTCCTTACACTTGTAAATCATGTTCTAGCAGACTCCAACCACACTGTTGAGGGGTGTAGATATAAGTCTGCACTTAGTAGGAACAATACACTCGAAAATAGAGAAGAGAAAAAACTGTATTCATAAAGTGCCCCTAGAAATAAATCGACAGTTGAACATGGTAAATCATAAGAAAAGTGTACTACTAAAGTAACTTTCGGGGGTTGAACTCACGGAGTTTCATGCCGTGGAATTCCGCAGATGTACAGAAAACTCAGCAATATTCCATGGAATACCACCGACTGACGGAAAATATGCAGGTTACATTGCTTGCGCTGCAATTTAAATAACTGAAGTTACTTATAGGTGCAGTATTATGTTTACATGCAAGTAAATCTACAGATGTAAATTTACCTTTTATGGTTTGTCCCCTAAATCCCAAAGCTAATGCCAGTGAAATGATCAAGTTTGTAAAGGTTCTGATGCACTGCTATTTCTATGAACCCATTAGTCTTAGGATCAACATATGATTTAAAGTTTGATTAAAAAGTCCATTATACATTTTATTTTTGCTTTTTCTCATGAAAAATAACTTACCATAAAGAATACTTTCCTTTTTCCAAATGCCTTTAAAATGTTGATGTGCCGACCTTCCTTTACCTCTTACAGTTTACAAATACAAAGAAATGCAGTAAAGCCACAGCAAAGTCTTTTCTCATTGTTTGACATTTTCTTCATTTACATTGCATTTCCACTGACACTCCTCTGGGGATGCACAATACCCTTACCTGTATGACACTTATGACTGCAGAAAGGTTTGTATGTTTCAGGGAACATTTCACTTGTATGTGCCATTTCCACCTGTAAAATTATGTCAATTCAATTGTACTGTAGTTTCACATGTTTAGTTTTAAACTATTTTAACAACTTAGGGTCTCATTATGAATTGGATGGTAAATGGTGTTGTAGTGTCATGAGCGTATGTGGCTAGGACCCAGACTCAATGGAAGATTATGTAGCTGGCTGAGAGGTGTTAAGGTGTGGTTAATAACGGTTATGATGTAGTTTGAGAGTGGTGTGTGATTGCATGCAGATGAATAAAGAAATACAATCCTGATCTCCGTGCGTGGCATATTTCAAATGAATGCTTCCCGGCTGGGGAGGATGCTACAGCTGGCAACGAGGCCAGGATCTGTTCCCCAGAGAAACGAGACTGCTCTCTGTGGACGTTTGCAACTCTACAGAAAACGTTTTGTGTGTGTCACAAGCACCCAATTCGATGAGAAGCTGGTCGAAGGTGGCGTGTGTGGAATCGAAGTCCCTCTTCAGCCCGTATATGGCGCTCAAAGAGGTTGAAGGTCATGCAGCAAAGCCCATTCAAAAAGCCTGCCAGAAATCCACTGGTACAGCCAAAGGAAGAAACACTGTGCTGCATCATAACACAGAGGCATCATCAATACACAGCGAAATGTTAAAGGTAGTCACATCCAGGTACGAAACAAACGCTAAAGGCAGTGATAACCAGTTACACAAGTACAAACGTACTTACCAGCATGTGCAAGGAAAGTGCTACACAACCTTGAATCAGATGTGCCAACCAGGCCCAATTGAGCCGCCAATGGGTGCGAAGTAGCCGCTAACATCCAATACACCAAAACGCCTTCGGAATACTGACATTTTTATTGGCTCCTGGAAAAAACATTAAATACGGTGCTGATGCTCTCTGAAACTACTGATGTCATTTGACACAGTGAAGAAATAGAACCTTGGCGCCAGATGGACTGCATGGGCCAAGACGTTCAATGATTTCATAGATGCTGTAGAAGAAGTAGATGATAAGAAAATCATTAAATATTTTAAAAACCTTTCTGGTGACAGAGTAAACGGAGTACTGAAGAAAATATCACAAGCAGTATCATACTGTTAGATTAAGATAGCTTTGGAAGACAAATTTAATCTGATGCCGAATGTCGACTATGAAAGATACATTTTCAATCAAGCATGACAGCAGGCTGGTGAAACGATGGATGAGTTTGTTGTAAGACTTGATGCGTTTCTCAAACACTGCAAGTTTAGCGAATTTAATGATGAAGATGCCATACATCTATGAGTCATTGATGGCTGTCTGTGAGACTCTTTTGGAAGATACGTGTTGAGAGAGACTCTCAGCTTTGAAAAGATAGCAATGATGGCAATGGCCTAAGAAAGAGCCAGTTGACAAGCCACTGACATGGACGCTGCAACAGCAAAAAATGAATCAGCATTGATCATGAAAACTAAACATAAGCACAAAGCGAATGCAGGCAAGTCAATGTCTACCACGAAGAAAAGACTATGTCTCCAATGTGGGTTTTCATTCCCACAAGATGGCAAATGCCCAGTCATCAGAAAAGCTGACAAAGTTTGTGGTAAAGAATACCATTTCATAATGGTTTGTAATGTAAAAGAGAAACCCACTTTGTCTGGGCGAGAGGAGAAAATAGGCACCAGAAGGTTCCAGAAGCATCCTCACCACACCCACAAAGAAAAAAGGCAACATCAGTTACAACCAGAAGAAGCCCAACAAAGTCGATTGTCATCAAGTTCATCCTGCACAGGCTCGTTTACATCATTATCGTGCGCCAGTGAGGAAGATGGGTACACGATCGACCAAGGAATGACAAGCACATTTAGTTTTTGTTGCGTGTGGAAAGGAGCAAAGGTGAACCACCACATAAGACTGAAGAACTCATTTGAATACTACCCCAAGAGGGTCAACAGTTGTCTCTAACCTTTATCATAGATAGTGGTGTGTCGATTAACATCATGTCAGTATAAACGTTCAACAGCCTGTCTCCTGTGCCACGTCTCAAAATGTCCGATGGGAAAGTATACAGGTGGACTGCATCCAAACCGTTACAGAGACAAGGGTTTTTCATGGTGACAATGAAGCATAAAACAGTATTGGTGCAAGCATCAATTCATATACCTCAAGGAGGTTCATCGAGTGTGTGCCTGCTCAGTTTTGCCACCACTAATGACATGAAACTGATATCTTTCAATTACAACCTTCACACTCAATCCAAAGTTGTGAGTCAGTTTCCGTCATTCTTTCAAGGCCTAGGCAGGTTCAAGACAATGCGATTACACATTAATGAGGACATTTGACCTATTGCTCACCGGCACTGCAGAGTCACTTTTTACTTGCAAGAAGCTGTTGAAAAAGAACTAGAGGCACTGTTGAAACATGACATTATTGAGCAATCCCAAGGGTCCTATGCCATGGCTGTTGCTCTTAGTAGTGGTGTCGAAAATGGACAGTAGAGGTGCTATACGTATCTGTATTGATAGGTGCCAAGCCAGCAAAGGAATTGAAAGAGAGATGCATCCTGGACCCCACTTGGCGGACATGATCATGCAATTGAATGGTGCCAAAGTCTTCTCCCATCTTGATCTAAGCAAGGTATACCATCAAACCAAATTCAAAAAAAGTTGCAGGCACATCACTACTTTTTCCACTCATGTTGGTTTGTTTAGATACAAAAGATTGAGTTTTGAAGTGTTGTCAGCTGCTGAAATATTCCAGGATGTTACACGTTGAACTATTTAACCTGTCATGCATGCTTTCAAGAGATGGCATTCTGGTATTTAGTACAACGCAAAAGGAGCATGATAAGGCTCTCCTACAGGTATGCCAGTTAAATGTGGATGCAGGCCTCACCTGCATCCACCTGAATGCAGCAAAGTGTGAGTTCAACATGACCCAACTCAAAATCTTTGAGCATATGTTCTCTGATGGGGGAATGACTCCTGATCCCGATAAAGTGCAAGCATTGTCAGCTACATGTTCCCCACAAGATGTCACTATGCTGCGATCCTTCTTAGGCATGACCAGTTATTGCTCAAGGTACATTCGTGACTTTTCTACTGTGAATGCATCACTGAGAGACTTAACCAAGAAAAACATCTTATTCCAATGGTCTACTGAATGTGATCCAAGCTTCAAAAGTATCAAGCATGCACATAAAAATGAAGCAGAGATGGCCTATTTTGACTCCACATTACAGATTAGGATCACAGTGGATGCAAGCCCGGTGGGGCTGGGGGCACGTCTTGCCAAATACAATGGTCATCCAAATGCATTTAGAGGTGGGACTGCTTCAGATTGCAGGAAAATTATTATGAAAGTGTCCACAAGCTGGGTAAAGACCAAAACCCTGCTGACTTCTTTTTACGAGTACCACTGAATTGGCACAGTTCGACATGTAAAACTGCTGATGAGTACATCAACTTCATTATAGGGTTCAGCAAACCAGCAGCCCTATCCATTGAACTGATCATTGCTGCTACAAACGCAGATGAGAAAATGATCATTCTCAAGGACATCATTTCAACTCAATCACGAAAGAAGAGTGTTCAACTTTTTGTTGATGATGTTGAGTTTCAAAATTGTTTAAATGTCCAGAAGGAACTGTCCGTGATCAAGGAAGGTGTAGGACTGAGGGGCTCAAGAATTGTCATACCGGAGAGTCTAAGGCGTCATGTAATTGCCCTAGCCCATGAGGGACATCGTGGCATTGTATCCACCAAAAGAGCGTTGAGAGACCGTGTGGTTCCCTCGTCTGGATGAACTAGTTGAGAAAGAATTACAGGAGTGCTGTCTTTTGAATTATCTCTTCTCAAAAGTGACGCAGCATCCACTGATAATGTCTGATCTTCCTACATACATAGAAAAGAGTTGCCATTGATTTCTTTGGCCTCTAGGAAATGGACATCACGTAATGGTCATCATTGATGAGTATTCCTGTTTTCCTCTCATGGAAGAGCTGTTGTCCACTACCCAAGAGAAGGTCATTGAGTGGCTGTATAACATCTTTGCAGTGTGGGATATTCCTGCCATTCTTCAATCCCATAAAGGTTCGCCTTTCAATTGTAAGGAATTCAAGAAATTTCTAGTCAGACTTTGGGGCCGATTACGATGTCATTAGGAAAGCCTCTGACTGATAGTCAGAAGCGTTCCGACCGTGGTCAGAAGCTTTCCGACCGACACGGTCAGTTTGCAGTCCAACTGCCGAATTACAATGTCTACGGTCAGAGCGTAAACTAGCCGGTCATTCCAATGCAGTTAAGACCTGCTCTCGGAGTATTCCGGCCGTTAGGACCTGCACCGTAATCCCCTATGGGCGGCATCGGAATTAAGATGTTGGTCTTTCGTGCTAGCCTTTCCGACATGGAAAGGATGTCAGAAAGTGAATTTGGGGGCCCATAGCAGAGCTCCCTCATCTCCGTGGCCTACAGTTGGTAGCAGAGAGGGTACCTAGGGTGCCCTCTAGTAATTTTCCTAGTAGTAACTTACCTTTATGGATACCGAAATGTAGTAAAGTTAGACTATAAGTCTAACTTTACCTTTGTGAATCGGGCCCTAAGTTTAGACCTACAGTCAGACTTGAGGTCAAAAACTAGACTTCTGGTCTAAAGTTTAAGTAATGACCATGAAGTCTAAGTTTAGACTTTAGGTCTGAAGTTAAACTTCAGGTCTAAGTTTACCTTTGTGAATTGGGCCCTTAGACCTCCGGGGCCATCCTTCTTCCTCAGGAAGTCCTTGATGAGTGTTGAGTTCTGCTCCTACTTGTCTTAGTTTATGTATTTGCTGTAGAGAAGAGATTATGATTCCTCTATGCCCTCCATGACCTGGTGCTGGCCAGCCTGGAAAGATAACTCTCTATGGAATATTAGGGAGAACTCTTTACCCTGCAGGTAGCATATCATGGAGAGGTCCCTAGAGATACTCAATTTACCAGTTGAGGGCAGCCCTCCTTCACAGGTACCAAATAAAAGTAGTAGATGCCAGGTCTGCAATGTCTGCCTTCTCCCTACATGGCTCTGGCCACGTACAGCAAGTTGAAGCCTATTGTCAAAGAGCTAGGCACTGGCTCCAACACCAAGGTCAGTGGTGTGCTGCTGTGGGCAGCATGACCCAGTGGCCCTCTGGGCTCTCAGCTCCTCCACCATAACCCCTAGGTGATGTAGACATATGGGGCAGTTCTTTGCCAAAAGGGGGTGCAACATGTGTACAGCCACTGCCTTACGGAGCTGTGGTGTTGTTTATCCATGTCACAGGCACCAAGAGACTGTTAAAATGTATCCCCTGATGCACCAAATCTTGGTTTGCCACCCCTCTGCCAATGCTGATGGTGCGGACAGCAGTTGGCACTCCCAGTCGATGGTGCAGCTGCTGCAGGCAGAAGTTTGCAGACAATCCAAAAAGGGCATTGCACTTCTCTGCCCACCTAAAGGGCGACTTATCTCTGCTGGGGATCTGCAGATATTGCCTGAGTTATAGACTATTAACTTAAATTTCAATTAAATCTTTAATTAATGTATATACAATAAATAAAAAAATTCAAAAACTTAATTTAAAACGTATTCCAACCTTAAGTAAAAGGAATATTTTTTATCATGCATTAACAATTATTACGTTTTCTGTACATAATTAAAAGTACTTTAATTATATTTTAATAACATTTATTGTTACATTTATTTTTAAATGTAAAAACATTAATATATGCTATAATAAAATTTAAAATCTGTACTATTTTTATACATTATTTGAAATATAAAAATATAAATATTTATATTTTTAACTAGTTGAAATTCATTAATTTACTTTAACATTATTTCTTATGGGGTTTTATTTTAAGTTCCTAACTCCATTTTTTTTTTTATTATGTAGTGTTCGGCTTACTACTGTTTCTTAGCAATAACTTGCACTCATACATTTGGCATCACCCCCTTTTCTAGTGGGTGGAGAGGTGTAAGTCTACACGTGTGAGTAACTTTACACTTGGCTTTGCGAATAGCCTAGCCAATATGAAATCATCTGATTAAAAAACGTGAGAGGAGATTTAGGCATTTAAGGCATAATATATTTATTAAGAGGCTAAAAATAGTTAGGTAAGAGATCCGTAAGTCCAGCATCTCCTTCTAACATCGGTTTACTCAGGGTACCTATCTGCTCTGTCACCTAATACATCAATAATTTTAAAATAGTAGCATTTTGATAGACATTGATTTTTTTTTTTAAATCTTCCACTTAAATGTATGTGTGTAGATATTTAGAGGCACACAAAGGTATTTACAGACAGATCTCATATTTAAAATTAATTGATGTCTGTGTCAATGTATAGAAAGACCCTCTAAAGAAGTTGATGTTTGAACATCTATTTTGTTTCTTTTTACTTGTCATTAGTTTCATCTCACTGACAATGTACAGTGGCATGCATCACAATAATTTTTTACTTGGATTGAAATATAAGGACATTATATAACACATATACAACTATTTATTAAACATAAAAATACTGTTGTGCATACCTTACAAAGGACTGATTTCAAAGCTATTTAAAACATATCTTAACATAAGTAACATAAAGCAGCGAGAACAACAAGGCAGCTGTTTCAATACACTGTGAACACTGTCAACTGTCACGGACTACACAATTTCAAACTTGTAAGAATTTAAACATCTAATAAAAAAAAATAGAAATAAATATATACAGGGATTGATTTGCTTCGATAAGCTGTATCAGAAAAGATTTTTTTTTTTACTTTTGTATTCTAAAGCTGTCTTCTCCAGCATCATGTCTCCCAGTGCAGGCATATTCTGTGAGCTAGGTGAGCATTCTAGCTCTTTATTTGAACATTGAAATGTTGGGAGCTCCATCGAAGACAATGGAGTGCTCCTGGCCAGGGCCGGACTGGGAACAGAAACTGGCCCTGGCAAACTGCTTGGACGGCCCCCTTGCGGGTAGGGGTGTTGGTGCGGCCGAGCTGTTTTCTAGGGCCGGTTTCGGACGATTTTGTTACTGCTGACCCCCGGTAACAAAAACAGAACCCCTTGGGCCCAAAACCGGCCCCCCAACCCGGCGGCCCACCAGGGAAACGCCCAGCGCCCGCAACGGCCAGTTTGGCCCTGCTCCTGGCCGCTAGAAGCCTGGTGCTCCAACATTCCAAAGCTGCCAGTCACAGCTGTTGCTGTGAACAAAGGCCTTACATAGCAAAAATTCCCTCGGCTCATGAGGCCTTAGTTTTATTTGTTAGAACATTCTGCCCTCTAGTGGCAGAATGTTGTAATTGCCTTATAGCTCTTTATTAGAACACTTACTGCTCATTAACAGCTATTATAGGAGAAAGGCATAGTGATGTTTGATTTATTTCTGTAATGATGCTAGTAATCAGATACTAATTATTTATCCACATGGTAGATATAAATAAGCTAAGGGCCAATCAAATACAGGATTTTTGGTTGTGACTAGCTGCCTGATTTACAGTCATATTTATTACACGGCTCGCACACCCTCATTAAGAGGAATACCCGTCTATGAATTGCTGATTTTTCACATAATCTACCTCTCACTTTGTACTCTTCAGCTGTGGACAGTATCATCGCCTAAGATGGAGTCTACAATAATTTGCCCTAATGTCCAGTATCTGTCCCCGTCAGGCAGTATCTCATCGTCAATAAATGTTCATGTCTTTTCTTGTCAACAGAATACTCATCACAAACAGCCTACAATAACGTTACAGGATTCTTCCCAGGATATCCAAATTATACAACAACAGGTACTGTATTACTCTACATGTAGCAGAACTGTATTGCAAAGGCAAAAATATGCACTGGGTTATGTTTTGTGAGTACCTGGGATGGTACTGTGTGGCAGCCCTTGAAATGTGGGAAAGCCTCTGAGCAGCTCTTAAGCTAAAAGAATATAGCTGCTTTCTTGAACAGTACATTTTGTAAACATAAATAATGGTTTTGTTATTGCAATACAACTGTGTGCTAGGCCTGCCTCGTGTGTGCGCATCCTTGTTTTGACCGCCAAGTATTAAGATCTGTTACTTCTAAAGTATGACAAATATTGGCGTCTACTGTCTGTGGTGGTGGCTGACCTCTCAGCCCTGCTCTCCTTTGGGACTCTTCTAGCATTCCCCTTCAGCATTTCACTCTGACTGATCTAACCTAAGTTCTCCATCCTTTAAAGCTGTATCTCAGGCAATGCTATTCTCCTGTGCTCCATTCTCGACATATGCCTCACCCTCCTCTACGAAACGTGCCCGTACCATCCTCCTTCCGCTAAGCCTGCCCTCAATGACTTCTTCAACTTCCATCTTATCACCCCTCCCTCAGAAAGGTCCTTGAAACTGCAAAGCCCTGTGATTGGCCAGGACCTTCTCAAGGGATATGACTCAGGCTTCGATCTTTGCTCCAGGCCTGAAGCTGCAGCACTGCATGTCAACTATGATGCACAGCAAAGAGCTGACAAATACAACACCTGCCTCCCAGTGTTATCATAACACACTAAACCACAATACTCCACTCCATGACATCTCATTCAACATGGGTGTAGATGACACCGTCCATAGCTGACTCTCCTCATTCTTGGCTAACAGATCAAAAGTCATTCAACTCAAAATCCTCGTCACGTCTTGTCAAAGACGGGGTCCCAAGGGGGCCTATTCTCACAACCATGATGTTCAGCCTATTCAGGGAACCAAGTGTGGTTCTTCTGCCCAAACAAAGTTGAAAGTGCACCGTGCTACCTGCAACTCTCAACAATGCCTATTGGTATCACCCACATTCAGGCCCTACTTCATACAGAAAACAATATTTTTTAATGAGCACTAATATATGTTAAAGGTGATGTATACAATCAATTAAAATGAATGTAATTATTTTTTTAAATAAAATATATTGTTACATTATCTTTTTAGCCCTTCAAGTGCACCCGTCGGCCACGGCTGTTGCGAGCACTACCTCGGTAGAGCTGCGCATGTCCGTTGACCGACGCGGCCCCGCCCACTCACTAGAATGCCCTGCACCGCGGTGGAATTTCCGCCGTGGTTAAGGCGCTAATTCGAATTAGGTTAATAATCGGTTAAATTTAAAGAATACATAGGTACTATTTGTATAATTTGTTACCATTAAATTATATTTATCTATAATTTTTAACCACTTCAAATAATCAAGTTTAATTTAACATTATTTGCTATGGGGTTTTATTTTAAGTCCCTACCTCCATTATTTTCTATGGGCAGGTGCTGATGTACCTATGGTTGGTCATCTATAGTGCTGGACTTGCCCCAGGTTTTTGTAGTAGTAACTTAAACTCAGAGGGCCCGATTCACAGAACTAACTTAAGACAAAATCCTAAACTTCCTACCATTTTGGTATTCACAGAAGGCACTTACTCATTTTGGTATTCACAGAAGGCACTTACTCATTTTGGTATTCACAGAAGTTAGGAGTACTAACTTTAGGACTCCTAAATGCCTTCTGTGAATACCGAAAGTCTTAAAATTAGGATTTTTCTCAGTTTAGTAGTAGTATAGTTAGGACTCCTAACTTTAGGACTCCTAAATGCCTTAGTATAGTCAGGACTCCTAACTTTAGGACTCCTAAATGCCTTCTGTGAATACCGAAATTCTTAAAATTAGGATTTTTCTCAATTTAGTAGTAGTAAAGTTAGGACTCCTAACTTTAGGACTCCTAAATGCCTTCTGTGAATACCGAAAGCCTTAAAATTAGGATTTTTCTTAGTTTAGTAGTAGTATAGTAAGTACTCCTAACTTTAGGACTCCTAAATGCCTTCTGTGAATACCGAAAGCCTTAAAATTAGGATTTTTCTCAGTTCAGTAGTAGTAAAGTTAGGATTCCTAACATTAGGACTCCTAAACTGAGAAAAATCCTAATTTTAAGACTTTCGGTATTCACAGAAGGCATTAAGGAATCCTAAAGTTAGGACTCCTAACTTCTGTGAATACCGAAATGAGTAAGTGCCTTCTGTGAATACCAAAATGAGTAAGTGCCTTCTGTGAATACGAAAATGGTAGTAAGTTTAGGATTTTGTCTTAAGTTAGTTCTGTGAATCGGGCCCAGAGTTTATGAATACTGAAAAGAAGTAAACTTACTCAAGTGTAAACTTACTGAAAAGTCTATTTATGTTTGTGACTCAGGGCCTCAGCGCCTAAGCCACTGTCTTAGTACCATTTATTCCTGGAGGGCAGCAGTCTATTTACGACTGACACCAACCAAAAACACCACATCCATCCCCAAAAAAGGAGATAAAGGAGTGGACCAAGATTGAGAACTGGCTATACAAGCCAGTCTTTCTATCAATATCCACAAGACGGACATTTCAAGACTGAAAAAACCATAGGTTTCACACACGTTATAGTTAGGAATTAGCATTTAAAAAACCTTGCAAATTCACTGAAAAAACCATAGGTTTCACACATGTTATAGTTAGCGGAAATTTTACTGATAAAAAACCAGTGAAATTCCCCCGTTATAGTTAGTGCAGGCAACTATAACTCACGCGACCGCAATCTTCTGCTGATGACATATGTGTCTTTATGAAAAAAAAATATTTGTAATATATGTATAGCTAAAAATGTATGGAAGAAGACATGGGCATATAAGTGTCTAAATACAGTATTAGCATCAGCTAATTTTGTTGCTTCCATAGATCCAATCTTGCGTCCAATTCCTCTTTCCATTTTTTTGTAGGATTAGATTTTAGTTTCTCATAATATTCAGGGTTTCTCAGCTGTGAATATGCTTCCCGCATATATGCCTCTTTTTCCAGGATAATGATGTTACCTCCCTTATCAGCCATCTTTATTTCAATAGTCTCATCCTTTTTCAATTTCATCAGCGATTTGCGCTCCTCAAAGGTTAGATTGTCCTTTTTCTTAGAATAATCTAGTTTGTAAAGATCTTTTATTACACACTCGTGGAATACAT
The DNA here is from genome assembly GCF_964204655.1 of Triturus cristatus. NCBI lineage: Eukaryota > Metazoa > Chordata > Amphibia > Caudata > Salamandridae > Triturus > Triturus cristatus. The sequence goes on along the minus strand of NC_140587.1, from coordinate 91,197,564 downwards.
CGATTTTGTTGCCTGGTGTCAATTGCGGGTAAAATTTGGATTGGGGTTTCTTTGAGCTGCACCCCGCCCCCAATTGGGTACAGTATGCTCGCAAGTCTTGCTTTTCTTGTTCAGGGCTGTGTTCCAACTCCATCAGTGTGACAAAATGTTCAGCATCTTTTGCTGTTAGTTCCATGTCAGGGGTTGCACTTTTTTTGCCATATTGAGCCATTTTTTAATTTTCCGTGAAAAGTTTGGCTAGTTTGATTTAACGGATGTATTTATAAAGGTCTATTCTTGTTTCCGCCAGATCCATGGTGTTGGTAGGGCAGAAGTTCAGACCCCGTTTTAAGAGTTGCAATTCTGTTTCAGTAAGGACTTTTTTGGATAGATTGATTACTTCCAAATCTTGGGTCTCGTTATCCGTATTTTCGATTAGTTCCATTTCTGCCTCATACTCCTTGTCCCCACCCGGTTTGTACTGGAACTTGGATTTGATGTTCCGCTTGCCTCGTCTTGTTGGTTTCTTTGGATATTGCCTCGCCATCTGCCTCTTCCCCGATTGCTTCTTGCTGGGGACCCCATGGTTTTCTCCCAATTCTTTTGTTGGAGGGCCAACCTCATTTCTCCTAAAAAAGAGCATTGTGGTCTCGTGCCTCCCTGCTCTCCTTCTCCATCACTGGGCTCAGTCGAGGCGAGCGACGATAGGCTACTTGTGTTTGTTGCCAAATCCAATTGTTCCTTTAATTGCACAAAATAAGAAGGAGGTGATGATGGCAAACAAACGGATGTGGAGGATTGACCAACTAATCAACTGTAAAAGTCAATTCGCAATATATGTAATGGAATGTCCCTGTGCTTTAAAATACATCGGCAGCACAAAATGCGAATTGAAAAAACGCATTTTAGAGCATGTGCGAGCTACCATCAACTCAGATAGAAGCAATGCTGTAGCCAAGCATATGGAGAAGAAGCATGGTGGAGACTGGAAAAAATTAAAATTTTATGCGTTGGAGACAGTAGGAATACACCCAAGAGGTGGGGATCGTGAAAGGATCCTAAGACAGAAGGAATCACGCCACATTCTAAATTTTCGAACACTTATGCCGGATGGCTTAAACCAGGATGAGGAACTCCATTATCATTTATGAACTGTTTGTAATATGCTCCATGATGAGACTAATACAAAATGCCCAGCAGAGCTGCTATAATTTGTCTACCTTTAGCACAGTTGTCACTATATTCACGTTTCACACCCCTTCATGTCTTAAAAAACACCGTTTTAAATGAAATTTCTTTGCACTAAACCTTCCTGTAAGATACGATGGTAAGATAGTCACGAGAAAAACGAAATAGCAAATTTTGTCAAATTTTTTTTCCCAGATGAGGTGAAGGCCCACTAGAGGGCTTGAACGCTATATGGGGTGATTATGAGGAAGTGTGTTCATATATTGGTTACAATCGACATATACCTCCCTTTATGATTGGTAGACCCACTAGAGGGTTTCAACGTACCATAGCAGGCTAAGATGTAATATCAAAATAGACAGAAATGTGTGCCCACTGGAGGGCGTCATCTGGCAATAATCAGGCATAGCCTGGACAATACTGGTAGGATAATGTCGTTTTCCTCTTGCAATTGTATCAATGATTGTAATGGAAATATCGTCATGGATGAATCTATCAGATGAATTCAGATTGGCAACACGAGATTACAATGTGACCTCTTTAATGGAGAATTAAAACGAACTATATGTACCACAATGCTTAGCTGTGTAGCACAGGAAGTGACACAATGTATCACATGGGTGTGTTTTTTGGGTTTTTTATAAAGAGAAAAAAATGCTGTTTGAAAACTGTTAGAACTCGTGAGCAAGGTTTCAGGGGAAACCGAAACGCGTAGAGTTTTTCTGAGTACTGGCTTGCTGAATATGAAATAAAAATATAACTGATTCACTGCACACCTGCCTCTGGTCTCGTGAGTGCGCGAGGAATCCCGGTGGGGACAAAGGAGGAATACGTAACGACTTGGCTCTGTCGTACCTTGAACGCACCGCCTAACGAGCGCCCAGGAACCTGAAAGCGGGCCGCTTTTGGAAACATATATATATATATATAGGCCCGAAACGCGTCGCAAGAACTGTCTGAAGGTTGGGGGCAACAACTCCTTTGTGCTATATTCATCCATCTCGAGTGCATCCCACAAAAGGCAAACCCTTCAATGAATATTTTCCGGCCCGCCAGGTCGAGGGAAGCACCACCGCGCTACACACAGCGGGTCCGCGGCTGTTTATTGGGGCAGCCAAGTGCGTGAGTAGTGGATGTGCACTATCAAGGAGTTTGCTTGTCTCCGTGTACCATGCAGTAAGAAACTTTCAAATTTTTACAATTGCAGCAAGCAACCCACTTGGGTTTGAAATTGACTTTGAAACTACCAGGCCCAGGATGCTTTGAGACGGCGTTCATTAGCCGGCCCACAAGGGCGTGACCATGTTAATAAATCATTTAAGGGAATCACCTGGCAGTGATGCTTGTTTGTTTTGTGACAGTTGCCAGAGAAGAAGGGCGCAAGGCCCGAAACGCGTCGCAAGAACTGTCTGAAGGTTGGGGGCAACAACTCCTTTGTGCTATATTCATCCATCTCGAGTGCATCCCACAAAAGGCAAACCCTTCAATGAATATTTTCCGGCCCGCCAGGTCGAGGGAAGCACCACCGCGCTACACACAGCGGGTCCACGGCTGTTTATTGGGGCAGCCAAGTGCGTGAGTAGTGGATGCGCACTATCAAGGAGTTTGCTTGTCTCTGTGTACCATGCAGTAAGAAACTTTCAAATTTTTACAATTGCAGCAAGCAACCCACATGGGTTTGAAATTGACTTTGAAACTACCAGGCCCAGGATGCTTTGAGACGGCGTTCATTAGCCGGCCCACAAGGGCGTGACCATGTTAATAAATCATTTAAGGGAATCACCTGGCAGTGATGCTTGTTTGTTTTGTGACAGTTGCCAGAGAAGAAGGGCGCAAGGCCCGAAACGCGTCGCAAGAACTGTCTGAAGGTTGGGGGCAACAACTCCTTTGTGCTATATTCATCCATCTCGAGTGCATCCCACAAAAGGCAAACCCTTCAATGAATATTTTCCGGCCCGCCAGGTCGAGGGAAGCACCACCGCGCTACACACAGCGGGTCCGCGGCTGTTTATTGGGGCAGCCAAGTGCGTGAGTAGTGGATGCGCACTATCAAGGAGTTTGCTTGTCTCCGTGTACCATGCAGTAAGAAACTTTCAAATTTTTACAATTGCAGCAAGCAACCCACATGGGTTTGAAATTGACTTTGAAACTACCAGGCCCAGGATGCTTTGAGACGGCGTTCATTAGCCGGCCCACAAGGGCGTGACCATGTTAATAAATCATTTAAGGGAATCACCTGGCAGTGATGCTTGTTTGTTTTGTGACAGTTGCCAGAGAAGAAGGGCGCAAGGCCCGAAACGCGTCGCAAGAACTGTCTGAAGGTTGGGGGCAACAACTCCTTTGTGCTATATTCATCCATCTCGAGTGCATCCCACAAAAGGCAAACCCTTCAATGAATATTTTCCGGCCCGCCAGGTCGAGGGAAGCACCACCGCGCTACACACAGCGGGTCCGCGGCTGTTTATTGGGGCAGCCAAGTGCGTGAGTAGTGGATGCGCACTATCAAGGAGTTTGCTTGTCTCCGTGTACCATGCAGTAAGAAACTTTCAAATTTTTACAATTGCAGCAAGCAACCCACATGGGTTTGAAATTGACTTTGAAACTACCAGGCCCAGGATGCTTTGAGACGGCGTTCATTAGCCGGCCCACAAGGGCGTGACCATGTTAATAAATCATTTAAGGGAATCACCTGGCAGTGATGCTTGTTTGTTTTGTGACAGTTGCCAGAGAAGAAGGGCGCAAGGCCCGAAACGCGTCGCAAGAACTGTCTGAAGGTTGGGGGCAACAACTCCTTTGTGCTATATTCATCCATCTCGAGTGCATCCCACAAAAGGCAAACCCTTCAATGAA
>NC_140587.1:88503547-88506047 GCF_964204655.1 Triturus cristatus | reverse complement strand
CAAGAATAACATTGATACAGCCAATTTTGAAAACCTACCGGATGTATACGAAATCAGCAAAGAACTGGTAACAAAGAAAAGTGACTACTCCAAAAAAGTCACCTATTGGAAATACCCAAACGAAAAGTATAAATGTGACTTGTGTGGAGACATATTGGGAACTTTCAAAGAATTGAGAAAACATGTCTCCAACAAGCATAAAGGCTTCTATCTCAAAACCTATTGCTCAAAATGTGACAAAGAAGACGAATACCACAATATTGCATGCCACTATGCAAAATGTAAAGGAAGACCTCAAAAAGGAGAGTTGTCATTCCTGTGCAGCTACTGTGACCTCAGATTTGGAACAAAGATTGGAGTTTCACAACATGCTCGGCACGCGCATCCAAGAGCGCAAAATGAGGCTAGACTGGCAGCTCTAGCAAGCAGCAAACCATCAAAACTATGGTCACAGGAGGAAATACTGCTATTAACAGAATTGGAAAAAGTGTACGAGAACAAAAGAAACGTTAATGCGCTGATGGTCCCGCATTTTGACAATAAAAATAGTAAACAAATTGCAGAAAAAAAAAGAGATAGAAGAGATAAGAGCAAAAAATCGACAAAGGATGTACTGCAAGCATCCAATATCTCTGAGAATGACTCCTGCGATGAACCAGAGATTGCAGTAGAAGTAACAACAGAAAGGCGCAGAGACTTTATCAATCGGAAACGAGCGCCAAAAATAAAAAACTTTGATGAAGTGAATGATAGAATCACAGAAATCGAGAAGTACACAAAAAACATCCAGCATCATGATGCTGCTATGGATCTGATGGATGAGATAGTGACTTATATATCAGAAAACACCAATGATATAAGTCCTGTACCATCAAATCGTACCGAACCAACGAGCGAACCCGATAATGAACCTATGAACTCTGCTCAAGATGAGCAACAGACTGCCCCTGTACAAAACAAGATACCAAAGAAAAATAAGAAAAATGGAAGGCTCAATCAGACACACAAGAAAAACTATGCAAAAGCAAAGGGCAGTTACAAAGAATACCAGACAATGTTCCATAAAGACAAAAAGAAAATTGCCAGGATAATCACTGATGGGGCAGAAGATGCCACCTGTCAAATCAGTGCTGATGAAATCTTCCAATACTATAAAGGCATAATTGAAAAAGAAAACAAGAAAAATCCCAAATTCATCCCAATTGACCGGATACCAGATGAATGGGAAATTGGAAGTCTATGTAAAGAAATTACACTGCTCGAAGTAACTAAAGCCTTTGATGAATCAGATTTAAAGAAAGCAGTGGGGCCTGATAAGATTGGTCTGAATGACTTAAATAAAGTGCATAGCAGGCAACCAAGACTGCTGCCCAGAATCTTATCGTCTTGGCTATTGATGAGAAGAGTACCAGACAGTATTAAGAAGAACCGGTCAATACTAATACCCAAGAATGTACCGATTAGCGAACTCAAAAAGATAAGTAATTGGCGTCCAATTACCATCGGTACGGCATTCATGAAGTTGTTCACGAAAATATTAACTAAAAGACTCACATTTTTCGTTGAAATAAATATGAGACAAAAAGGCTTCATGAAGGTGCGAGGTTGTCTCGAAAATCTGACTCTTCTGCAAAACATTATAAAAGGGGCACGAAAGAACAGAAGCTCGTTGGCAGTGGTGTTCATAGATATCTCAAAAGCTTTTGACTCTGTCAGCCATGGTCATATTCTACAGAGTCTTGAAAGACACAGGGTTCCATCATGCATCAGAGATATAATAAAAGACTTATACACTGACTCAACAACATTTTTCAAGGGAAAAAACAATGAAGCAACTCCAGAAATAACAATGAAGTCAGGAGTTAAGCAAGGTGACCCCACTGCTGTTTAATATTGCCATGGATCCTCTGATCTGTGATCTTCAGAAAGAAGGCAAGGGCTTCACATTTGGCTCCAATAATCTCATCAAGCAAATCACCGCTCTGGCCTTTGCCGATGACATCGCAGTACTCAGCAACACCTGGGAAGGAATGAGTACAAATCTGAAAATCATTGAAAAATTCAGTAAAACAACAGGATTAAAACTTAATGTGAAAAAAACACATGGATTTTATATAAGTCACCATAAAGATAAGATCCTAGTAAACAACTGTAAACCATGGCAATTTGAAAAACAAAACATTGAAAACATCCACCCAGGAGAAAGTGAGAGATACCTCGGACTGAACTTCGATCCACACACTGGCCATTCAAGCAACAACAAAATTAATGAAGTTCTTGTTGACTGGGCTTAACAACTCGACAATCTACCACTTAAGCCCACACAGATAATAGAAATATTCTGTCAATACTTGATCCCTAAACTGTCATTTAAACTGGAAATGACAGGAACAGAAGCGAAAACTTTAAACATTCTGGAAAGTATGTCAAACATTTTCTACACCTTCCTGCATACACATGTGATGGTCTCCTGTACTCGAAAAGATCCTTTGGGGGCCTC
>NC_140587.1:85256047-85413547 GCF_964204655.1 Triturus cristatus | reverse complement strand
CCCCGACCCGGGGCCCGGCCGGGCCCCTGGACCCATCCGGGGCTCCCGGGCCCACAGGCGCAGGGGAAGGCCCTCCGGCCACCCTGCCACACGGCAGGACCCAGTTGCCGGCTGAGGACCGAGAGGGGTCCCAGAGTACCCTGTCCCTAGTAATCCGGAGGAAGGCTACCCCCCGTTCTTGAAACCCGCGCGCTCCGAGTGACGGAGGGGACCCTAGGGGCGAACGCACCCGGCCTCCTGGAGCCCCGGCTGGGATCCGAGAGGCAAATGGACCCTCATCGGGACTTCCAGGCCTGGCCCTGCCATCTGGTCGCCCCATTGGAAAGCATTGCGCGCGACCAGATGGCCGAGGGGAAAGGAGCCACCAGGTGGCCGGCAACTGAAAGGACTCCCGCCTGCCCACCCACCAGGGGCTCGGGGTGGGGACTCTGCTTCCCGGCTGGGCCTCAGGCATGGGGAGGACCACCGGAGCTCTCGGGGCCTGGGCGTACCCGGGGGAGGACTGCCCGGGACCCGTGGAGCCCGTCCCTCGGCACTTTGCCATGCCGCGGCCCAGAGGAGGGAAGCCCCGGGGGCCTGGGAGGATGTTGCCCGGGCGTAGCCCATCTGGTCCCCGGCAATGAACCACACAGCCCCGGCATGGGTGTTCCGGCATACCCTGCCCCTACTAATCCGGAGGAAGGATACCCTCCTTTCTTGTAACCCGCGCGCTGCGAGTGACGGAGGGGACCCTAGGCGCGGACGCGCCCGGCCTCCTGGAGCCCTGGCTGGGATCCGGGAGGCGAATAAACCCTCATCGGGACTTCCAGGCCGGCCCGGCCATCTGGTCGCCCCATTGGAAAGCATTGCGCGCGACCAGATGGCCGAGGGGAAAGGAGCGACCGGATGGCTGGCAACTGAAAGGGCTCCCGTCTGCCCGAGCCATAGCGGTAGGGCTCCCGCCTGCCCACCCTCACACCAAGGGCTCGGGGGGGACTCTGCTTCCCGGGTTGGCCTCGGGCACGGGGAGGACCACCGGAGCTCTCGGGGCCTGGGCGCCCGGGGGAGGACTGCCCGGGACCCGTGGAGCCCGTCCATGGGCACTTTGCCATGCCGCGGCCCAGGGGAGGGAAGCCCCGGGGGCCTGGGAGGATGTTGCCCGGGCGTAGCCCATCTGGTCCCCGGCAATGAACCGCACAGCCCCAGCATGGGTGTTCCGGCATACCCTGCCCCTACTAATCCGGAGGAAGGATACCCCCCTTTCTTGTAACCCGCGCGCTGCGAGTGACGGAGGGGACCCTAGGCACGGACGCGCCCGGCCTCCCGGAGCCCTGGCTGGGATCCGGGAGGCGAATGGACCCTCATCGGGACTTCCAGGCCGGCCCGGCCATCTGGTCGCCCCATTGGAAAGCATTGCGCGCGACCAGATGGCCGAGGGGAAAGGCGCGACCAGGTGGCCGGCAACTGAAAGGGCTCCCGTCTGCCCGAGCCATAGCGGTAGGGTTCCCGCCTGCCCACGCAGGGCTCCGTGGCTGCAGGGCTCCGGGGCTGCAGGGCTGCAGGGCTCCAGGGCTGCAGGGCTCTGGGCCTGCAGGGCTCCGGGGCTGCAGGGCTCCGGGGCTGCAGGGCTCCGGGGCTGCAGGGCTCTGGGCCTGCAGGGCTCCGGGGCTGCAGGGCTCCGGGCCTGCAGGGCTCCGGGGCTGCAGGGCTCCGGGGCTGCAGGGCCCTGGGCCTGCAGGGCTCTGGGCCTGCAGGGCTCCGGGGCTCCGTGCTGAAGGGCTCCAGGGTCTGCAGGGCTTTGGGGCTACAGGCCTCGGGGGACGCCCGGGGGACCCATGGAGCCCGTCCTGGGCACTTTGCCTCGCCGCGGGCTGGAGGAGGAAGCACCCGACGCCCCGGGGAAGTGCCGTCCGGGCTTGGCCCATCTGGTCCCCGCCTGAGAACCGCAATCCCCAGGAGGGGTGTCCCGGCATACCCTGCCCCTACTAATCCGGAGGAAGGCTACCCACCTTTCTTGTAACCCTCGCGCTCCGAGTGACGGAGGGGACCCTAGGCGCGGACGCGCCCGGCCTCCTGGAGCCCTGGCTGGGATCCGCGAGGCGAATGGACCCTCATTGGGACTTCCAGGCCGGCCCGGCCATCTGGTCGCCCCATTGGAAAGCATTGCGCGCGACCAGATGGCCGAGGGAAAGGTGCGACCAGATGGCCGGGACCGGAAGGACTCCCAGCTGCCCACACCGAGCCATAGCGGTAGGGCTCCCGCCTGCCCTTGCAGGGCTCCGGGGCTCTGCACCAGGGTCCCTTGTCCCGGGCAGATGGACACTTGGCAGGCCGCAGGACGTGGGATCCCAGGCCCTGACCAAAAATCAGGAGGCCCGGGGCCGGTCCCTGCTTCTCAACACAGCCAGGCTGGGGAGGTCGGGGAGCCTGCCCAAGCACGAGGGACCCGTCCCGGGCACACAGTCCATGAGGTTGTGCGCTCGTTTTCCACAATTTTCTTCAGAATAGTGCGTAGTTGCGCTAGGTAAAGTCCGCCCAGCCCTACTCAGGATGTGCTCTCGTTTTCCACAAATGTTTTCAAAATTCTGCGTAGTGGCGCTACGCAAAGTCCGCCCAGCCCTACACTATGCCAATGTTCCAACAACTCATAGCATAGAGTCATATTTGAGGTGGATTACAAACACAACATATCGTAATTGGCGTATTCTTTTTAGACGATGCACTTTGCACTTTATGTTCGCCCCCCTTCTTCAAGGGGATGGAATCAGGTTTTACCTCTGTGTGGGTGCAACAACTTTTCTATTCAAAGCACCAGTCATTTATCTTTGTTTGTGCTCTTTATATCAAATGCCAAGGCGCCGCTTTCTGGTGCTGTTACTGCAAAAGGCTACGGTGAGACAGCACAAAGAAAGGCTAATCTTTTTGCAGTCCATAGGATCCCTGGAAATTTACTTTGCTGTACTTAATTTTTATAAAAGCAGCTTTTTATATCAGGAGGAGATATGACTTATAATTAAGAGTATGTTTAAACTTTTTGCCCTGGCAATATTTTTTTATTCAAACTGTGTCATTTTGGATATGCCCAATATTTAATGTGTATTTTTAACTGATGTTTTATTATTGTGCTTTTATGGCTTTCTCGACGAAATAAAGTCTGTCTTGACTGACTGAAAATGTATCATGAACTCTACTTCGAGGTTTAGGCGCATAATTTGGATTGGTTTACCTTTATATTCTGTATTTGCTTTTTTATATTAGCCGTGCACACCATATTAAATTACCCATTTTGATTGGAGCCTGCCTGTTGTATACCGTTTGTTTGCTTGCCTGACACTCTTCTTTACAGCCTTGTAATTGGTCGCTGCAGGTCTAGCATAATTTCCGTTCCCCTGTGTGGAGCAGGGACCAAGCAGTGATTGATTGAATTTTATCAGTGCTCGTCCGCTGCTCCCCACGTGATTGAGGTACTATTTTGTACTTTGTAACTTTTAGTGCCCTGCAAACAGAAGGGGCACGACTGGCAAAACGTGCCTAGCAGTACAAGCAAAATTGCAAAGATTTATTTTCTATGGTTAACTTTCTTTAATCTTGCTAAGTATTATTTTCTCACTTTGCGCTCATGTTTTCTTTTGTTTTTGCTCGTGGGCGCTATTACACTTACATTAACACTAACACACTAACATTAACACACTAACACTGTCACAGTAACATCAGTCAGGGGACCAAATACAGCTAAAATGCATTCACATTTAGGCCAATAGTTTGAAGCTCGGCATTGCCGAGATCTATTGACTTTGCCAATGCTGGTCTTGCTTAGCTTTAGCTTAGCACCACCTGGGCCCTTAATTTGGCACCAGCCCTAGTTTTGTTGGTTATTGTCTGAATACCTTGTTCCCCTTTCTACCCCTCCATCCGGTAGACTACATATGGGGGTGTTCACTGAAAGCTTCCCAGAATCTAACCATCATTTCTTTGATGCTGACAGAACAAGGTGAGAGCTGAGAAGCAGAAAATTGCAGCCGAGATTGAAAACCTGCGCAAGCTCCTGAGACACAAAGAGCAGACACTGTACCAGAGACTGGAGCAGATGGAGAAGACCATTACCATGGAAGAAAATGCAAATATCTCCAAACTGTCCAATCAAGTCAGTTCTCTTAATGCCTTGATGACAGATCTAGAAAAGAAATGTGAGGAATCAGCGTTAGACCTCCTGAAGGTGAGACACTGCTTGGTAAATAGAAGAAAATACAGAAGTGATACATTCATATGGTGTGTGAGGCATTGAATGTAAGTGGAGAACATGAATGATCAACACACAGGGTTAATTTACACTGACCTTCTGTATATCGACAGCCCAACACGGTATTAAGAAATGCTGTACTACGTCAAATGATCCCATTCAGAAAATTACACTGCGTTGTGTCACATGACCTCATTCAGAATGTGGTTATAGATTATTTTTTATTGCTAAACATCTCCTATGGAGGTCAACAATGAAGATCCTTAAAAACAGTGTAAATTATAAATACATTTCAATTTTATTCCTATGCTGAAATATGATATAGTACAATACAATATTCTTAGTTGATGTAACCAACACTAACCAAACCAGGCCAGATATACCCACTCAACCAGGTAAAAAAGGGAAACCTAAGCTAAAAGCTTAACTGGCAGCAAGAAGAAAGAAGTCCACAGGAGAGACACCAGAAAGTGGGAAGTCGGGATCGGGAGATTTAGTTGATAGCACAGAAGGAATAAGCGAACAGACTGTGTGGGTCACAAAGCTAGTGGTGGACTTGCAGATCCAAATGAGGGACATAGTTAAGGATGAACTTAAACCACTTTTAGAAAGGGTTGGCAGGTTGACTTCACTTTTTAATGACTGGTTAAACACTAGGGAGGCAACACTCAGTAATGTAGATCCTGAAGCTAGAACAGGTGATCAGATTACCACAAATATTCCCGTGGCTATCCCAGAGCCCATAAACCGTGAGCACCTCCTGTTGCAAGTACCGAGCGAGAGACAGCAACCTGCGGTTTCTACTAGATATAGCAACACAAGGTCACCTGCTACCACACATAACCAAGCCAACTGTCCATCGTTATTCCAACAACCTAGAAGACAGTGGCAACCAAATAGACAGCAGGCAGGGGCGGATGCTTTTACACGCATAGAAGCCACAAAGGATAATCTCTCTCGATCAGTCATTAATCTTCCCCCTGTACCAACCCCTTTTGTTTTAATCCTTGCAGGTACACCAGAACTTAGAAGGGATCAACATGAAACTCATGAGGAACTCAAGAACACATGTGTACACTGGCTTGCTAATCACAGGCATTTTAGCTATGATCAGGTGGAAGAGATTTTAACAGCACGCAGAGTAGGTTGGATAGGCAGGTGACCTAAGGATCTACATGGAGACTGTATAGTGATTAATTTTAGAAACCCTTTTTTGGCTCGAGAAGTCTTATCTAGAGACAATAGGAGACAATTAGGTACTATCCAAGTTCTCCCATTGGGTTGTTTTTAGCCCCCTAATAGGGTCCACCAAGATACAAGGTACTACGAGTGGGACTGGAGAGGTGATGCTAATATTTGCGAGCTAACTCCCCCGGTTCAGTATTGGCCAAGGCAACCTACTTTTAACGTCCCTATAGCAAATAGGTACAGTAGTCTGGAAGGCGTAGATTGACTTGAAGTTCAGGCCCTAAACATCAAAGCCCAACCCTGGCTCCCGCCACTGATAACTAGGGCAAAGGTTTTTCAACAGGACCCTGCATGCCATGTGAGGAAGGAGAACCTTGCGGGTGCATGAGCGGCTCCCCAGGCTCAAACCCCGACGGCTGTGATATGGTCCCGACTGGCAACCAAAAATCTCCATTAACTTGAGGGACTGATTTGAAGGAAAACATCGGACCAAACAAGGCCCTATCCCAACTAACCCCCACAGTGGCTAACAAAGCCTATTGCCCTAATTGCCCAAAGACAAGGGTCCTTTCTTGGAACATAGCGGGTCTGAATAGTAAGGTAGATGACCCCAATTGGGACCTTTTCATTGATCAACATGAGATCTGCATGTTTCAGGAGACGTGGGCCAGAGGGGATGTTTCAAAACTGGGCTTTGCCACCTTTAGCATCCCTGCAACAACTTGGGGAAAAGGGAGACCATCGGAAGGGCTTAGTATATGGGTGGGAGTACTCCTATGCTGTACGGCCAAACAGATTGACACAGCCTCTATTGATATCTTGTGTGTCATTTTGTATTTCCCTTCAAAGATCTCTATGGTCCTTCTAAACGTGTACTCTAGACCAGTCAGCCAGGGCAAGGAGTCAAAAACATTGGAAGATCTAAATACTTTTTTTTGCCACCATTGCAGATGAACATATGGTGATTCTAGGAGGGGATTTTAATTGCCAGCTCAAGCCACTTGAGGGAATGCACTATGATAGCCTTTATGATGAGGATAAATATTGGGCTATTCCGGAGACTAGGTGTCCGCCGGTTAAAAAATGGTACCCTCTGGTGATGCAGATGATCTGTCTTGTCCTGAATCACTCCTTAAAAGCTTGTAACGGTAGAACACCTTCTGACACTTCCTGCAATATTACCTTCCATAGAAACGATCGAGGTTCTTTATTGGATTATATTTTAATTGACTCTAAATCCTGGCACAGGCTAATCGATTTTAAAGTTATATCACGGTTTGATAGTGATCACAATGCCCTAGTACTTGAACTCAATGAGTTTAATCCTAGGAGTGTCACAAGTACTTATAACCCCATCGATGATAGGCTGACACTCTCAAACTGCAGGAGAAGAGTACGCTGGTCGGATATTAGTCAGTCACAAGCCAAACTTAGCGCCCTTTATGAAGCTATGATTCCTGTGCTTCTGATTGCATCTAACTCAATTTCCCTCAATGGGTAGAGAATCGATCCCCAGATGGCTGCCATGAACCATGTCAAACAAGGAGTAGTCACAGTAGACTTTTTTTTTCCCTTCAAAAATCAACAGGCCAAACCAGAAGATCCCCCATCCGTGGTATAACGAGCAGTGCCGCAAATCCAAAAGAACCTTGGTACTGTCTATTAAGGCTAATGACATCCCTTAATTAAATCATCAAGAACGGCCTATAAGGCCGCAGTTACAGAGGCTAAAAAAGGATGGGAATCTGATAAGTGGGACACTTTGAGAAGTTCCCTGGGTTCTAGGGACATGAGGACCTTCTGGAAAACTGTTAACATAGGTAGCTCTGGTGCCAAACCACCAATAGAGCCGAATCTGGATGCAGAGGTCTGGCGGGATCACTTTAAGGCCCTTTATTCAAGGGGAGAGACACTGGAAGAAGGGGAAACTAAGGGATGCTCTGTGGGGTTTAATTATCCGATCCGAACAGAGCTCTCCAATGATAACGATTGTGAAATTCCCAGTATAACTCTAAATGAGATCAGCGGTGCTCTTTCTAAAATAGCCCCAGGCAAAGCCCCTGGATTAGATAAGATCCCTGGGGATATATTTTGTAGTGAACCGACTATACGGGCGGCATACCTTTGGGTGTTATTCAATGCCATACTCCAAGGCATGAAGATCCCTGCCAGTTGGGCTGGGGCCGAAATAATTCCCATCCACAAAAAGGGCTCACTGTTGCTGCCAACCAATTTTAGGCCAATTAGCCTTATTAACATTACGCAAAAACAATTGTGCTGGTGTTGCTGCTTAGGCTGGATAGCTGGATGGAGGAACAGAAAATACTTACCCCCCTACAGGCAGGGTTTCGAGAAAAAATGTCCAAACTGGACCAAATCCTCAGGCTACAAATATTATACTGGAAGACCGTATGTTTGGAGGGTGGCAGCCTTTACTTAATATTTGTAGACCTGAGGTCAGCTTTTGATTTAGTCCCTAGAGAAAAGCTGTGGGCAGTTCTTCAGGAGATGGGGGTTCCACCATATCTATCCCAAGTTATAAAACGGCTCCACGAGAACAATTATGCCCAAATCAGGTTTGGCAAGGAGGGAAAGCTAACAGCTCCCATCCCGATAAATTGTGGTGTTCGACAGGGTTGTGTGCTTGCCCCCACTCTTTTTCGCCTTTATATTAATGGTCTAGTAGACTTTCTGTTTGCAGAGAAAGATCTTGATGCCCCTAAGTTGGCATCACGCAAAATCCCTGCAATGATGTTTGCCGACAATACCATATTAGTCTCCAAATCACCTATGGGAATCCAGAGGGTACTCAATAAATTCGAAGCATTCTGTAACGAGAGAGGAATAATCTACAGAAAACCCCATTTATGGCATTTAACATCACTAAAAGTACCCGAGCAAATCCCACTCTAAACGGAATACCCCTCGAAAGAGTTTCCTCTTTCGATTATCTCGGCATCACCATCACAGAGACCATGGATTGGGGGGCGCAAATTAAAAAATCAACTCTGAAATTGGCACAATCGTCAGGCGGCCTAATGAAGGTTTTTCGCACGTCCAACCACAAACCGGTGAGCCCTGCTATTGAAATATATAAGGTTCAAGCAAGGGGAGGGAATTATATGGTGCTGAATTATGGGGCCATTGTAGCTCTGACTGCCTCACCCGGATAGAAAAAAACTTTCTTAGACAGTTGTTTAACCTCCCACAGAGCACCCCTCTCACCCCGCTCCGATTAGATCTGGGTGTAAGGGCAATCGCAGAAGAATCTAATCTCAGACCTCTTTTATATTGGCGGCGTCTGTGGGTCACTCCAGAACTATCAGTGTACAGGGAGGAACTAAAAGAAGTGATTAACCTACGGGGGGCGGGTAAGCTCCTGTGGCTTGCGTACATACAGCACATGACAGCTAGTTTGGGGTGGGATGATCTCTGGGGTGACCCGGAGCTCGCCTGCTCCTCACTTTCAAGGAAATCATTAAAGGTCCACTACGGGGAGTTCAATCTAGCACAGCTCCACCGTAACCCCCTAATAGTCAAGTTGACCTCAGCTTTTGTAGAAATTAAAGATAGATATAACTTTGAGCCGGCCTTGGATGATATCCAGCCGGCAGCTGCAAGAAAGCTTTTTCTTCAATTCAGATATGGGTTCCTGCCTCTTCGCTCTTTTACACACAAATGGGGAGGTCTGCAAGCTTTGAAATGCCCAGCATGCGACTGCCCCGCGGAGACAGTCCTTCACGTGTTTTTTAGTTGCCCCGTATATCAGAAGGCAAGAAAGCGCTGGTTGGTACAGATTTGCAGAAACTTAGGAACCAGGAGTTGCTCTGAGGCCTTCAGGATTCTGAAACATGACTGTAGCACCCCAATAGTATACTCAGTAGCAGGATTCCTTTTTTCCATGTGGTGTGCCCGCAGAGCACTTTTAAAATTATCTTAAATAGTACAGACAATGGCTCTGCACAAAGGAAATGGGGTTTCTTCCTAAGGACCCCCCTATATTATTGGCAATCTGTAAAGGTACGCATCCATGGACCCATTCTGCACCTATGCCCTATTGTCTAATGACTAGCTGTACCTGAGTTACGTATTCAGTGTTTGGTATCACACCTGTGGAGAAACTGACTTTTTAATCAATCATTTGTTTTAACTATTTATTTACTGTGCATTATGCACTTTTAAATTCTAGTACTGTTTTTCGCCCTGATTAATTTATTCTCATACTAGATGTGATTATTTCCTGGTGAAATAACCCGAAATGAGGGCACCTTAGAATTATGGCAGGCAATACATTTTTTTACAAATATTTGCCACATATAATGTCCATATACTGTTTTAATTAAATCCTTTCTATGTAGTATCTGAGACTATATTTTAGGATAAATTGATCTTTTAAATTATTTATTAATTTCGCACTATCCACTTTCAACGTGAGCACTGCCTCCTGTCCTGACCAATCCACTGCCATACTCGAAGCAATCAATTTATCTGGTGAAGTAAACTGATTAGAGGACATCCTAAAACTGTGTTAGGCAATCTTTATCAACTAATATTTGTGCCAAGTTATGCCTACTCTTGTTTAATCAACTGTCTTTTATTTTAACGTCTTTTTAAAAAAAAAACATGAAAAAATTTGTATGCATTGTCATTTGCACTTTGAAGGTCATACTGGCCGAAATAAAGTTTTATTGATTGATTGATTGATATTAACACATTCGATACATTTCTAATTAATTCTATTATTTATTGAACTTAAATAAATAGAGTGAGCCCTGGTTACATCCATTAATTGGTTGAGACTCTGAATATAATTACTACAGTGTGTGCAGTTTTCATTTGAAAGAGACTATCAGTGATAGATTCCTTACCTTAGAATTACCCCAGGCGTCAGACTGGAACTGGAGAATTTTTCTTAGCAGTACCCCTGCCCGTCGGTAGGTGGCGTCGGTCACCTTCACTTCCGTCGTTGGCGTCGTGGTTGCCGGAATGACGTCACGGTGTCTACTTAGTTGCCGCCCCTGCGCTCTGACATCAGTTTTTTCTTTTTCCGCGCCAGCCTTGTGCAGATCCGCAGATAGCTACCCCTTTAGTCACTATTTTTACTAAGATTTTTCTTGACTTTTGTTGACTTCTTTTTGAGTCTTTTGACTCCTGGTGGGCAAGGGAAGTCCCATTGACAGACCGGGTTCAAGCCGTACGAGGCCTGTAACTGCCTGATGTCTGGAGGTCGACCACGACCCGAAGTCATGCTCCGACTGCCGGGTTATGAATCCAAAGTCTTTGCGGGAGCGCCCCAAAAGCTCTTGGAGGCCTGGCAGTTGGCTCCTTGCCGTTCGAGATCCCGGTCGAGAGTAAGGTCTTGGGACTGGTCTCAGAGCCATCACCACCATTCGACATCGAAGTCTTCGAGATCCTCTGGTAAGTCCAAGCACAAGAAGAAGGTGAAGAAGCAGCGTCGCTCTTCGCCTCCTCCCCGTCTGTCGTCCGATGCGACGTGGGACACGGAGCGGCGTCGCTCTCCAGCTCCGCCTTCATAGCCTGCTCCTGGGACGGCTCCGTGCTACCCTTCCTTTCCCAGTGCCAGAGCGTCCCCTGCCAAGCTTCAAGACTTTTACGATGGCTTCACTGCATCTCTGTGAAGCCTGACTCCGCTGGTGCACCTTCGGGCCCCGCTGACTTGGCTGAGGGCCCTGAGACTCAATTAATCAATTAAGGTAATTGTAAACGCACAACTCACCCATAAGGCTCTCAATGCGCGGGGTGGGTCCGCTGATCTGTTTAGCCGAACAGCCAGGTCTTGAAAGTCTTCCTGAAGGTGATCAGGGAGGGGGCGCATTTGATGTCTTCCGGGAACTCATTCCAGGTCTTGGCCGCAATGTGGGAAAAGGATCTTCTGCCTGCTTTGGCTTTGCGGATGCACTGGGTTTCGGTCAGTGCGAGGTTGGAAATCGGAGATCTCTTTTGGGTATGTGGAAGTTGATTCTGTCATTGAGGTATATGGGTCCGGTGTTGTGTAGGCATATGCAGGCGTGGGTGAGGATTTTGAAGGTGACTCTTTTCTCCACGGGGAGCCAGTGGAGCTTTCGTAGGTGTTGGCTGATGTGTTTGTGCCGGGGGATTCCGAGTACGAGTCTGGCGGAATAGTCCAGTCTGCTGGTGATGAGTGCGTGGGTAACTGTCTTCCTTAACTCAGGAGGGATCCATTTGAAAGTCTTGCGAAGGATGCAGAGGGTGTTGAAGCAGCTGGAGGTGATGGCATTGACCTGTCGGTTCAGGGTGAGGGATAAGTTGAGTACGATACTGAGGTTTTTGGTGTGGTCCGAGGGGGTCGGTGAGTTCCGAGGGCGGTCAGCCACCAGGTGCTGTCCCATGCTGAAGGGGTGGTTCCTAGGATGAGGACTTCTGTCATCTCTGCGTTGAGCTTTAGGCAGCTGTTGGTCATCCAGACTGCGAGGTCCTGCATTCCTTTCTGGAAGTTGAGTTTCCCAGTGGTGGGGTCTTTGGTGAGGGAGAGGATGAGCTGGGTGTCGTCAGCTTAGGATACGATGTTGAGGCTCTGGTGGCTCCAGCTCTGATGCCAGAGGGCCCTCGAGGAGCCAGGCCTGGATCCGGATCGACACCGGTCGACCTGACGACACCGTGCGGTGGCAGAGGGTAGAGATGCAGCAAAATTCACAATCAGATGTGGGCTGGATACAGCCAACTCACTGGGCAGAATGGTTTCCACGTCAGAAGCCCGGAGGCGCTACACCTGGTTGAGGACATCTGTTTTTTTCTGGGGATGTCCAATCCACCCTTCTGGACATGCCCTTTGATGGCCATCGCCTTTTAGACGACAAGGCAGACTTGGTGCTCAAGCGCTTTAAGGATTCTAGAGCTACAGCCTGGTCCTTGGGCCTCGTGGCGACCTCTTGCCTCTATGGGTCTGGGAGCGGACAGGCCAGTCCACCTACAATCCCCCTACAAACCCCCTGCAGCAGCCTCCAAACCCTCCTAGTCTGACCTTTCAGGGCCACCAGAGGCCAGTGGGTGGCAGAATTGGCCATCACCTCCCCCACTGGCACACCATCACGACAGACAGGTGGAATTTGCAGATAGTCCAAAGGGGCTACTCCCGCCCCTTCGAGACTACTCCTCTCGCCATGCCATCATCTTTCCATCGCATGTCAGAGGATCAATTGACACTTCTCCGCCAGGAAGTCATAGCTCTCTTGGCCAAGGGAGCTATTGAAAGGCTGTGTGAGAAGTAGGTCGTGGTTGCTGCTCCCACTACTTTCTGGTACCCAATAAGGACAAAGGCCTGCGTCCTATACTAGACCTCAGGGCCCTCACCCGCTTCCTCCAGAAGGAGAAGTTCAAAATAATCATGTTGGCTCAGGGCTTGTCTGCCCTCGACCCTGGAGACTGGATGGTTGCATTGGACTTGCAGGATAAATGTTTTCATATCCCCGTCCTGCCGGTCCACAGGCATTACCTATGGTTCACGGTGGGCCATGAGCATTTTTAGTTCACCGTGCTCCCTTTTGGCCTTACCAGCACCCCTCGGGTGTTCATGAAAGGGATGGCAGGGGTTGCAGCTCATCTGCGCAAATTAGGGGTACTAGTCTTCCCCTAGCTCGATGAGTGGCTGTTAAAGGCGAACTCGCACCAGGCTGTCGTCTCCCACCTCCAGACTACGGCGGACCTCCTGCATTCACTGGGATTTATTATCAACATGCCTAAGTCACACCTGACCCCCTCTCAGAAGCTCCTTTTCATTGGAGCGGTTCTGGATACGGCACAGTTTCAGGCTTATCCTCCCAAACAGCGAGTCCGGGATATTCGGGCTATGATACCGATCTTTCAGCCTCTATCCCGGATTTTGGTGAGAATGACCTTGAGGCTGCCGGGCCTCATGGCCTCCTGCATCATTTTGGTAGATCATGCTAGGTGGCATGAGTGGGCTCTGCAGTGGGACCTGAAGTTCCAGTGGGCGCCGTATTGGCAATCTTTCCGACTTGGTCCAGATCTCGCAGGGGACTGCACATCAATTGCAGTGGTGGCTAGTGAGCCAGGATTGGGTCAGCGGCAAATCCCTGTCCCTTCCACAACCAGAGCGGACAGTGGTGACCGATATGTCACTCGTGGGAAGGAGCGGCCACCTGGGAGATGTGGGAAGCAGAGGACTCTGGTCTCCAGCAGAGTCCTGCCTCCACATCAACCTTTTGGAGCTCCGGGAAATTTGTCTGGTACTCAAGGCATTTCTTCCCTCTATCAAAGGAAGAGTGGTGCAGGTGTTCACAGACAACAGCACCGCCATGTGTTACTGCAACAAACAGGGCAGGGTGCGGTCATGGGCCCTATGCCAAGAGGTTCTTTGCATTTGGACATGGCTGGAACATCAGGGCATGTCCCTGGTGGTTCAACACCTGGCAGGTTCTGTGAATGAGAGCGCAGACAAGCTCAGCCATCGGTGCATGATGGATCACGAATGGTGTCTTCACGCGGAGCTGGTGAAGGTCTCTTTCAGCAGTGGAGAGAGCCTTGGTTGGATCTGTTCACCACCGAAGAGAACGCGCAATGTCAGCAGTTCTACCCTTTTGAATTTCAAAGGTAGCTCTTGCTCGGTGATGCTTTTCATCGTGAGTGGACTTGCGGCCTCCTATATGCCTTTCCGCCGATACCCCCTCTGCCCTGAGTGCTGAAGAAGATCAGGCGTGACCGGGCTCAAGTCATTCTTGTGGCTCTGGACTGGGCACGATGAGTCTGGTATCCCGAGCTCTTGAGCATGGCCATCGATCCTCCGATCAGACTGCCTCTTCAGGAGGATCTTCTGTCACAACAGCAGGGGATGGTCCTCCACTCAAACCTGTCCAGCCTCCACCTCCTTGCACGGAGATTAAGCGGCGGCAATTGACAGCTTTTGTCCTTCCACCCGAAGTCTGTAATGTCATCTTGGCAGCCAGGCGTCCCTCAACCAAGTTTGTATACGCCTGTAGATGGAACAAGTTTGTGACATGGTGCACAGCAAGGGCTGTGGAGCCCCTTTCTTCCCCTCTTTCAGAGGTTCTCTTGTATATACTTTCTTTGGCCCGGCAGAGTTCTGCCCTGGATACTCTTAAAGACTAAACAATATCTGCCTTTCTTCGCCTTCCTGATCAGCCTTCTCTTTCCAAGTCCCCTATTGTAAATAGATTATTCATCTCTTTCTCCCTTCTATAATGCCCCAGTGGGACTTGAATCTTGTCTTGGTGTTCCTTATGGTTGCTCCTCAGCATACCTGTCCTATCAGACTTCTTACTCTGAAGACTGCCTTCCTTGGCATCATCACCTCTGCTCGCAGAGTGAGTGAGCTTCAAGCTCTATCATATAAACCTCCTTTTCTTTCTGTTCATCAGGACAAATTAGTCCTTTGTACAAGGGCCTCTTTTCTCCCTAAAATTGTTACACCTTTCCACATAGGACATTCCATCACTCTGCCCATCTTTTTCCCACCCCCGCACTCTTCTAAGGAGGAGGAGAAATTCCACTGTCTGGACCCAAAATGGGCGCTGTCTTTCTATCTAGGCCTCACTAAAATTTCCGTGTGGGCGATCAACTCTTTGTTGGCTACGTGGGTGCCAAGAAAGGTCGGGCTTTGCAAAAGCGCACCATCTCTCGATGGGTTGTCCTATGCATCAAAATCTGCTACTCCTCAGCGAAGAAAGAAGGTCCAGTGGGACTGCGTGCCCACTCCTGCAGGGCTACGGCAGCTACTACTGCCTTGGGGCATGGAGTCACACTCCTTGACATCTGTCAGGCGACAACAAAGGCATCCCTGCACACGTTCACTACACATTATTGCCTGGACAGTCAAGTCTGGAGAGACAGCTATTTTGGCCGTTCTGTTCTCCAGGCCTTTCTGGTGTGAACTTGGTTCGCAGACCCACCTCCGTGGTTGGCATTCCTGGGGTATCTATTCTAAGGTAGGGAATCTATAACTTATAGTCTCTTTCAGATGAACAAGTTACTTACTTTCGGTAACGATGTCTCTGTAAGAGACATATATAGTTAGATTCCTTACCGCCCTACCCATCCTCCCTGTTCTGCGAACTGACTTCTAGGGATAAGGACTCCCTTCCAGGGCCCTAGTTATGTGCACCAGTGGTCAGAGTCTTTCATGGCTCTGTGCTTCTGGCGTGGGAAGTCATGTCTGAACCTACGTCAGCACGCAGGGGAGGCATCTAAGTAGACACTGCGATGTCCTTCTGGCGACCACGATGCCGGCGACATATGGGGAGTCGACCATCGCCACCTACCAACGTTCAGGTGTACTGCTAAGAAAAAATTCTCCGGATCAAGTCTGACGCCTGGGGAAGATTCTAAGGTAAGGAATCTATAACTAATATATGTCTCACACAGATACATCATTACCGAAGGTAAGTAATTTGTTCTTCAATCCCGCTAGCAGCGTTCCACCTTCACTTATTTACATTTAACCACAAACCACCCTTTTTCATTATATATGAATGGGGTGTTCAGCTTTCTGCAACAAGAACCTGCAGACGCACCAACCTTGGGACGTGACAAGGTACCAACCCTATTGTTTGCAGACGATACCCTGCTGGTGTCTAAGACCCCGGAGGGACTTCAGCTTCTGCTCAATAGAATTAAATCTTTCCGAGACACCAGGGGTTTGGTCATTAACACTACCAAAACTAAAATTGTATGGGTGCATTATACTCATGGTTTAAACGCACTCACATGTATTTTCATCGTTTGCAGTGTTTTACGATTATTAAGATGCATTTAATCAACGATATTTTCACAGTGAAAGGTAGTGTGCACATTCAAGTAGGATTTTACATGTATTAGAGACATTCATAATTCCTGTATGCATAATGTGCAGGGTGAAATTATACTCGTGCAAATGTAATTGTGTTTAGTTTAAGTTGCCTGGTTTGAAGGCCCAACTGTAAGTTGTCAGTTTCATTTTCCTGGGTTGCACAAGATCGTGTTCTCATCCTACTGCAGGTGCAGGAATTCAGCCTCGTTATTCTTAGATTTAAGGAGATACCCGGAATGTCTTTGAAGAAGTTTGGAAGGCGAGAAGGGAGGACTCCTTTCGTGTCTGGCCTGCCTGGGAACCAAGGCCACTGGAAGATGAAGGAAAATTTAATTAGAGCTACTGTGAAAGAAATGTTGCAATGGAAAGTTTTTTTTTTCAATAACGTATTGGGGATGAATACTGTCTTTTTGTATGATACGCAAGGACAGTGTCTTCAGACTTCTGCTGATTCTCGAAGGAGAAAGAGCATCTTAGAGCGAGCTCCATAGCCTGAAGCTAATAGACTCATTTGACGTGAGTACTTCTTAGGAAGTCAACACGTGCTGACACCTTTGGGAAATGATATAGAGAAATAAGTAGGGCCCTCATTTAGAGCAGTGTAGGGAAAGATATTTTTTCTTTGGTTTGTTTTCCTTTCAGATGAAACGAGAACTAGACGCAGCTTCTATTCTTTGCTGTACTTTGATTTTGGAGTTCATCATAATATGCCTTTTATGCCAAATGAACTATATTCGTTAAATTGGCTCTGTATTGATTTTCATGTATCTATATACTCTGATATTCAGGTGTGTTTATATTCAATTATTTTTGGCCTTATAATAAATCCACAAAATTGTAATTCGGAGTCTGTGGTCCTTTAGAGAATGACTCATTTGAAAGTCTAACCTTAAATTGTTTGCTCCCCTCTACCACTTTTAGCAAGCAAATAAAAGACCATCAGTCGTACCTTAGTAGAATGATTAGGGAAGGCAATTTGGCGTAATCAAATGGTAGCAGAGAATGGTTTGCTTCTAAAAGAGAGGGAAGAAAAGATAAATTAGGAATAGGATTGGAAGAAAATAGAGCTTGGACCGAGCAGAAGACGGCGAAGTTGATGGAGGTCGACGGACACCGACGGTGCGGCGGAAACAGTGGTAGCGTGAGTATGAATCTGTGTGGTGTGTTAGGTTGCGGTGATGAATTGTTTGTGTGATGTCTTGTTAAGTTGGAATGCTAGTTGAGTGATTGTGGGTTTATCGGTTTACTGGTCTGGATACCTGCGGATCAGGAAGTTTGGTTAGCGGACTCAAGAGAAGTCCAAGATCACGGGATAGTTTTGTATTTGTAATTGTCTGATCAAAAGTGTGGGTGTCGTAAAGCACTATTGATGATCCATTTGTGACAGGGAACTTTGTGTGGATGCAGGAGTAAGTCGCGGTAGAAAGCCTCACGTACCAGGGGTGGACTATGGCGATTGAGTGATCAACGCAGGTCGGGGGCACAGTGTACGAATGTTCTTGTAAGATTGTTCTATTGATCTTTTAGTGGACAGACAATTACTTGTTTTATGTAACTGTAAGTTATTGTGGCTGTGTAGGAGCGGTTACTGGGTTCAATAACTGAGGGGAGTGATATCTTCTCTGAAACCTCCGTCTAGACCAACACAATTTGAGGCATTAGATGCATGGATGAGAGCATTAATAGCGAAGAAAAGAGAAGCTTTGCATGGAAGAATGAAGAAAGCAATTAAGGCATATCATGATGCCAGATGGGATGCACAGTTAAAGAAATGGAGAGTAGACACCATAGAGGGAGAACGATTGTATCCATTCAGGCTGTTAGGGTCTGGAGGAAAAAGTAAGACAGAAGAGGACAGTGATACAGATGACAGTTTTCTTGATAGACTGCTAGCAGAACATCAGAGCCGGAACAGACACAACGAATAGAGGAAGTGTCAGGAGTGGGACAAACAGGTTCAGAGGATCAAACCACCGGAGTAAGAGGGAGGATTTTAGTGGGACCTCAAATCCCACGAGGGTCTGGTGGAATAGGATATTCAGCTACTGAGCCAAAAGACTCTGCATGTAACATGCGGTTACCGGAAGCAGTTTCAGTATCATTCACTATTGGACAGGTGGTTTCAATATATTACCCTAGAGAGAGAATAAGTGGACATCAACAGCAGACTGGAGAAAGGGATGAGACTATATCTGGAGGGAGCCTTACAATGAGTGGAACGGGCATGGCTCAGATACCAGTGTAAGCTTGTACCCCACTGCCAGCTACAGGTGATCCATCAAGAATGGACAGTGGCTCAGAATGAAGGCGAACAGGAGCTTTGGCAAATTCTAGATCAGACATCACGATGTGGGTTCCACCGGTGAGGGAGTCAATGATACAGAGTGAGAACAGGGAGATGAGACGAGAAGCACCTAGAGTAGCACCATTGGGGCCACATGTTGTGTGTGCAGGAAACCATTGGAGAAGCCGAAGCCGGGAGAGAGAAAGTCACCCAGTTGTGCGAATGGAAGAAAGTGGGGGTACAAGGAGAACACAAAATTGCGACAGGGAGGAACTGGGAAGTGAAAGAGACCAGAAGATGATACAGGCTGCATTGAAGGCACCGTTGTTAGATGTGGTGAGATTAAAAGCAGAAATTGATGAGGTGATTGAAGGGAATCAGCCATTGGAAAGAATTGGGACTTCTAACCCAAGCGAGTTGCTATTTGTAGCTAAGGACCTTACCAGAAAGGCAAAGAAAGCTCATGATGCCTTGTCACATTTGACACGAAGGTATGAAGTGGATTTGATAAAAACTAAAATGATGCAGGGAACCTGCAGATTGAACTATAGGGATAAGGAATTGGAAGAGAAGCGAACAATAGAATTAACAGCACATATCAGAGAACTGGTGATAGCGAGGAAAGACGGTCACCCACACCCTCATCACTAGGAGGCTTGACTACGGAAACACCCTCTACGCAGGAATCAACAAATCCCTGCTATGCAAACTTCAAACCATCCAGAATGCTGCCGCAAGGCTCATCTTAGGAACACCATGCCACGAGCACATGACCCCGCACCTGCGCAGACTCCACTGGCTCCCCGTCGAGAAGAGAGTCACTTACAAACTACTCACACACACCTACAAATCACTGAACAACATCGGGCCCAGGTACCTCAACGACAGATTGAGTTTCCACTCACCAGTGAGGACCCTTCGCTCGGCCGACCTCGCCCTGGCAGAAGTCCCCCGCAACCGCCGTAGCAGATCCAGAGGCAGGGCCTTCTCCTACACCGCGGCCACGGCCTGTAACTCTCTTCCATTGGAAATACGACGTACACCAACCCTGCTGGCTTTCAGGAGTGCACTCAAGACTTGGTTTTTCAACTGACCTGAGCTGCCCTACCTCCCCACACCCCTCAGCGCCTTGAGACCCTCACGGGTGAGTAGTGCGCTTTACCAACCCCTGATTGATTGATTGATTGAGAGATTGGAAAGAATTAGATAGATGGGAAGAAAGGTGGGCCAAAAAGAAAAGTGCCAGAACTGGGATACGAATTACTCGACCTCCGGGTGGAGGAATGGGAACAACAGGAAATTTCCCTTTGAGAGAAGTACAAAAAGGAGGGTATGTACACGTGCCATGGAGTAGGGGTGATTTGGCAGCTTTCACAAATGATTTTCCTCGGCTGAGGGAAAAACCTGCTGATTGGTACAAACAATTGGATCGGTTTGTTAAGATTTCCAAAGTGTTATGGATTGACTTGAATACCTTGTTTGATATAGTGATTCCAGGTGATTTGTGGACTGCATGTAAAATTGCAGGTGAGTGACCTACTGCAGAACCAGCTAGAGATCCAGTGAATCATGGTCCTTCACCCGAGTTAATGAAGAAATATGAGCAAATGATTACCTGGTTACAATCGAAGGTAGCTCCTCAAACTGTTGATTATCTTAAAATCAATTGTACTACTCAAGATCCTAAAGAGTCGGTGCATGACTATTATGAGCGACTGTTAGTGGCTTTTAAACAGCATAGTGGATTGGAAGCAAATGATCAGAAAGACATGGGACAGTTTGTCTCGAAGTTTGTGTTGGGATTGAAATCGGATATTAGATTGATGATACAGAACCATTTCATCTGTTGGCAGAATTAAACAATCAACGAAATTCTGCGTTATGCAAAATACTGTAGTGATCAGATGGAATCGACAGAAAAGAAAGTGAAAGACAAGTTGATGTTGGTACAACTAAGGAATGCCGAAAGGCCTGATCAGATTTATGGGGTTGGAGGAGGAATGGGTCGAGGTAGAGGAAGTGGTAGAGGAATGGGTCAACAGATGGTACCTCAACCTGGACAGGGAAGAGGAAGGGGAATGGACCCAGGTACAGGAGGTGATTGGGTTGCAAATCAAAAGAGGGTTACTGCCTGCCATTTTTGTCATAAAATCGGGCATTGGAAGCCCGAGTATCGATTGAATCCAGCAAATCAAATACAGAATGAGGGAGAGGGACAGATGGTCGAAACTTTGAACATTGTGACTAGACCTAGGTCCATGTATGAGAGAAGATTTGAGCCACAAATGCAAGTACCTCAGCTGCCAAGAATACCTACGAATAATCAGGTGTATCATGAGATGCCCCACTTTGAAATTCAAGACAGATTTGACCAAACTCAAGACCTTCATGAGTATCAGAGGTGGGTGCAGGGAGATTACACTTTGGGTGCGGCTTTAGAAGTAGATCAGAGTGGATCATTTATAGATGCAGATGTCAATGTCTATCCTGTTACCTTTGTATTAGACACTGGAGCTGCACGCTCCACAGTAAGAACAGAAGTGGTTCCGAATTTATCTCTTTCAGGAGAATCGATCCAAGTGGTAGGAGTTTCTAACCAGAGAATGACTAACCCATTGACAAACGAGTTACCTGTGAGAATAGGACCATTCCAAGATAGACACCAATTGGTAATGTGCAATTCAAGTCCAGTCTGTCTCTTGGGGCGAGATCTTTTGTGTAAGCTAAATTGTACTATATCTTGCACACCGAGAGGTGTGGAGTTGCAAACCTGTGATGATGATGCAGATTTTAAAATGGCCAATATGAACTTTGTGCAGAAATATTCGTGGTACTCATGGCAGAGGAGTTGCCACATGACTTGAGAGACTCAGTCTCTCTGAAGGTGTGGGATTTCACAGGAGAGAAAATAGGATTGATCCGAGGGGTTGAATATGTCAAGATACAGATTAAACCAAATGCTGAATTTCCACGAACTCCGCAGTATAAATTGTCTCCAGAAACTGTGGCTGGAATAAGACCTGTGATTGAGTCTATGATTATGCAAGGCATTCTTAAAGAGAAAAGAGGAAGTCCCTGTAACTTAACTATAATGGGGTTGCAAAAGCCTAGTGGCAAATACAGAATAGTGCAGGATTTGCGCAGGGTCAATGAAATCATGATCCCATGTTGTCCTGTGGTACCGAATCCAGCTGTCATATTATTTCAGATACCATTGCGAGGCAGAATGGTTTACAGTCATAGATTTGTGCCAGTTATTTTTCTCCATACCATTACATGAAGACAGACAGTTTTTATTTTCATTTAGGATGGACGATCGTGTGTTACCATGGTGTCATATCCCTCAAGGGTATACAGAAAGCCCCTCTATCTTTAGTCAGTGTCTGAAAAAGAATGTTGAAGGGCTGGTGATGCCTCAGAGGTCAGTCTTAGTGCAGTACATTGTTGACCTTTTGGTCACCTCAGAGACTGAAGATGCTTGCAGGATCGATACTGTGGCTTTGCTGAATTATCTGGCAGAGAATGGACACAAAGTGTCCCCTAACAAACTTCAGTATTGTTTGACTGATGTTCAGTATCTAGGTCATCGGATCGAGAAGGGAAAACGAAGACTGTCACCAGATCACATTGAGGCAATTCTGCAAATGGGAACTCCGAAAACACAGAAAGAAGTCCGCATGTTTTTGGGAATGGTCGGCTATTGTCGACAGTGGATCCCAAATTTTTCCTTGCAAGCAAAGCCACTACTGAAATGGACTCGAAAGGACATTAGTGATCCGGTACCATGGGATAACGACTGCTTGAGAACCTACCACAGCACTCCAGCTCTGGGAATGCCGGATTATAACAAAGCGTTTTCGCTCTTCTGTTGTGAGAAGGAGGGATGTGCTTTAGCAGTCCTTGTACAGACTCATGGAGGTACCCATAGGCCAGTGGCATACTTTTCAGCTACATTAGATCCAGTAGCTTTTGCGTTGCCCTGATGTTTGGAGGAGAAGGAGCATCTTAGAGTGAGCTCCATAGCCTTAAGCTAAATGACCCATTTGACAGGAGTACATCTTAGGAAGTCAACACGTGCTGACACCTTTGGGAAATTATATAAGAGAAATAAGTAGGACCCTCATTTAGAGCAGTGTAGGGTAAGATATTTTTTCTTTGTATTGTTTTCCTTTCAGATGAAACGAGAACTAGACGCAGCTTCTAGTCTTTGCTGTATTTTGATTTTGGGGTTCATCATATTATGCCTTTTATGCAGTATGAACTATCTGGCACATGCATCAAGCAAAAATCCAGTCGGTAAAATACCGAATCGCTAAAATCACCCGTTAGCGAGTGTCAAAAACCGAATCCCAATGCATCAACCCAAATTGTGAGCAAATAACGAATTGCAAAATAAAAACCGGAAAAATACCGAATCGCAAATAACCAATCAGCAAAAATACCGAATCGCAAAATACCGAAATCGCAATTACCGAAATCACAAATAGCTCCCGGCAAGTACCGATGGCTAATAACGAATCGCTACCCAATGCAACAACAGTCGCAAATACCGAAAATCCCAAAAATCGCTATTTAGCATGAGCAAAATAAGGGGAATCAGAACCTGGAGGTAAAGTTAAACAAAAAAAATTTGAAAGACATAAAAAAATTTACACATGTGCAACTGATTGTGGTAATCAGCAAACCCTTAAATGTGGCCCAGGAGACCCTGTTGGCTAGCACAAAATGGCTGCCCTCTACGTGCTTGCTAGGAGGATGCATATCAATGCCGCAGGACAGCGTAGGAGAAGGGTCCAGGAGAGAGTATTCAGACAGCGCATCACCTTGCTCGGACAAAATGAGGACGAGGTGTACGAGAAGTATTGACTGAATCGTGCCATGATCATGCGCCTCATTGCAGACCTGGAACCACTACTGCAGCACCAGACAGACCAGACCAATGCAATCCCTGCGCATGTCCAGGTCCTATGCAGCCTGCACCTACTGGCCTCAGGAAGTTTCCAGGGGGTAATTGCCGTAGCCGGAGGCGTATCGCAAAGCGCACTCTCACGCTTCTTCCAGAAATTCTTAGATGCCATGCTGACAATGATACACACCCACATCAGCTTCCCCACAACCCCACAGCAGTTGGACCGCAACAAACAGGCATTCTACCAGGTGGCACAATTCCCCCATGTAATTGGATGCATCGACTGTACGCATACCCCCATCTGTCCACCCTCAGCAAATGAGTACATATTCCATAACCGCAAGTCATACCACTCAATCAACGTGCAGGTTGTGTGCGATGCCAAGCACATCATAACGGAACTAGTGGCACAATTTCCGGGAAGCACACACGACTCCTACATATTCCGACACTGTGGCATCCACAGGCGTCTACTCAACGGAGAATTTGGAGAGGGACTCCTGCTTGGTACGTACACATACCTCTTCCACACATGAACACCACACGTGTATGAACATCACCATTGCTAAGTCTTTGCTTCTATCTTCTAGGTGACAGTGCTTACGCCCTGCGTGAATATATACTCACCCCATACATCAATCCAGCAACCCCACAGGAACAACGATACAATGCCGCCCACATAAGCACTAGGAATGTCATAGAGAGGACCTTAGGGATTCTGAAAAGTCGCTTTAGAATCCTACATAAGACTGGCGGCGCCTTGCTATGCAAACCTGATACCTACTGCCGGATTGTTGCTGTATGTGCAATGCTGCACAACATTGCAACCAGAAGGGGGATACCCATAGAGGTGGACAGGAATGACGACCACCGGGATGACCAACCACCCGCCCAACACCGACAGGCACACGTCCCTAACACAGCAGAGGGCCATAGGAGGCGGACATACATCATGCAACATCATTTCTGAAGCAGGTAAGAATGATACATTACAATTTAATTGGTGGTGCAACTGTTTAATGCACAGGAGCATTGAGATATGTGCGACGAAACAAGCAATGAAAATAATGCTCCCCATGAACACTGTAAGAACAAATGGCCGTTTAAGTCACGGCTGTGCAGCGTCAGGAAGGGGAGGACCATGGTTGCCCCACCACGGTCAGGTATGAATGTCATTCAGTCTAGTGGCGCTTGCCACGTACGCCAAGCCTCCTCTCAGGTGTCTCCGACGCCTCACCACGGCCTGTCCCCGTGGAGCCCCGCGAACTGCGGCGCCTGGTGCTGGCCTCTGCCACTGACACACTGCTCACACTCGAGGCAGCCTCACTGCCATCTTCCCCTCCCAAAGCGCCAGCACTGAATGTGCCGCTCTGCAGGTGTTCTACTGCAGCGGTGACCTGCCCTAGAGCCTTGGCTACATCCCCGCAAAAATGTCCAAGGTCCACCTGCAGTGACACCGAGCGGCGTGCCAACACTGCGGTGCTATTGCTCAACCTTGTGATGGCCTTTGTAGAGGCCGCGGACCACACCAAGTTCTGACGGTGCCTCCTCCTCTCGCACTCATGGCCTTCCCTCATGGCACGGGTGAGCTCATGGATGTCCTCCCTCAGGTACCCATTGCCCTCTGCCACCACAGTGGTCATGTCCCTCACCGCCGCAGTCATGGCACGCATTTCCTTTGCAAGGCGCACGATGTTGGAGCTGATTGTCGCCATGTGTCTTCCCTGCAGGTGCTGGACACGCAGCATCCTTTCCTCTATGCCTGCATTTGGGGTGATAGCAACGTCGCCTGAGGAGAGTGAACTTGGCCGAGACCTGCGCCGCTGTGGGAGTCTGGCACGTGCAGGTGGTGCAGCAGCCGGTGTGATGCTGCGCAGACTTTGACCCGATGGTGTAGCGGGTGTTTCCATCACCTGCATGGGCGGAACTTGGGACCTGCGTCTCGGCGCTTTAGTGGAAGTTGTAGCAGGAGCAGGTGTAGCTGGTGCTGGTGCTGGTGGTGCTGGTGGTGGTGGTGGTGGTGGTGGTGTTGCAGGTGGAGGTGGTGTGTGCGCATCCTGCGCTGTATCCATGTCGGAATCGGCAGGAGTCTCGGATATAATCAGCCGATTCCCCAGGAGATGCATCTGTGTGTGAAACAGTGCATGGTTAGTGGGATAGTTACACCTACGTAGTATTGTTAACATACATGTCCCTCTGTGATCCACTAAATAAACAGTGTATATCCATGTTCAACTGATGTGGTGATTTGTAATTAAATTTTATCCTGTACATGCACACTGGGCTGACTAGACTACAACTCCCATGATGCACTAGTGTTAAGAGTAAAGTTGTGTGGGCCAAAGCTGCATGCACACTCTGATCCTGCTGGGGGCATGGGAATAGATTTACGCTATGCTGGGTATGGGCACAGGCATGCATCTTACCTTGGGCACTTGTGGCTGCGCCGGAGGTATCCATCTGGGTTACTCCCACAACGGCCTCATGCTCGATCGTCCCTTCCACCAGCTCCTCAAGGGCAGTGTTGGCTTGAACTGTAGAAGGTCCGCCTCCCGTTTGGGATGCCTCCCGGAGCCTCTCCGCAATCCTCTCCTTTGCCCGCTTCCTCAGGTCATACCATCTTTTTTTGAGGTCGTCAATGCTGCGGGGCGTCACTCCAACTGCATTGACCCGCTCCCGGATGCGCAGCCATATGCGCCGCTTCTCGGCCTCTGGCACCTTTAGGGACAGCTTACCAAAAAGGCGATCGTGCTTGCTGCTAACTCCCTCTATCAGGTGCTCCAGCTCCCGGTCGGAAAACTTGCGTTTCCGCTTGCGTGCAGCCTCTGTGCTGGATGGTGCTTTCTTATCCATCCTGGTAGTTTTGGAGGGTAGATGAGTTAGTGTGGCTTCAATGTGCACAGCCAGTCTCCAGTCCCAGCTCCTGTTTACACCTCTGGCGAGGCAATGAGGGTGGGGCTGCAGTATTTCCTGGTTGGTGATGTCATAAACACGTTCCCGGAGCGACCCGATCTTTTCCGTAATCGCTATTAGCGATTTCGCTAATACCGCAATCGCTATTAGCTAATTTGGTATTACCGATTTCGCTATTAGCTCTTGGGTGTTTGCATTCCCCGCTATTGGATATTCGGTAAAATATAGCGATTTTTAAGGAATCGCTATTTTTTACCGAATCTGTTGATGCATTCACAAAAGCGATTCCTTAATACCGATTCCTTATTTTTCGCTATTAAGGAATCGCTTTTGCTTTTGTTGATGCATGTGCACCTTTATTCATAAAATTGGCTCTGTATTGATTTTCATGTATCTATATACTCTGATACTCAGGTGTGCTTATATTCAATTATTTTTGGCCTTATAATAAATCCACAAAATTGAAATTAGGAGTCTGTGGTCCTTTGGAGCATGTCTCATTTGAAAGTCTAACCTTAAATTGTTTGCTACCCTCTACCAATTTTAGCAGGCAAATAAAAGACCATCCGTCGCAACTTAGTAGAGTAATTTGCCGTAATAAGGTTATACTCAGTTCCAGTTTTGAAACTTGTATGGATAGACATTTTCTAACATATAACAAGTGACTTAAGGGTCTTATCCTGTGCTTTATCCAAAATCCTTGTTTATTCACAGGCGCACATTTAATTCCATATAAATGTAAATGTAGTTGAGCTTATATAGCGCACAGCTACCCGCAGTGGGTTTCCCGGCGCTTGCTTAGGGAACCCGTCCTGGTATTCCCCTGTGAGATAGCAGGGTATCCACAAGGTGAAAGTCAGGCATCCCGCCGCGAGGGGCCGTTGTAGAGATTAAGCAAGCTATTGCCCAGAGTGGCAGAGTGTGAACCCGTGAGTCGAGGAGGCACCGGGGCGAGAATTATTGAGTCCGTGGAATTTTTAGCCCAAGACCCGCCGAGGCGGGGAATTGAACCCTGGTCCAGGACCGATCTCAGCTTCCGGGTCTGCCGCCTCTAACCCCTGAGCCACACTTCTCCACATACATGAGCGCTGGAAGTATTTTGGTGTGGCATACTTTGAATATGGATACTAGCAGTTTCTCAGGTATTTCACCAATTATTTCTAGTGATGCTGAAGTTTGAGCAGGTATGCCGCCTGATCTCAGGAACGAGAGACCATAATACATGACTCATTCAGAATACATCAGACTGTACTCCATCTACCCTCAGTCAGAATTTAAAAGTTCTGCTGTCTTGTGGGCCCATTTGGGATATTACAAACGGATGTATGTCGTTACAAAGCACACTTTTACAACGCATGCACTTACAACACATTTTTTACAACGCACAATTCATTACAACGCATGACTTTACAATGCATGACATTACAACGCATTTTTAAAAAATACCTTTACAACGCATTCTATTACAACGCATACTACCATTACAACGCATACCATTACAACGCATAATATTAAATTGCATTTAAGGTAAGTATTAGATAGTATAGGGGTAAAAATTACTTTTCTAACTCCAGGGGGTGCAACAGTAGGGTAAGTGTTGGATAGTATAAGGGTAAAAATTACTATTCTAACTCCAGGGGGTGCAACAGTAGGGTAAGTGTTGGATAGTATAGGGGTGCAACAGTAGGGTAAGTGTTGGATAGTATAGGGGTAAAAATTACTATTCTAACTCCAGGGGGTGCAACAGTAGGGTAAGTGTTGGATAGTATAGGGGTAAAAATTACTATTCTAACTCCAGGGGGCGCAACAGTAGGGAAAGTGTTGGATAGTATAGGGGTAAACATTACTATTCTAACTCCAGGGGGTGCAACAGTAGGGAAAGTGTTGGATAGTATAGGGGTAAAAATTACTATTCTAACTCCAGGGGGTGCAACAGTAGGGAAAGTGTTGGATAGTATAGGGGTAAAAATTACTATTCTAACTCCAGGGGGTGCAACAGTAGGGAAAGTGTTGGATAGTATAGGGGTAAAAATTACTATTCTAACTCCAGGGGGTGCAACAGTAGGGAAAGTGTTGGATAGTACAGGGATTCTGCTTATACACAGAACTATGCGTAGAACCCCAGGACCTCAGTGAGTTGTGGTGTACCAGAAACTCACCTCAGAACCCAGAACCCAGTATCCGGCTAGCATAAGTGTCCCATTCGTTATCCGAGATTTAGCTCGGCGGTCCCAATGAAAAGACAACCCAGAACACGCGACTCAGTACATACTCAGGAATGGTGGGAATCGGAAATACCTGTTCGTATATTATTCTCACATCAGTCCACAACAATAATCAACAGAGACACGTTGTAAATAAAAGGGGTTTATTTTTATAGACCACGTGTCCTAAGATGCAGTACTTTGGCTAATACAAGCAGACAAATGATTAATATCAAAACCAGCAACATAGTTACAATACCATAGAATATAAAAGGGGTGATCATATTATAATGACAGTGGATACTACCACCTTCCCTTTACTAAGAAGCTAATATTATTATTATGCTAATAGAAGGTCTCTTAGGCTTGAATAGGGGACCCCATACCTCAAAGATCAGCTTAGTGAAATCACATCACAGGAGCATCAGGAGTCTTCTCGCAGGAAGGCTCGTCTTCGGTCTGAATAATAAACATGATGTCTGTGATACTAAAAGCACTAATTTTCAGGCATTTGCAGCTGCGCGTGTGTTATGGCTAAATAGTGGGCCGATCAACCTAGAGTGAAAAACATGCATTGTGTAATAATCCAGACTATTTGTCACACCGTGTACAGACCAAGGTCGCTGCGCAGAGCTTGGGATGGTAACAACAGATTGCTCTTGTGTGAAGCAAGTCTCGAGACAGCAGTTCGTTTTAAGAAATAACATGTAAACGCAGTGTCGTGTGCAAAAGCAAAATGATGGCTTTCTAACATCTAACGTGGTTATGCTAACTTAACAATGCCTGTACATATTCAGAGAGAACTCACTACACGCCCCCTTGATCGAAGCACTATTTAGTAGGCAAGAAAAGAGAGAACGCAGAGTTCAGTTTCGTCAGAGCAGAACAAGGCGTAACCAATCCAAAGGTTCAGAATGAGTTAAAGTCTGAAACGAAAAAATTGAAAAGCAAAAGGGGGAAACAGTGGTGTCCGGAAAAAAAATATAATTAATCAAAAAACTCAAAACAACCATCAGGGAGAAAAAAAAGAGAAAGAAAAAAGTAAATGCCGCGGCAGGGTGCTGTCCAGGAGCGTCAGGCGCCAAGGACGACAGTGCAGTTAATCCAGGAATGTATAGGCAGCATATACGGCAACTGCTTCCAACAAAAGATCATTTGCAGGGCCAGCGAAAGTCTCAGCCATCCAATCCATCAACGAAAAGGAACACACGTGTTCTTCAATCATCGGAGCTTCCAGCACGATCAGAGGGCACCCGGAATGTTCCTCCAAATAGCTCATAGCCAAGAAGTTGTAGGCAGCTGTAGAGATGTCCCAATTACCCAGGATCCCATGTGCTGCTCCACAAGCCATTATCCGGACACCAGAACAGGTCAACTCGTGAGACACTAAGGGCCTCATTAGTCGATCGAAATCCGGCACCGGAGACACCAGGCTGGTCAAGCACAAATCCAAAGGCCATTCAAAGGGACAATCCAGGCAGTGAAGCACAGGCTGCACGCAGGTGAAGTAGCAATACCGGAAAGATAATCCATATGCCAGGCTTAAGGTCGCCAATGGCAGAGTTCCATAAAAGTCAAGCATCCTATCCCGAAGAAGATGCAGGCGGGACAGGTGCACGTGCGGCACAGAAGGAGCAGCCATTCCGTAGTATGAAAAGGAAAAGCAGCACACCCGCCACTAGTGCCAGAAGCAGCGGAACACCTCCAAAGATGCTCGAGAAAAGTGAATGAAAAAATCCCGGAACCACACCAAAAATAGTTTGGAAAGAGGTCACGAGACCCGAGCCCACAAGTTTAAAAAAATGAGCCAGGCCGGTCGTGGACGAGGCATTGAAAATAGTTTGGATCAAAGAGCCGAAATGCAGGGGGAGGTCAGTATTCAGAAGCGCCTGTACCTCAGTGCGCGTATTAGCAACGTGAAGGACGAAGGTTTCACGAGATGAAGTCAAAGACACCTCTTCTTGGGACAATAGGGCTCTTATTCTGCTCAACTTGTTGAACTCTGCTTTCAAGGTTGGAATCGAAGGCCAGATGGAAGCATCCAGCCGCCCATGCGGGGGTGGAAAGAGAACATTATTGCAGCAGACAACTTTCTGCGAGACAGTTACTATGTACGGGATTCCCACTAACATCCCACAGCAAGCTTCATTATTCAAAATTAAATAACTACCGTTTGCAAGCAGCGTGAAAGAAGGCGTAATCACAGGCACTGGGATACCTCGTAGGACGCAGGCTAAGTTCGGTGCTTGTACATTGCATGCGCCGTGTAATTGAATGTGCCTACATACCAAGGAATGGTCTGGTGACGTGGTACATTCCTCGCCCTTCAAATAAACCTCAGTCCCGTCCCTAGTACATCTATACGTAAAGGGGAGGGACCAAACCTCATGTATGAAAGCGGTGCCCAGCGGTTCATATCTACCCAAAGCATAATGTTTCATACAAGACGTAAACTTAAAAAGCGCAAAAGGGAGAGTTATCAATCCGTGGACTAACCACGTAGCTGAATTAATCTCCGCTACAGAAAAAGGCAATGGTTCTAATTTTTCAATATGTAACAATGAATATGTAGCATCCTTCATGGACATAAATCGCTGCTTGTCAGTAAGGTTAAAGGGAAGGAATAACGATGTAGTGTTAAGATAGTCCCAAGGGACTCTCCCTGCCTTTAAAGTCTGCAATGTCCATGCAAACTGCATAACAGAACGCAACTGGTTTTGACCATGATATAACACAGACATATCATCATGCACAATATCAACTACTGATGAAACAATATTATCTAATGTATAAATCCTAGAAGAGAGAGTGCTAATGCTGTTATCTATAACGGCTAAAACCTTTTCCATGTTGGCTTGGTCAATAGCCCTCAATCTGGAAGCCGCCTCAATCTGTGACAACTTCCAGACTTCGTTGTAAATAGCATACGCCCACCTCTTGGTTCTGCCACCCACAGGACCCTTAACAAAATCATTCAAATCTATTTTGTCATGTAATTGTGATAAATGAACTTTGACAGACGCCAAAGTGGAATGTCGCAGCCAAGATTGACATAACTTGCCCACAGAGTATGTAGTTACAGTATGTGACGACTCAAACCGAGGGTCTACGCGTTCCTGAGTATACCCCGGTTTCAGTCCCAGAAAACGTCGTTGACAGATATCTGAACTGCTTTGCCAAATTAACCAACCCTCACTATTAACTTTCGAAATATTGAAAGATGTATTTGAAACTAAGGAGTGCAAAGCAGCAAGGGACAGATCTGTGTGGCTATCCCAATTGGGATAAGCGCCCAGATCCGGCACAGAAGGTGATTTTAATTGTTTAGAAGTAGCCAATCCAAAACAGGTGGTTTGGAAGATGGATGAATTTAAAAATAAAATATGATTCGGTATAAGACAGGCACGATGTAAAGCCTCTGTACCCTGTACCTGCCACGGCTTGGAACCCCAAACCGACTTTAGATCAATAGTAGCCTTCCATACATCATAACCTTTGATTGACAACTCGTCCATAAAGGACTTGGAATAAAGTAACTTTGTGTGTGTCAGTCTAACCTTTGCGGCAGACTCAGGCAGCACCTTAAAATAAAACGCTGCCGGGTTGGAAACACTGAAATCGGTAAAATATGAATACTTGTTAACTAGTGTTTGTGAACTTCCGAATTCGGGAGTAGGACAGTGTTCCCATTGGGTAAAATTTACAAAATTTCTAAATGTATTTGCTTTATGCAGGAAATGATTGCCATAATGTTGAAAACAATACTGTTCCGCATAATTAGCCGCATTTTCGTATAAATCTTCAGCATCAAAAGCGGCATAATATTTCAAATCAGAAAACAGTGACTCAATGGCGTGTACATCCCAATCATCAGAACGCATGTTCTGCCCAACCACATCACCCATAGAAACACGAAATACATTAGGTACATTAATGACCTCTGTAGGCCCATGAATTTGGAATTTAACAGCATCCCATGCGATTCCATCCAAGACGGGCCAGGCAGTAATATTCACAAAAGTCTGGTCCCTCTTCATGATGTGGGACGAGGAGTGGGGGGCCAAAGTTCCATTGATAAGTCTAATTGTCGATCTCTCACTCAGATAGTGGCCATCCACAAGACGGAAAAAAACTATCACGAATCCAATGGACATAAACAAAAAAACACTGAAAAGCAACAGCCAAATGTAAGTCTGGCCAAGTGCCGTAGATTGTAAAACAGGCGAGGGACCACGTGTAGGATAAGCATACTCAGTTTCTTCGGGCAAACCACCAGCCGATGGTATCAACAAGGGATCAGTAACCGATTGCATCTCGATGGCAACATCAGGCAAGGTGTTAGAAGCAAGAGTCAACATTGAATTTCTTTGCATCGTCTGGCATGAAACTGCTGGAGTCATGCTAAGAAGTATCGGCCACTCGCTGAAGTTTGACATTGTCAATAGAGATGTACCTGTTTTCTTTGCGACCAGGAAGTGGAGGTAAAATGACTGTTCTTGTTCCCTGCACTCCAAGCACTGGAACTGGTGCACGATAAGAGGGGCCGAACTCCTTCTTGTTCTCCACCTTCTCACGGACCAGATCTCCAACTCGGGGTAGCCAGCCGACTACCGGAACCTGAACTTCAACTTCAGATGTGGAGGGCAAGTGTTCCTTCGATAGAGTGTCTCTGGCTTCTTGTAGAGTCTGTAAAACAGCACAGTGATCATCTACGTCAAAGGGTGCGGTCGACGCCGCCATGTCTAGACCATCAAGGTCCGGTACAAACATTCTGATTCCGAAGAGCATCATGTACGGGGTCCGCCCACCCAGAGACCTTCTAGGGAGATTATTAAGTGCACGTTGAACGTTATACAAATGGGCTAGCCAGTTCCGGCCTGTGCCTAAAACACGGGCTGTCAATGATTGCTTTAAGTCACGGTTCATTCGCTCCACCACACTATTACCCTCAGGTCGGTAGGGGGACGAAAATTTGACTAGGACCCCCAAATTTCTCATAGCCTCCTTGTAAGCCTTAGAGGCAAACGCAGGGCCCTGATCAGAATGGAAGGTACCACACGCAAAAGTTCCCACAAAGACACGCAAATCTCTGATGACAGTCCGCGAGTCAGCACTCCTTTGTGGCCATACCCACAGAAAACGTGTGCACGAATCCACTGCAACCAAGATGTACTTGTACGCAGTATCAGAAGAAAAAGGACCGCAGTGATCCAAATAAACACAACCAAATGGTTTATTGGATATGTACAACTGTGTTTGTGATGGGCGCGCAACAGTAGAAGGTTTAATCTGTTGGCAAATGTCACAATCAAGAACATAAGCGCGCGCTTGTTTATATAAACCAAACCACCAGTAACGTTGTTGTAGCAGAGATATTGTGGCTGACACTCCGGCGTGGGCAGACGCCAACCCCTCATGAGCAGCCAGAATCAGTGCGGGTCTGCAGTCCGCGTTGGGAATAATTCTGTCACCAACGTCGTTAATCCTCACTAATGGGACATTATCAGGACTTAAATGGTAAATGTAACGAGAAGGAAAACCCTTCGGGTAATCGCCTCCCTTTTCTGTAGCAGCAATAGCTGCCAAGATGTCATCATCAATCTTACTCTTTGATCTGGTAACTGCTGCCACTAAGTATGTAGCCACTGCTGTTTTTGCTGCCTCGTCAGCCAAGCTGTTACCGACAGCATGGACACCAAGTCGCTGGTGACCAAGAGTGTGAATAACATTCACTAGAGGGAGACGTTCTTTAAAGTCTGCCACTCGAACCCAAAGCGTTTTATGCTTAATTGTGCCACCTTTTGTGTCTCGATAGTCATTCTGAGACCAGAAGTGTAAATTGTCATTATAGGACTGGACACAGTAGAAAGAATCACTCACAATTAGAGTAGTGACTCGGGGATCAGCAAACTCCAGTGCAAGCACTAGAGCCCGAAGCTCCGCCAATTGCGCGGTACAATCGCCCAATGACTGCGTATGCACTGCATCAGATTGGAATTCACCATTTACGAAAGTACCTACGACAATTGCGCAAGCCGCTGAGTAGGCGTGCTTTGATCCAATTGCGGGCTGCGCAGACCCGTCAGTGTATATGACACAATGGTATTCTTCGAGCGGGCGCAAAGACAGAGGAGCCGGATGAACGAATTCATACTGCAAGAACTCTTGAGTCTGTAATGAGGCATCAAAGATGTAGGTGACGTCTGGCGACGTCAGTGTTGTGGCCCATTGTATCCACCGAGGATGCAAAGCTTTAGAATTTGGTACACTTGCCTTTGTCACCGCTTCTAAGGCAGGATAGGGTGTTACAACCAGAATCTGTTTCCCATGTGACAGTGCGCGTTCTTTAAGGATCGCCATCTGTACAGCAGTCAGAACTTTTTCGACCGCGGAAAAACGTAATTCAGCAGAGGTGTACAAGTGGGGATTTGTACGCAATGGGGACTGTATCGCCCTCATTAAACGTCAAATACGTGAAACCCACAGCGCCTGGCACTATTCTTATTACCAGGTTGGTGCGGTTATCACGTGTCAGCAAATATT
This sequence comes from Triturus cristatus, assembly GCF_964204655.1. Taxonomy (NCBI): domain Eukaryota; kingdom Metazoa; phylum Chordata; class Amphibia; order Caudata; family Salamandridae; genus Triturus; species Triturus cristatus. The sequence continues at coordinate 85,378,483 of NC_140587.1, read as the reverse complement.
GTGAAGCAAGAAGGTCAGCCTGTAAAGACTGTAAAATTTTAGAATGTTCCAGCTGCCAGCTAGACTTCGAAAATGTGGGTTGTACCAAGGCGTAAAGCGGCTTGATACGCTGGGCATAATCAGGAATGTACGTACGGCCGAAATTCAGAAAGCCCAGCAGAGATTGTAATTTCTTTAGTGTCGTTGGCGCACTCAAGCATGCGCACTTCTCCAGAAAGTGGGGAGCTAACCCCTTACCTTCATTATTGAGCTCGTAGCCCAAAAACAACACTGTATATTCCGCGATGTGAGACTTCGCAAAATTGAATTTGTAGCCATAGTCAGCAAAACTCACTACAATATTGTCGACTCGAGACAGATGCGGCAACAGCTCGTCATCCGTGAGGTAGATATCGTCAACATAGGAGTATGCCTCGGGGTCTATTCTTTCTAAGAGAGAAACCACGCGAGCGGAAAAGACGCCAGGGCTATTTTTGTAGCCCATGGCTAATCTCGTAAACTGTTTTTGTTTTCCGCCCGAAGTAAACGCTGTCCACTGGCTACTCAGTGTGGACAGGTTATGGCTAAAAAAGCCATTGGAAATGTCAAGTGTCGTTTTAAACCGTTTACACACGAGACTGTCGACTAGAGCCGAGCTATGTGTATTTTGTACCGCGCAGGTCCGGCAATGGGAGTTTAGGTGCCGGTAATCCAAAACTAAACGGTACGAGCCGTCAGGCTTCGTTACAGTGAATAAAGGGTTATTCATAGGGGACACACAGGTTTCAATCACACCCTGATATTCCAATTGTTCAAGGATCGCCGCGACGTGAGGTCTAGCTTCACGACGCATGGGATATTGGGGCTGAGGCTGGGGCATAGACCGCAATGGAATCTCATGGCAGGGGGACAACCGGTCCCAACCCACTTGAGTACGATATACCGCTGGCGCAAGCGCCAGCGCCCACTCACCAGCGTACATTTCAGCTTGGTCCTTAGGCACCGTGTGCGCAAAGGACGGGAGGATTTTCTCCTCCCCTCTAGGAGCTTCCAAAATGAAGGCTGGGGGCCAATCTGCCTCCGCTAGGAGGATATCATAGGTGGTGGTCAGATTATCCCAAAAAATCCCTTTTATAGTACGTTGTATGTCACCCTCTATTAATAAGACTATTTCATAAAGTCTATCAGGGGGAGCCACTCTGGTGTCAGCCGTCTCAACAGTAACCAATACATCAGTTGCTGTCGCCGCCAGAAATGGACGCAGAGCTTGACGGACTATGGTAATTTCTGCCGCGCTGTCCAGTAGCGTCAGCGCCCATGTCCGGTTCTGAAGCTGTGTCCGCACTATCTGAGGCATATTTTGCCGTCAGAGCCGCCACTTTCTTCTTCTGAAACGGGGGTCTTTGTCGAGCAAACTCGTCCTGCTTGCCTTTACCCTCAGTCTGTCGGGGTTGGTCACGCTGTTGTGGAGCACCCCGACCTTTGCCACCGCCTCCGCCACCAGACTGTGTAGCCGATGTTTCCTGTGAAGAACGAGGAGAGCGCGGTTCAGAAACCTGAAATCTATCAGGAGACTTAATAGTAGCACGATCTCGCAGATCATAAGTGCGTTCACTACTTGACTGTACGGGAGAGGCAGGCCGAGAGCCCTGTTTCTGCTGCTGCTTTCCCTGTTGTTTAGTCCGCCAAGGTTGTTTTGGAAAAATTGGCCGACCATCCTTACCAGAAGTTTCTGCCTTACCCTGCTGCTTAGAATCGGGATTTTTGATCACAGGCTTAACTCCTAAAGAGCTACGACCCAAATCACGATATGCTTCTGAAATTATTTTTGCAAATTCCTGCGGCTTGTCCTCTTCAGCAACTTTCTTCAGTTCATTACGAACCTGAAAGTGCAACGCATCACCCTTAAGGTTTCCCATTATCATGGTAGCCACCATCCCCAATTCTATCGCAGACTCCGCTCCATGGTCCTCTTGAACCTGTTTAATTATGGAGGGCAGCTGTAACATAGACGGAGTGCCGAAGCACTGCGCGTACGTCGCAGCAAAAATCTTACCCCAGGATACACAATCATCTATATGGGGAACTAAGTCTTTAGGCAAACTAATGGTGAGGATCCTGTGTTTTTCCACAGGAGTTGTATGCGGATAAACCGCCTCTATTTGGTCAAATTTTTCAGCAAGCCAAAAAGGATAATCATCCCTTGTGAGGGGGCGCTTGCCCACAACAGAATTGACCATAACAGGACTAATGACCACCGCGTGACGATCACTAGGTTGTCCCGCACTAACAGGCGCCCCCGCCTGTACAGTGCGCGACACATACTGCACCAACGCCCTATATACTGATATAAGGGCAGTGTGTAGTACACGCAATTCAGCCACCGTCACCGTGAGGTAACGGGGATGAGGCGTAAATCCGGCTAGTACCGGCCAAGTGGCCCCTGCAATTGATAAAGGGCCCATTCTCGGCGGTATAACCACATGGGGGAGGGCGCCATTAAACCAAATCTGATGTTGCCAAGCAGATATTGGTATCTCCTGTGTCCTATACGGCGCATAGTTAGCAGGCACGGCAGTAGCAGTGTAAGAATGAAAGGTATCGTCATCCCCACTGACTGCCGGAATCGTCACCCAGGAATAGAACAACTCAAACGGGTGAGCCGCATCGGCTCCCACCACAAAGATGACGTCCATGCCCGTGTCCGGCACCCCATACTGCGTCAAATGACGTTTCAGAGCTGCACGGCTGTGCGCCGCAATGTCTACTGCCATAAGGACAAGCTATACTTCAAGTATTTAGTAGCACAAGGGTTCAATAACCTTTTTAATGATCAAGCTTGAAGGAACCTATATCAATAGAACTAGGTAGGTTTAAATCCGTCAGACTTGTTATCCGGAAACAAGAATGAGGGTGCTGTGGACTAAATGTAAGCACTACTAAGGCGTTTCAACTCATAGACCAAACGTTAGGTGCGCCATGTTGCAGGGATTCTGCTTATACACAGAACTACGCGTAGAACCCCAGGACCTCAGTGAGTTGTGGTGTACCAGAAACTCACCTCAGAACCCAGAACCCAGTATCCGGCTAGCATAAGTGTCCCATTCGTTATCCGAGATTTAGCTCGGCGGTCCCAATGAAAAGACAACCCAGAACACGCGACTCGGTACATACTCAGGAATGGTGGGAATCGGAAATACCTGTTCGTATATTATTCTCACATCAGTCCACAACAATAATCAACAGAGACACGTTGTAAATAAAAGGGGTTTATTTTTATAGACCACGTGTCCTAAGATGCAGTACTTTGGCTAATACAAGCAGACAAATGATTAATATCAAAACCAGCAACATAGTTACAATACCATAGAATATAAAAGGGGTGATCATATTATAATGACAGTGGATACTACCACCTTCCCTTTACTAAGAAGCTAATATTATTATTATGCTAATAGAAGGTCTCTTAGGCTTGAATAGGGGACCCCATACCTCAAAGATCAGCTTAGTGAAATCACATCACAGGAGCATCAGGAGTCTTCTCGCAGGAAGGCTCGTCTTCGGTCTGAATAATAAACATGATGTCTGTGATACTAAAAGCACTAATTTTCAGGCATTTGCAGCTGCGCGTGTGTTATGGCTAAATAGTGGGCCGATCAACCTAGAGTGAAAAACATGCATTGTGTAATAATCCAGACTATTTGTCACACCGTGTACAGACCAAGGTCGCTGCGCAGAGCTTGGGATGGTAACAACAGATTGCTCTTGTGTGAAGCAAGTCTCGAGACAGCAGTTCGTTTTAAGAAATAACATGTAAACGCAGTGTCGTGTGCAAAAGCAAAAAGATGGCTTTCTAACATCTAACGTGGTTATGCTAACTTAACAATGCCTGTACATATTCAGAGAGAACTCACTACACTAACTCCAGGGGGTGCAACAGTAGGGAAAGTGTTGGATAGTATAGGGGTAAAAATTACTATTCTAACTCCAGGGGGTGCAACCGTAGGGAAAGTGTTGGATAGTATAGGGGTAAAAATTACTATTCTAACTCCAGGGGGTGCAACAGTAGGGAAAGTGTTGGATAGTATAGGGGTAAAAATTACTATTCTAACTCCAGGGGGTGCAACAGTAGGGAAAGTGTTGGATAGTATAGGGGTAAAAATTACTATTCTAACTCCAGGGGGTGCAACAGTAGGGTAAGTGTTGGATAGTGTAGTGTAATATTATGCGTTGTAATGTTATGCGTTGTAATGGTAGTATGCGTTGTAATGGAATGCGTTGTAAAGGTAGTTTTTAAAAATGCGTTGTAATGTCATGCGTTGTAAAGTCATGCGTTATAATGGATTGTGCGTTGTAAAAAATGCGTTGTAAGTGTAGTGCGTTGTAAAAGTTGCGTTGTAAAGGTTGTTCCCCATTACAAACTGTGCTGTGTCATGTGACCCCATTCAGAATACCACAGACTGTGTGTGTTGAGGTGTGAGATTGTCACCCTAGTGTCTCCTTGGAAGAAATACTTGCATGTGTCGTTATTTTAACCTGAATATCACAATTAATGCCTAAACTTCTGCATAGCTGATGTCTTTCTGTCTGTTCTTCTGTTTTGCAGGATGTTAGAAGCACCCTGGACAGGTAAGGTTTGTTTATTGTCCTCCTCTCAGTATGTAAGGAGCAGGTCTGGCTGCAGTGTGGAAATGTCAGTACAGAACTCACACAAATTCACTCTACTGACAGAGCAGTACCACCTCATACAATTATTATATGTAGGTCACCTCGTAGCTACTCTCCCATCTTTCAAACAGTGTTCAGGGTCCCTGGCTTGTTCTGAAAACATTGACAGTCTTTGAAAACTATTTTTTATTCTAAGAAACATCAGTTGAGTTTTCAATAAATGGCTTTGAGACTACTCAAACACTCAGTCTTATGAAAATACCCACTGAATCCAGGGAAATTCTCTGGTGTCCAGGAAAAGCACCTTTGTCCGTAGAACCTACCTCAGATTTTCCACAATCACAGAGAACTGAAAATCTCCTTCAATGCTTTGAAATATCATTGGAATTGTCTAAAACCCATATCCTCTCCTAACCCTCACTCATCCTTTAGTAAGGAGCATGTGTAGAGCCATAAAGGGGTGCAGCCCTAGTGGTATGCCCTAGTTTAAGGAGCATACATAACATATTGCTTGTGCCTATCTGACTGCAAGTGGCCCCAGTACCCAGAGTTAAATTACCAATAGGAATGAATGGGCACAATTTGCAACGGTGTTCTGGGGAATTAGCAACTATGGGAAAGCACTAATTCTGAGGTAATGACGGGTATTGTAGAGAGACGTGTACTACAGTTGTTCAAACTGAGGCAAAGTGATGTGGTTTCTGAGTTACAATATTATAATGCTTTTGGTATTCAGGCGTAATATTTCACATTCACAGGTTTATGCATAATGGTACATTCCACACAGATGCTTTATGTTCAGAAGGCTGGGCCAAAACACCTTTCACCACTTGTGATTAACTCTAGGGCATTCACAATGGAAAAGCTTTAGAGCAGTTATTACCACTTATAGCAAACCTCTTATGGCGAAAACATGTGTAATGCGCTGCACATCAAATCACCAGTTTCGCCCCAGGGATTCATCAAAAGAAAAAGATTTATAAAAACGAGGTGTGGTTGGTGTGCAGCAGTTGTTGAAAATAAAAGAGAAAGCATAAAATAGGCATGGATGATGTCAGTGTCATTCAGTGTCATAAAGATGCACATGAAGGAATTGCACTCAAAGATACCGCCATGGGCTGGTGAAAGCCGCAGTTGAATTAAGATGCCCTGCATGGACTAGAACACCAAGCACAGAACTGGGCTTGTACCTGTGTCTGAGTCACAATGTCATGCACTGTCCAAAATACAGGTATAAACGAATCCATTGGTCATTCTATAAAAAAGTGCACTTTATACTTTCTCTTCTGTTCCACTTATTAGATTTAGTTCCTTTAATATGGATATTAATCCATTTGAATACTTTTTCAATTTGTGCCTACTTTCACTCACACAGGCAGTTGTGGCACGTCGCTACCGTTCGCTACCGTTCAGGTTGAGAAAGTTGCCTCACGAGTAGAAAATCAACTTGAGCGGCAGAAAGAAGCAGGGCACTTTGGTGCGCTTCCTTTTGCCATTCACTCTGGTTTTACAGCGCAGAAGAAGCTCCTGGCACTAAAAATCAGCGCGAGCAGTATAATGTGCCGAATTCGGCCTGCTTGCCGAACTCAGCTGGATCTCGCTGAAATTTAACTTAATGATTTCCCTTCAATCGACAAAATCCTCTGGGGTCACCATCAAATCAATCCTCGAACCTTTGAAAGTGTTCGAGAACTCTCACTTAAGGAAACAGAGACAGGGGAAGGAGAGATAGTGACTAAAATATAGAGAAATAGAAAGAAGGTGGAAGAAGAAAGAAAGGCGATTGACCAGGAAAGGCGTGAGAAGGGGGGAGAAATGCAGAGGGAGGTGGAGACGAGGATAGTGTAAGAGACACGGGAAGGAACTGGAGAGAAGGGCACCTGCTTCCTAATGGCACCATTTCATTTTTGGAGCTGCCCTGGAGTTAATATCCGGTCCACGTGGTTTAGGGTAATCTGGAAGCAGTTAAGATCCAAACAAAGGGGCTAGTCCTCTGATATTATACAGAACAGCACCTGGGAAAAGTTTGCAACAACAAGAAATAGAAGAAAAGTTGGGGGGTGTTTGAAGCAGCCTGCCTGAAGTAGTCTCACCAAAGGCTCTAGACTTGAAACGAGATGTCCACAAGCAGAATTTGCAGCAAGGTTCAAGGCGCATGACCTCAGAGACTCCAAGTTGCAGGACCTCCCAGTCTCCAAGGAGCAGGACCACAGAATCCCCGAGGTGCAGGACCTCAGAGTCTGCAAGGTACAGGAGCTCAGAGTCCCAAAGGTGCATGAACTCAGTGTCCCCAATGCACAGGACCTTAGAGCCTGCAGGGTACAGGAGCTCATAGACTCCACGGTGCAGGAGTTCATAGACTCCAAGATGCAATCGCTCCGAGTCTCCAAGATACAGGACCTCTGAGTCCTCAAGATGCAGCAACTCGGAGTACTCATGGTGCAGCACTTCAGAGTCCTCACTCTGCAGGACCTCAGAGTCTCAAAGGGGCAGGACCTCAGAGTACCCAATGTGCAAGACCTCAGAGACTCCAAGGGAAAGGAACTCATAGACTCCAAGGTGTAGGAGCTTATAGACACCAAGGGACAGGACCTCAAAACTTCCAAGGTACAAGGCTTGATGAATTCTGAGGTGTGGAACTTCAGTGAGTCCAATGTGCAGGGCCCAAGTGATACAGAGGTATAGGGAAAAAGAAAATGAACATGCAGAATCCCAGAGTCTCTAAGATATAGGACTTATATGAGTCCAATGTTCAGCTGTTTAGAAAATTCAAGGTGCAAGCCTTCAGTTATTCCAAAGTACAGGGATCCAGAGATTGCAAAGCACAGTAATGCACAGATTCCTACATACAGCAATCCAGATATTCCAAGATACAAGGCTCCAGAAATTCCGAGGTGCAGAACTGCGGAGATTCCAAGGATCATGACTACATAGATTTGAAGGTGTAGGACGTCAAGAATTCCAAGATCCCTTGTATTTGAAGGTGAAAGGTGTTTGCAGATCCCTTTGTGCAGGGATCTAGAGATTCCAAGGTGTAGGACTTCATGGATTTCAAGATACAAGAGGTGCAGGGATCCAAAGATTCCACAGTGTAGGATTTTAAGGATCCCGAGGTGGAGGAGCTCAATGATTGGAAGATGCAGGACATGTAGTAATTCCAGGTTGAAGCTTTCACAGACAGGGTGCAGGATGCAAGATTCCACAGACACATACTCAGCACAATTGACGTTTTGGGGTGCAAAACAGACAGACAGATAGAGGAAGGAGACAGGAGATCATAAGTGTGATTAGAAGATCGGAAGGCATATATTAAGAGAGAGAAGGAGGAAGTGAGAGAGATAGTGTCTGTTTGATTATTTACATCTGCCTTTTAGATCCAAAAAACTGGCAGGGAAAGAGACAAACAAAGCAAGAAAGAGAGAGAGAGGCAGTGTGTTTACAAATGTGCAGAATGAAGCAAAGAGGGACAGATAACATTACAGATGCTGAGATAGGGAGAGAGTGTGAGTGTAGTAACTGCAATTGTTCACATTGATAGAGTCACACAGAGAGAGAACGTGGGGAAGGAGAGAGAGATAGTGAAACAAAGTGTTAACAGTGTGGCATATAGAGTGTACGTGCATTTGTAGTAACAAACAGTGTTCACAGTTACCTTTGCGATCACTGGAGCTTTCTGAAAGAGAGAGAGATAGGAAGAGACACTCATAGAGGCAGAGAGAGACAAAGAAACACAAAAGGATGAGACAAAGGGAGAGAGAGTGTGTCACAGGTAGTCAGATAAATAGATAGAAACAGAGATAGAGAGAGGGTGGCCATATATGTTGGTAGCTGAGCTTTTCACTGTTTTTACTGAGATCCTGGAGCTTGTCTTGTCTTGTGCTAATCTCTGCGAAGTTCTGAGTGGAATAGATCATTTGTGACACTTTTAATACCCCAGATCTGCGTGTGTGTGTGTGCGTGTGTACCCTCTGAGTGCTCTGTATCACTGAAAGAATTTCTGTGTCCCTACAGGTGTAAGGAGATGAACTTTCTGGGTCCAGAGCCGATCAAGGCATATAAAGGTAAGTGGACTAGAGCAAGTATATGCCTCAGTACAGTCCTCTCACTGGGAGAAGCTGCAAAGTGTGAACTTTGAATCAAAAGCAGTCCTGCTCTATTCCGTGTACTATAGTTTGCAGTGTAGTGCAGTGTAATCACTAGTGCAGTGCCGTGTTTAATGTATGTTGATGCCTGATACTTTTTCTAGTACAGTGGGTGTTTTGCACTGTGTGCACGGAATGCAGTCTAGTGCCTTGTGCTATCTAGGACAGCCTAGTATTGTGTTTGCTGTCTAGCAGAGGGTGCTGTTTAATGTATACTAATACTGTGGGTCCAGTAGTGGTTTTCGGCATAGGTGCAAGCTTCCCTCACTCTGAACATGTTTAGTAGATGCGTTTCGCCAATGACGGCCTTTATCAATGACAAAAGCCGTCATTGCTAAAACGCGTTTGTTAGCTACGGTGGATTTTGGTAAATAAAATTTGGAATAGAACAACTCGTGAGTGCGCTGCATACTTTGTGTGAGCAAAGTTTTTGGGAGGCATAGTTAGTGGTTTGTCACCTCGCTGCGGCAGCACAAGCATGGGAAGTGAGTGGCGAATTTTTGGTGAGAAACTGGTATCATATATGTATATATATATATATATATATTATATATAAATATATATGTGTGTGTGTATATATATATATATATATATATGCAAAAAACAGTCTCACTTCATCCAAGTAGACAAGGGGGCACGGCGGGGTGAAGGACTGGGTTATTCTTAAGACCCAGCGGTGCCAGGGAACAACACCTGAAACCTTCGTGGGTTACCTGTTCTGGCGTACTAAACACAGAGACACGGGACACTTCCAGCGACGTCAGAGATCAGCGTTTATTTACTGCAGGGATACAGAGGTCACAAGAAGTACACAACGTGTAGGTTCTCGGAGACTGCTTCAAATTTGTAGAAGTGGATCGGTCCTTTTATACAAGTTTTTGCCATAGCACAGTATGGTGAACAAAGGTTACAACTCAGTTCCCACAATAAACTTCAAAAGGGTCGCGTTCATGTTTCAGGAGGCCGGAACACAATTACAACAGTCTTGCCGGTTCCCAACTGTAAAAACATATCTCCTCTGCAATAAACACATTTCGTCCTAACCGTAAACACATTAAGAGGAAGGACGAAAAACAGATGCAAGGAAAGGACAAGGACGCACAACAGGTTAGAAAAGAGTGTTAGGAGCAATAAAGGAAACTTGATAGAGAGGGTCAAAGACCTCGTGTCTAATGTATGCATAGCTGAAACAATAGACCGGCGCGGCAAGATGAGCCTCGAGCGGGGCCATCTGCCTTAGTCGTGTCATTTCCCTCATCGTAAAAGTCACCTCAAAGAAACACGTGTCCCTCGTGTAAGCTTGGGAGTCCCAGGGTCACGAGGCGGACAAAGTCCGTTTGCTGGCTACCTGAGGGCAAGAAACAAAATGGATGCTGTATCTAAAATGGAACCCGAGGGTTCGGATGAACAAACCCAAAAGTAAGACGAACCATACGTGGTTGCATAGTGAAACTGCGTACACCCACTATACTCGTCATTTGCGGTTCGTAGATACCACACTCATCCATATTCGTCACCACTCAAAAGTGCCATCCCGTCTCACACGGAACCTCAGACGCTCCTTTTGCCCTCATGTAGGCAAGCACTAGTCGAGATCGGAGTCTATGTCAATATTCATCAAATCGTTCAGCTGCTGCTGGAACATCATTCTATTCATCAACGTCTCCTTGGTAACAGATGGCTGCCTTATACACGTTGTAGCACATAGACCACATAAGGCAGGACCACACTGCACACAAAGACAACACGTGAACAGAAACGTTACAACAACCCCTACGATCATTAGAATCTTCCAACCCCAGGTTGACAATCAGGCCCCAAAACCATCCTAGGAGCGTCCAATTACCTTCGTCCACGTGTATGGACTCGGAAATCTTGTGCAACTTCGAGATGGCTTGGTAAACAGTTGGAGCATTGTCAGGAATAAAAATGCAACAACTCGAATGGATAACTTTACACACACCACCTCTATCTGCAAGAACAACGTCTAGAACCATACGGTTCTGCAACGTCATGAGTCTATCCGCCTGTAGTTCAGCTGTTAAGTTACCAAGGGCATTTGCAGTAATATTAGCAGTCGACTCAACTACACGGGTCAACTGTCTTAGGTTCCTACTATTAACCATAGGTCCCCAAAACGGCAAGAAACCCTTAAAGAAGTCTCCTGCTTCTTGACCAGCAGTATCCTCTTTGCTAATAACGCCTCTCACGACTCTAGTTTTGTGGTAGTCTGAAGCAACCGTGAAAGTCGGTGGTAAAAGATTCGCAATATAACAGGTACCCGAAAAGTCGCGGGGTAACCATGTATATGCGCGTTCATAGCGTACAAAATAAGTGCCCTTAGCAGTCAGAAAAACAGGGGAGGAGAGCATCGGTAGAACATACGTATCAGTGCAAGCACTGTTCCCAAGTTGTGCTCTCGGATTTCGACCCAGGCCTTTCAAGCAGAAATTACCAAGGTGTGGTACAATCCATATTGGGGACGAGCTCTTAAGCTGTCTATCACCCACTGACGTACTATACTCAGCCTCGCTCAGATCCTTATAGGCCTGCACTTCTTCACCTGGAATGAGTGATGCATCAAAAACATCTCTATCCAGATCCGCTATTGCTATCGCCAAAGGCTTATGATACGGCCCAGGACCAAAATTGACAGACCGTGGCTCTCGACTGGGGTAGGAATCTAGTGCACTACGGAACATAGTTTGGAATGCTCGAGCTGAACCCTGGGAGCTGTAAGGAAGGACCAAATACGGGATACCCCTATCCATGGTATGTGGCATTAACCCACATACCCAACAATTGGTAGTATTCACCACCAACTGATGCTGATGTAGGAGTTGAACAAAGGAATTATTCATGAATTCCGCACGTCTAACCTGCTCATGTTGAGGCAAAGGATGAAAGGAATGTGGGGAGACAGTGGTGAGGGAACTGGGTTTAGGAGAAAAGGTAGGTGAAACAGAAGGTAATAACAGCGGTACTCCAAAATACACTCCACCCACCAATAACATAGATACGGTCAGGAACAGTAGAAACACCTGAAACAGAAAACATTTTGTTCGTACAACCCTCCATAGCTCTAATCTCTGCGTCGACATCCTTTCTACTTCCAACAGCTTAGAGAATGCCATCCTCTACAAACCGTCCGTGACGTACTTGACGCACTTCGTTCTGAGTAGCGATTATCAATCCCCAGGAGTTCCCAGAAATCGACAAAAGTAACCGACCTAACGTCAGAAACCTGCTAAACAGAAAGGAGTACCCGCACGGCCCTACGGTAACCCGGATGGAGAGGTTTCCTCAAAACATTCAGTTTTATTACAAATCTCTTAGCAGTAGAAAAGCACATAAGAACTCAAAAAGAAAGGATATAATTGTCCATAATATTCGTAACATCAAAAAAAACAAATATACTACTAATTTTTATTAGTCCTTGAACGAAGAAAGTATCGACCTCTTCCAGGTCGAGTTTGCTCTACAAACAATTGTTCAGCTGGCGCAACAGTGTTCGATGAAGTGGACAACGAGTCAGACCTTGGGTTCTCTGCTACTGATGACTCCACATGTGGGTTTGGCAGTGACAAATCCTCCCCCACAAGTTGAGCGTCGCTAAACGGCACAAAGTGCAAAGGAGTCTCAGTTTCTGTGGCCGAAATCCCAGTCCTCACCCAACCGTCCGTTGGTAAGGGGATCGGTACCTTTTTTGTGTGGCTGGCAGTGACCCAGTTCTTCCGGCCCTCCAGTCGAACCACTGTCCTCGTTGTCAACAAGACTTGAAAGGGTCCGACGAATCTTGGCTCCAAGTTACGTTTCCGACCGAAATTTCGGGTAACAACCCAGTCCCCTGGCCGGAGCTGGTGTCCAGGACCCTCTGTCTGCGCCGGTAGAGCTTCGAAGACCTGTTGATGGATTAACCGTAGTTTAGTGGTCAAATCATGCAGGTAATCAATTAACATTGGATACTCAAGACTATCAAAAGCCCTCGGCCTCAGGACTCCCCAAATATTCGCAGGGCGGCCGAACACAATCTCATATGGGCTAAGCCCTACTCGAGAGTGTACAGTCGCTCTGGTCGATAGGAGAGCCAGAGGCAAGGCATCAGGCCATGATAGACCAGTCCTAGCTTGAATCTTTGCGAGTTTTAGTTTCAGAGTACCATTGTACCCTTCAACTAAACCCGCTGCCTGAGGATGATTAGCACTATGGAATTTTTGGCGAATTCCCAGGCCCTTACACACACTCTGCATTACACTTCCCACAAACTCGCTTCCATTATCCGACCACACGATCCGTGGCATTCCGTACCTAGGAAAGTACTCCTTCAGCAGGATTTTTGCTGTGGACAGGGCAGTATTATCCTTAAGCGGATAGGCCTCAATCCATCTGGAGAACGCGCAAACCACAACCAAAACATACTTCAGGTTATTGCATCTCTCCATATGGATAAAGTCCAGTTGGATCACCTCAAAGGGACAAACAGGAGGAGCAAAATGACCAGGTGGAGTGGGGGTGCCCCTTCCGGGATTGTGCATCAAACACACCATACAATTCTTAACCACTCTCTCGGCACACTTAGCAATACCCTCATTCCTCCATACAGGGGACAAGAACTTACATATTCCTTTCGCACTAATATGTGACAACCCATGAGCCATCGTCACGACAGCTAATACGTACGCATCTGGTAACATCCACCTCTGACATTCCGTCAGGTCAACCCAACATCCATGCATATCCAATCTTCCTGTACTTTCTTTCCACCTGGTCTTTTCAGCTTTAGTAGCTTCGTTCTGAATTGCTTTCACACTCTCAACAGTATTTTCACACATACCAGTCTCCGTCGGCCACCTCACTGAACTCGCGACATACATTCGAGTCGCAAGATTCTTAGCCGTTTCCTTAGCAATCTCATCCGCAAACGCATTACCACGACCAACGTCATCCGTCACTTTCCGATGTGCACTACATTTAACGATCGCCACTTGTTTAGGCAATGTAAGTGCATCCAAAAGATCATTCACGAGCTGCCCGTGTTGGATCTTCGTACCATGCGATGTCATGAATCCTCTTTCTCTCCACAATCTTCCAAAATTATGCGCAACACCAAATGCGTACTGACTGTCGGTAAACACATTCACTCGCTTTCCCTTTGACAGAACACACGCTCTTGTTAATGCAATTAACTCTGCCGCTTGTGCTGAATTCTGGTTCAATCTCGCAGTTTCCACAACCGTGCTCAACGTCACTACAGCGTACGCAGTCGTCACATCGCCATTCGGCAATTTAAAACACGAGCCATCCACATACAAGGTACCATCGGGATCTGCCAAGGGAGTGTTTTTCAGGTCCACACGACCTTTTGTTTCTTCCTCAGTCCGTAAATAACAATCATGTGGCAGCACATCATCTGATTCCATATTAATCGGCAACAATGTCGCCGGATTCAGTACATTACAACGCTTAATCTGTATATGACTTGCCAAAAGGGTCAGCTCGTACCCAGACAACCTTGCACTCGTCAGATGTTGAGTCTTTGTCCGATTCAAGAGCGTATCAACTGCATGCGGAACCATCACTATGAGCATATTATCCATGACCAGACCTGCGGACTGCCGAATAGACGCCGCCGCTGCCGCTGTCGCCCTCAAGCAACTCGGCAACGCTCTAGCTACCGGGTCTAAGGTCGAGGAAAAATATGCACACGGACGCTGCTTACCACCAAATTGTTGCGTTAAAACACTCAACGCACAACCTTCCCTCTCGTGGACGTATAATGTGAAAGGCTTGCTGTAATCAGGAGTACCTAACACAGGAGCCGAACACAGTGCATCACGTAGTTCAGAAAAACTTTTCTGACATTCCTCCGTCCATGGCAAAGGAGTCGAAACGTCCTTGCACGTGAGAGCTACCAATGGCTTCGCTAACAGTGAAAAGTTCGGGATCCACTGTCTGCAGTATGACGTGATACCTAGAAAGGCACGCACATCTCTCTGAGTTGTTGGCACAGTCATTCGAGCAATTGCTGCAATTCTTTCAGGGGTCTACCTTCTTCCCGCCTTTGACAATAAGTGACCGAGATAGGTTACTTCTTGACAACAATATTGCAGTTTGGAAGGTGACACTTTATGATGTAAGTCACAGTGACACTGTAGCAGCTCTACAAAGCTGTTCAGTGTCAGCAGCTACCAACAGATCATCAACGTACTGAATCAAGGCCGCACCAGCCGGTAACACAAACGTATCAAGTTGACTCTTAAGAGCTTGGCTGTAGATTGATGGACTCTCACAGTAGCCCTGAGGTGCGCGTTTGAACCTGAAGCTGCGACCACCTAATGAGAAACCGAACAAGTCTCTGCTTTCTTCAGCAATCGGAATGCTAAAGAACGCATTCTTCAGATCGATTACCGAGAACCATGATGCAGTGGCTGGAATCAGAGTCAGTAAAGCTGTAATGTCTGGCACCACAGGAAACTGCGGAACAACAATTTTATTTACTTCCCGTAAGTCGATAACTAGACGGTACACGGGAGGCTTGGAGGGATCCGTTCGTTTCAGAATAGGCAACACGGGACTATTGCACACATTACCCCGTGTCTCCTCAATAACATCTTTACCGATCAGATCGTAAATGATCGCTAATAGTGCCCGTTCACCATCAAGGGAAATACGATACTGGGGTATGCGCGGCAAGCGCGCACCAACTTGCAATTGAACAACATAAGGTGGTATATCCAGCAGGCCCACATCATTGGGACCTGTCGCCCACAAGGAGACCGGAAGAGAACTCAACTCCGGTGGGAGCTTATCGATCGATAAATACATAGGGGAAATCACGCTCTTACCCAATGTAAGCTCCACGCCCGTAGGAGAACAGTACAAAGTCGCATGTAACCTTTTCAACAAATCCAAGCCCAAAAGATTCTCACCACAACCAGTAGTCAAAATCAAAGGAGCTTCTAGCTCATGAGACCCAATTGTAAGGGGCAAGGGGCTAGAAACTGGATTGCTAACGGGGGCGCCAGAAAATCCAACGGAAACATTCGTTAAGCCAGACAAAGGCGCGCCAGGGAGTTTCAAATGCATGATGGAACTTTTTGCTGCACCAGTGTCCAACAGAAAAGGCTCAACGACGCCCAAAGTGGCTACTGCAACATAAGGCCCTCTCTGATCAACCGGAACTGATACTTCTCCCTTCCTTTGTCTATGGCTGTCCTAGTAGATACCGTCCGTATCAACATCACACTCAACGTAACAGTCATCCACATGATACTGTGCAGACCGACCGGACGATGGTTCGCGCCGATCGAAACAATTTTGCGAGTCCGAAGACGTGGCAAAACGTTCGGCCTGATTCTGGGTAACTCCACGACCTCTACCACGGGAAGCCTGTTGAGGACCACTACGTCCTCCTCGAGCCGACACACCATTGTTCCTATCACGGAGAACCGGACAATCAAACTTCAGATGGCCCTCCCCACGACAATATGCGCATTGATTATATCCCAACACAAAGCGAGGTGCGGGAGAGGCATTTCGCGTCTGCGATCTGGAGATTGTGATCGATTTAGCTGCTGTGTATCACTGAAATTCGAGCGCGGAGGATAGGCTTGCTGCAATAAGACCTTGGTTTTAAGATCCTTTGTTTTCTTATCTGCACGCTCACTTTCCTCCTTTTCTCTATTTTCGTAATATTGGGCCGTAGCCAATATTTGAGCAGTGGTAGAAACAGCCCACGAACTCTCAGAATTCTTCAACTTGTTGCTAAGGTCGGGCAACAAGTTCGATACAAACTTATCGACGAACAGCCGCTGACCACCCTCGGAACCCATGTCCTGACCACTATGATCAACAAACGCCTCCTCAAATCTCGTAAAGAAATCAGAAACGCTTTCATCCCTCTTTTGCTTGCACGCTGATAATTTGTCCCAATTGACGCGCATTGCTGGCATAAGCGTTTTCATGAGAGTAATTATCCTCTGAGGCAAAGCCACAATAAGCTGCTCAGGCTTAGCCCCACCGACCTGCTGAGCGTCTGCCGCCGTAAGGGCAGCCCAGTCACCGCCTAACTCGGCTACTTGATTCTCGTGACGAATTTTCGCCCAAATCGGCTGAGGCACCACATTGCCAAACAACATGTCGATATCAGCAAGGTTCATAACGGTAGCATCCACCAATTGGGACAGCTCCTTATAATAACCTGCAGGATTTTTACGGGGATCAGGCAAGGATTGCTTCACTTGTAAAACTTCCGATCGTTTCCAAGGGAGGTGTATCCACACTCTCTGGAAACGGCCTGGGACAGCAGGGTTAGCATTAGGATCACCTGGCATCCACACTGGGGGAACTTCCCGCATAGGATATTGACCAGGTTGTGCCATCCATTCTGCAGTCTCTTCCTTAAACAACGCACGAGGTTGCACTGTACATCGAAAAGATAACAAGCGTTCTAGAGCCTCTCGAACTTTGTCACCTACGATTACACCCGTGGCGAACCGACGCTGGAGCTCAGAAACCTCAGACGGTACATTATCAGCCACATCATCATCCCACTCCTCCTTCAACGATTTACACAGTTCCTCAAACACGAATCGTTGCGTAGGCACATTAAACTGGGAAAACGTTTCAAACACTATACGTGAGGTGTATTTAACAGGATTACGAATCCATCTACGTGCCATTTTCACCAACGATTCACGTTCCCTACCATCAGGAAGCTGGCTGCGCCTTTGAGCGACATCTGAAAGAGTCGAGCCGAGTATTGGCCCAAAAAGCGGAGAATAAAGAGTAGCAACAGCAGTCAGGAGACGACTACGAACAGAAGGAGAAGAGGAAGAAGATGCAGGCGCAGCAACAATAGGGGTGGAAACAGTAGAAGTAGATGCTGCAGCAGGAGTAGCGGGAACGACAGGCTGAGGAGGGACTTGGAAAGGCGCAGTAGGGAGAGAAGCCGGAACAAGAGGATGTACGATCTGTGGCACAAGGGGATTTGGGAGAGCGGGAGGAACGGCGGGCTGACCAGCAGCCGCCAAAACAGCGGGTTGAGGAAGAGGTGGATGCACGGGACCCATAACATCAGGAGCATAGGGAGGTGGTGATTTCAACAGATAAGACAAGAGCGAATCCTCCATCGCTTCTTCTCCCGTCTTATCGATATTAGAAGGTAGCACCGGATAACATTTATTCACCGCCATATGACGAAGCCGAGCACTAACTTCCTGCTCTTTCTCATCTTTGTCTAACTGATACTGTTCTGCATTTCGCATCACCGTAATAACACCTTCTCTTTTATTTTTCTTACTCTGTTTGATTTCTTTCTGCTTGGCCTCTTTCCGCCATAACCGGAAGGAATCAAACATGGCCGGCCTAGCTTTCTTTTTAAACAATTTAGCTTCCAAATTATCTAAAACGGCAGTTTCGAAACTACCATGAGATGGCCAACTAAGGACGCCATCATTTTTAGTGTAGCGGACCCAATATTCATTATATACGATAGGACCCACGCCATGGCGACTGTAGGGCTCGTAAATTGGAGTTCCAACCGGAGGTATCGGACATGAATCCTCCAGCCGGGAATCCATTCTGCAACATTTGAAAAACCCAAACAAAGTACTACGGCCAGGCATCATGCACACTAACCGAGTTTACAAACTTCAAGGGCTATCGAATTATGATGTCCTCGCACAAAAATCCAAGACCCTCGGTTTTTGGCAATTGCAATCGTCAAATAAAACCCAACAACTAAGAACCACAAATGCTATGGAACCATGCAAACAACAAAGCAACACTGGGAGCGACCCACAAATACTTAACTGAGAGAACAATGGCGTCACCAGGAAGGCCCGTTGATCGTCTCGCCGTACAAAGGACTACGCCAGGCGCCAAAACAGGTCGACAGTCAGGGCATCGGTCCGTCGCAGCCGTCAGGAGGCGGGGATCTTCGCGGGAAAAGACGTCGGGCCACTTATTTCGACAACTGGATCGATGAAGCGGGGTGCACCTTCCCTCGGAGATTTCACACGAAGTTCCTCACGATCGTCGGGCTTTGGACCGGTACCATTGATGTCGCCCCACGTTGGGCGCCAACTGAAGGACTGGGTTATTCTTAAGACCCAGCGGTGCCAGGGAACAACACCTGAAACCTTCGTGGGTTACCTGTTCTGGCGTACTAAACACAGAGACACGGGACACTTCCAGCGACGTCAGAGATCAGCGTTTATTTACTGCAGGGATACAGAGGTCACAAGAAGTACACAACGTGTAGGTTCTCGGAGACTGCTTCAAATTTGTAGAAGTGGATCGGTCCTTTTATACAAGTTTTTGCCATAGCACAGTATGGTGAACAAAGGTTACAACTCAGTTCCCACAATAAACTTCAAAAGGGTCGCGTTCATGTTTCAGGAGGCCGGAACACAATTACAACAGTCTTGCCGGTTCCCAACTGTAAAAACATATCTCCTCTGCAATAAACACATTTCGTCCTAACCGTAAACACATTAAGAGGAAGGACGAAAAACAGATGCAAGGAAAGGACAAGGACGCACAACAGGTTAGAAAAGAGTGTTAGGAGCAATAAAGGAAACTTGATAGAGGGGTCAAAGACCTCGTGTCTAATGTATGCATAGCTGAAACAATAGACCGGCGCGGCAAGATGAGCCTCGAGCGGGGCCATCTGCCTTAGTCGTGTCATTTCCCTCATCGTAAAAGTCACCTCAAAGAAACACGTGTCCCTCGTGTAAGCTTGGGAGTCCCAGGGTCACGAGGCGGACAAAGTCCGTTTGCTGGCTACCTGAGGGCAAGAAACAAAATGGATGCTGTATCTAAAATGGAACCCGAGGGTTCGGATGAACAAACCCAAAAGTAAGACGAACCATACGTGGTTGCATAGCGAAACTGCGTACACCCACTATACTCGTCATTTGCGGTTCGTAGATACCACACTCATCCATATTCGTCACCACTCAAAAGTGCCATCCCGTCTCACACGGAACCTCAGGGGTTTGAGAGTTCATTTATTTAAAGGAATGGCATGACGCGTTTCAGCTTTCGCCTTCATCAGATGCAGTTCCTTTCCAAATGCCACTGACGCTGCAATCCTGAGTGTGGTTTATATGCTGGCCCATCTGAAGTAGAATGTTGCACACCTGAGCTTCGTTCAGCAGGAATCACTCCGGTAGAAAGACTGCAACTCCCAGCATGCAGTTTGTTCGATCGCGAAGTCGCGGTGAGTGATCCTGATAGCCAGATTCTTGCAGTACATCCAATTGGAGGCTGGCTGAGAACGTAGTCAGGTTAAGGATTGCGGCGTATTCCTGGGCAAAAACGAGTCTTTCAAACCCTCACTTCCAGCCTCACAATCCCATTGGTTGCAGGTCCGGAACATCAATAAAGTAGCGATGTCGCTCCACGAGTCCATGGACTATCACTGATAGCAGAGTCTCTGTTCCATGGGATGCAGGGCGGTCTGGTTAAGAATGCCAATCAACCCTAGACACTAAAGGAAGGGCCTCCCTTGCGCGTCATGGCTACGCGCTAAAAATGCAAAAAACAGTCTCACTTCATCCAAGTAGACAAGGGGGCACGGCGGGGTTTGAGATTTCATTTATTTAAAGGAATGGCATGACGCGTTTCAGCTTTCGCCTTCATCAGATGCAGTTCCTTTCCAAATGCTACTGACGCTGCAATCCTGAGTGTGGTTTATATGCTGGCCCATCTGAAGTAGAATGTTGCACACCTGAGCTTCGTTCAGCAGGAATCACTCCGGTAGAAAGACTGCAACTCCCAGCATGCAGTTTGTTCGATCGCGAAGTCGCGGTGAGTGATCCTGATAGCCAGATTCTTGCAGTACATCCAATTGGAGGCTGGCTGAGAACGTATATATATATATCTAATTCCTCTGCT
Source organism: Triturus cristatus (assembly GCF_964204655.1). Classification (NCBI taxonomy): domain Eukaryota; kingdom Metazoa; phylum Chordata; class Amphibia; order Caudata; family Salamandridae; genus Triturus; species Triturus cristatus. Next base: position 85,357,793 of record NC_140587.1, on the reverse strand, counting down.
TTCTCTCCCAACCACTTCACGTCATGGAAAAGCAGGCACGGACCACAAGATGAGTGCTTATTTAATTCTATTCGTTGTCAGCCATAACGCGTTTCGGTCCAGCTGGACCTTGATCACATGACAACGCTCATAGTTACTTTCATCCCTTTTAAAGTGATGTGCAAAATTTATTCAGAGGATGGCGATAGGCATAGAAAAAATACTACAATTTTATATTATTTATAAATAAATACATAAATAAATAAATAAGCTTTATACATCATAGCATTTACAAAGGGTCTAATCTCCATACATTTCAGTAGAATAAATATATAAATACAGAATTATTCACTTAAAAATCAGTTATTGGTTTATCCAAATCGTTTTTTAGAGGTCAGCAAATTCATTTTGGCGATCACAATTGGTGCATAAATGCATAGTTTTCGCGCAATTAAACACATTTTTTTCCTTTACTTTCCCCTTGTCTTTGTACGAGTCAAATCCCCTTATCAGCTCTGCCTAAACTTAGTCTATTGCCATCTCTTTGAACTGTTTCAATAAGGTGCAAAAGCTGCATGATACAATAGGTAAAATGTGCACATCCCATAACCATACTGAAAAATAAAACCTTGTTTGTTTGACTTTTCTTTATATAAATTTTCTTTCGGAGTGAAAATTAAAAAATCACTATATCCGTGGTTTTGGTCGGTTAGGCAGCCTCACTTGGTTCAGCTAATCATTTTATATCACTCTCCATTTAAATATTGAATAGAGTATTAAATTGCCTTCGGCATACACTTGACATATTATTTGATTTACAGACATGTATACAGATCCTCGGTTGTATTCAAACCCCCTGGGGACTTGCTGTCAAAGTTAAGAATATATATAGTTATGGCCTATTAAGATCATGTAGAAAGGTGCTCTCCCTACTCCCTTTACAGTCCCGACTACTGCTGATCCAAGGCCTAGTTGTGTCCAGGTTGGACTACAGCAACGCCATTTATTTAGGAGCCCCGGAAACCACTCTCCAAATACTACAGAAAAACCAGAATGCCGCTGCCCGGCTGCTCACGAATACCCCAGCCAGAACATCAGCCAAACCCGCACTGAAAAAACTACACTGGCTTCCGATCAGGGAAAGAGAGAGATTCAAGGCCCTATGCCTGACTCACAAAGTGCTTCACAACGCGGGCCCACCAATTCTTAGCAACTGGATCACACCCTACAGACCGACAAGAGCGCTTCGATCGGACCATGAAAATCTTATTGTGGTTCCCAGGGTAAAAAAGGCCCGCGCAGGAGGTCGCCGCTTCTCAGTCCACACAGCGAAACAATGGAACGCGCTCCCCTTGAAACTTAGATCAGAACCTAACCTCCTGCGCTTCAGGAAATCTCTTAAAACCTTTCTTTTCCCTTAAACTACATTCACCCCCGTACCTTCATCTATCAGGACCACGAGGTTTAGCGCTGGGATACTTTTGGGTGACTACGCGCTCTATAAAAACCTAAAAAAAAAAAGTTTCCAGCTTTCTCAACTGTCCCTCTCTATCTCCTCCTCTCCTGTTCAGAGGGATAGAGTCAATCAAATAGTACGAGAAATCTTTTAGGTTATTTTGGTGTATTTCCTTAAAGTGTCTTGCAACCGGGTATGTGTGATCGTTATTATTGATCGCCCTGGTATGTGGCAGACTTCTCTGAGAGAAGAGCACTCTAGGATATGGATGACATATTCAGTTTTGCAATTTAGTGGTCTGTTAATCTTTAACACTCTTTCACTATATATATATATATATATATATATATATATATATATATATATATATATATATATATATATATATATATATATATATATATATATATATGTATGTCAGTCAGTCAGGCAAAGAACTTTGTATGGTCATTATAGCCATCAAAGTGCAAAAGTACATAGTAGTGGATTCGCCAACCCATTCAATGTCTTATTATGTTCTACAAAAAAAGGTAGCTGACAGTTGAAACCATAGCATCATCATTAAAAAGTTTAAAAAATAGATTTAAAATTGGGGGGGTCGAGTGAGAGTATATCAAGTAAAAGGTTTACACTGCATGAGGCCCTACGGAATTTACATATAAGTAAAGACATTTGCTGTAAAAGAACATAGTTAAAACAGTAGGACTAATGTGGTATGAGCACAATGACCTTATTCCAGCTAGTCGCCCCATCAAATAGAGCAGCTAGGTTTACAGAGGATTGATTGATAAAGAACTTTATAAATATAGGATACGATCAGGACAGAACTATACACAGTAAAATATTCTCAGGGATGGGACCTCACAGAGAAGTAGAAAAAACAAAAGTGCAGGTGCATATAGTGCAGGTGGACCACATTGAATACATATTCAAAGGACCCATGCAGACACTGCTTTTAGTATGAATCTCCTGATACCATTAAGAGAAAAAAGAAGGTTCAAATGAGATGCAAAAGAAATACATAGCAAGATAGATGGACAACATTGCCTTAGTCCAGAGAGCCCAAAGAGTTTTATGCATAGTTGCAAGTCTAGATGCTATATTACTATGTCTGGCTCTAGCTGTGGTTAAGAACTATTGGGGACAAGTAACTGATTAGAGATCTACAGAAAATGGTTTAGCCATTCTTCAATCTAAGCCTTCTAACGAAACACATGTTCGCTTTTCATTTGGCACTGCGCAAGCTATTAGTGGCCTGGAGTCTGTTTTTAAATTATATAACGCCTCTTGATGGCTTTGAGTACCCATCTGCCTACAGATGGGGGCTAACCATTTGAACCTCTGGATTTTGTATGGTGGACAAGCAAAAAAAATGTGTTTGATCGTCTCAAGGGCCTCTGGACAGTGAGGGCAGCAGCGCAGTGTGTCAGCAGCTCCCTGTTGCCAGGTAATGTGAACGTTTTCAGAGGGAGGGTATCGAATATAAATTAAATGTATAACTCTCTATCATTTGGGATGGTGATGACCTCCATATACTGCTCGTACATATTTAATTGCTTGAATTCTAAGAATTCTGATATTTATATATGTGCACGTTTGTGTGCATACATGTATATATATATACGTATGTATTTGTATATATATATATTACCTACTGGCGGTCGCCAATAGGTAGATATAGTTAGGAACTATTTTCCATAGGAAATCCGCAACATTCTATTTGGAATAACGTTGGCGTCGAATGACAAATCTTCGCAAAATTTTCCAAACTTTTGGACAGCTCCGCTCCGCTCCTATCCTGAAAATTTCACGGTGATTCATCAAGCGGGGGCTGAGAAAAAAGGGGGGTCCCAAAACACGTTTTCCCCATGCATTTTCCCATAGGACCTGTTGACGCAGCTACAGCCCGAACTGCTGAACGCAATCACACGAAATTTGGCAAAGAGGTAGTCCTTAGTTCAGACTCGTGCCTTTTACTTAAATGGTGTAAATCCGTTCAGTAGTTCCTGAGAAAATCAGAGTTAAAAAGATAGATATATCTATGGCCTCGGAGGATCTGCGCACCCTCCCCGCACCCAGCGCACACCCTGCCGTGCACTAGCTGTATTCTAATTGGCTGTCAACTCTCCAGATCAGGAAGTGTTGGCAGCCATCTTGTGCCTCGGTAGAACCGAGACACAAGAAGCCTATAAAACAAACAAGGGGGCAGGGTAGAAACACCCTGACCCCCTAGGCCTGCTCAGGGGGTCCCACAAAGACCCCCTGGGCCCAAAAAAGCATTTTTTTTTTTAAAACAAAATTGGCGAGATTCGCGCACCCTGCGCGAATTTTGGCCGAAAAAAAGAAAAAAAAGAAGCGCGGGGCTCCTGCGCTTCTTTGGTAATTCGCCCCCGGGGGGCCAAATTCCGGGGGCAGAATTTAAAAAAGTGTGGGGGGGTCCCAATCCCCCCACACTGCCCCAGGGACCGCCACCGCCGGGGCAACTTGTCAGTGTAGGAGGGGGGCCATGCGGCCCCCCTCCTGGAGCCTTGAATAGGCCCTGGGGACCGCCACCCCCCAGGGTCGGCTACTTCAGTGTCCCGGGGTGCCCACCCCCGGGACTCTGTAGTTTGCAATGACAGGGCAGGAGCCTTGCGGCTCCCGCCCTGTCATTGTAAACTGCTTTGCTTCATTGGAGCGAGAGCAGGTTTCCCTGAATGAAGCAAAGCTGATTGCTTTTCCACATGGGAAGCAGCATGTTAGCTGGGAAGCAGCATGGTAGCTGCTCCCCATGTTGAAAAGCAATGCCGGCTCCCGCAGGACGCGGGGAGCAGGCTGTGACCGTGAGGGGATTGGAGACCCCACCCATGGCCCCCAACAGAGGCCAGGCCCCTGGGGATGGGGTCCCCGGGGCCATAAGTGGCCTGGGAGGGGGGGCCACATGGCCCCCTCCCCAAATAAAAAAATGTAAATGAAAAAAAAACATTGCCCGGGCCCGGGGATGGGGTCCCCGATGCCTTAAAGTGGCCAGAGGAGGGGGGATACGCAGCCCCCCCATAAAAAATAAAAATTAAAATAAAAGGGCCATGCCACAGGGGATGGGGTCCCCGGGGCAAATTATGGCCTCGGGAGGGCGTCCCCCTTCCTGATTTTTTTTTTTATAAACAAAAATTGGGGGCAGGCCCTGGGGGATGGGGTCCCCGGGGCAAAAAAAATGGAAAAAGAAGGGGGGCTACACAGCCCCCTTCTGAAAAATAAGACCAGGATCGGGCCGGAGGCCACGCCCCCTCCTTACACCACTCTGCAAACGCGCCCCCTGGCACGTTTGCAGAGGGGGAACTAATTCCCCTTGAATACTGGGGGTCCCTGGGTGCCAACTAGCCCACCAGGAACCTCCAGAATGCACCAGGGGGCTGCGTTGCAGAGAGGTGTAATGAGGCCACACCCCTTTTTACACCTCTCTGCAAAGCAGCTCCGTGGCGCTTTCTGGAGGTACCTGGTGGCCTAGTTGGCAGCTAGGGGACCTCAGGATTCAAGGGGACTTAATCCCCCAACTTAAATCTTGCCACGGGGCACATTTGCACAGTGGTGAAGGTAGGGGGTGGGGCCTGAGGTGATACTGTGCAAACACGCCCTGTGGCACGTTTTAAGTTGGGGAATTCGTTCCTCTTCAATCGAGAGGTCCCCTAGGGGCCAACTAGCCCACCAGGTACCTCCAGTAAGCGCCACGGAGCTGCGTTGCAGAGTGTTGTAAAAAGGGGCGTGGTCTCTTAACACCTCTCTGCAACGCAGCTCCCTGGCGCATACTGGAGGTACCTGGTGGGCAAGTTGGCCGCCAGGGGACCTCAGGATTCAAGGGGACTTAATCCCCCAACTGAAATCACGCCACGGAGCGCGTTTGCTCATTCTCAACTCAGGCCCCGCCCCCTTCCTTTACCATTGTACATATTCCTCTAAAATCAGCCGAACTACAAATTCCGATTTACTGACCCTGAAAAGTAATTCTAAGCGTACTTACCAGTAACTTGTATTTCCTTCCATAGGAATCCATTGTGTGGTTTTCAGCAGAAAAGTTTCTAAGTCTCCATTTTTGAAACGTACAAATATTCCTCTAAAATCAGCCGAACTACGAATTCCGATTTACTCAACTCTTCTCAGGAGAGAACCCAGTGCTGCATCTTTTAGACCAGCACTGACCCTGAAAAGTAATTCTAAGCGTACTTACTAGTAACTTGTAATTCCTTCCATAGGAATCCATTGTGCGGTTTTCAGCAGAAAAGTTTCAAAGTGTCCATTTTTGAAACGTACAAATATTCCTCTAAAATCAGCCGAACTACGAATTCCAATTTACTCACCTGTTATCAGGAGAGAACCCAGAGCTGCATCTTTTAGACCAGCACTGACCCTGAAAAGTAATTCTAAGTGTACTTACCAGTAACTTGTATTTCCTTCCATAGGAATCCATTGCGTGCTTTTAAGTAGAAAAGTTTCTAAGTGTCTATTTTCACAAACTAAAAATACTCCTAAAAGATCGTCTGTATGACTTAAACACATTCTTTCAACTGTTTACAGCAGATTCACCTGTGCTGGATCCAGGATCCACCACTGAGTAAGAAAATGTAATGATAACACTACTTACCTGCTAAGTGACTTTTCTGCCATAGGATAGCATTGGTGATTCTATGTGCAAAATTTTTTAAGTGTCAACTTTTAAAATACAATAAGAATCCTTAACAATCACTACTGTAACCAAAACGCTTTTACTCACTGAAAAAACCATAGGTTTCAGGCCTGATATACTTAGGAACTAGCATTTAAAAAACCTTAGAAATTCACTGAAAAAACAATTGGTTTTAGGGGTGTTGTAGTTAGCTGGTCATTTCACTCGAACAAAACCATTGAAATTCCTCCGATATAGTTAGTTGTACTAACTACATCTCGCGCGCCCGCAATCCACTGCTGATGATGTCACATATTACATCATTCATGACATGGTCTGTGACATCACTGATGACATCTCAAATGACATCACTGATGACATCACTGATGACATCATCCACGTGACAATCAGATACACCACATCATACACTAGTATAACCTTTCATCACTCACTGTAAAATAGAGAGTGCCAGAATTAAAACCATTGACACACCAATACAAGTTTCTAAAAACACCCACTCAGTGATTCCTAGATCTTTACACACATCTAATCACTTACCTATAGATTCATTCATACATGCTGTCAATGATCAATAGAACACTTTCAAATATACTTATACACCTATATCGACATTACACACCAGCACACATCCTAATCACTTATGAAGTCATCCTACTCACTTATGCAAACAATGGATCATACTTACTATTACTTAGCTATACACTTATAAAAACACCACTTCATCTATTCATATAGATAATAACTCATACTTAGTGTGTTATAAAAACACTATTACAACTATACAGTTATCCACACAGTCACTCATACAATCACTGAGTCTTATGTATACTTATTTATATACAACAACTGACACATACACTGGCTTTTATTTTTCTAGTTTGTTGGACATGTACCATTGAGACATATATTGGCTCATCGCCACACCCATAAATATATTCACTCACCCAAACAACTGTTATAACATGTAGTTTTAACTTCAGATACCTACTGAATCAACTATTCACACATCTTTGGGCAGTCACACACCCCCCCACCGAACCACACACACATTCACTCTCCCATACAAATACTCAGTTAACTAATCAATAAATAATATAGACTTTCACGTAGCTAGTAACCAACTGGTGCAGCAGTTTACACAACAACTGACAAAGCGATACAGATATTCACACAGTTTTGTCACTATCCAATATATTTAGTGAGACACTATAAATTAGTCAAGTAAACAGTCAATCACACTGCTACTAAATCCTCCATCCAGATATTTATATTTATATATCCACCCATTCTTCATTGCAAATTGCTATATATATATATATATATTCACTGATATATTCACTGAAACAACCATAGGTTTCACACATGTTATAGTTAGCTGGACATTTCACTCGTAAAAAAAAACAATGAAATTCCCCATTATAGTTAGTTCAGCTAACTATAACTTGCGCGCCCACAATCCACTGCTGATGAAGTCACATATTACATCACTCATGACATGGTCAGTGACATCACTCATGACATCACTGATGACATCTCAAATGACATCACTGATGACATCACTGATGACATCATCCATTGAGTATGTGTTTCTGAACAATTTTAATATGTTTAATATATATAGAAAAAGGCCTGTTGAAGAATGAGTGGGTGTACAAGTGTATAAATGGATGATTTTCTGTGGTGCGTAACTGACTCTTTAAGTGAGTCATTAAATGTATCTTACTGCAGACTAGTGACTAAACTGTGTAAATGTTTGTATGTGTCTGTGTGTAGGTGTATAAGTGGCTGCATGGTTTTGTGAATAGCTATATGAGTGTCTATATGGGTTATTGATTGGTTGTCTGAGTATCTGTATGGGTGCCTGAGTGTTTGTGTGGGTAGGGTGTGTGTGACTCTGTGCCTAGATGTGTGAGTGGGTGATTCTATGGGTGCATGGTTTTAAGAGTGCATCTGTGATTGACTGTATGGTTCAGTGAGTGTATGTATGGGTGTGTTAGGGATTGAATGTATATCTCAGTGGTACATTTGTGACTAACTACATTTGTGAAAGGCAGTATATATGTCTGTAAGAGTATATAAGTGGGTAGATGTGAGAGTGTGTGATTGTGAGAGTGACTGTATGGATGAGTGTGTGCTTGTATCAATGATTCTATAAGAGCGTAAGGATGTGATACTATTTTTATGAGTAAGTGAACTTGAGTGTGTATAACCGCATAGGTGAGTAAATGGGAGTGTGATTATTTGCATGACTGAGTAGGTGTGAGGGTACCTCTATGGATGATTGGTAGTGTGTGAGTGTCTATATAGATGTATAAATGCATATGATAGTTTGGTATGGAGTGACTGTAAGTATGAGTGACTGTACAGGTGAATGAGTGGAGGTGTATGTAGACCTAAGAGTTAATAAGTGGGTATGTAGTTATTGATAGTGCAGTATGTATGGTTTTGAGAATGGAACTCTCAAATTTTGAGTCGGTGTATCAAAGGTTATATTAGGGTGTGAGAAGATGTGGTAATTTATCACATGGATGACGTCATCAGTGATGTCATCAGTGATGTCATTGGAGATGTCATCAGTGATGTCATGAGTGATGTCACTGACCATGTCATGAGTGATGTAATATGTGACGTCATCAGCAGTGGAATGCGGGCGTGCGAGTTATAGTTAGCTGAACTAACTATAACGGGGGAATTTCATTGGTTTTTTACGAGTGAAATGTCCAGCTAACTATAACATGTGTGAAACCTATGGTTTTTTCAGTGAATTTGCAAGGTTTTGTAAATGCTAATTCCTAACTATAACGTGTGTGAAACCTATGGTTTTTTCAGTGAATTTGCAAGGTTTTTTTAAATGCTAATTCCTAACTATAACGTGTGTGAAACCTATGTTTTTTTTAGTGAATTGCAAGGTTTTTTAAATGCTAATTCCTAACTATAACGTGTGTGAAACCTATGGTTTTTTAAGTGAATTTGCAAGGTTTTTTAAATGCTAATTTATGAATGTATTATTATATTTTTTAAATTTTATTTTACAATAAGCTACCTATAGATATATAGATCCACAAATTAATAATTGTGACGACCACCACAGGGCTAATCTTTCACCAGATCAGCACCCCGCGATTTTTAAAAAAATAATAAAATGTTTTTTTCACCCTTCATGGTCCTTCAGGGACCCCCTGACAAAGAGCTAGGGGGTCAGGAACTCTGTATCCTGCCCCCTTTTCACGTTCTCCACCTTTCTTTTTCACTGTCACACACAAAATGGCGGACAACACTTCCTGATTTCGACCGATTCGAATGTTGACTAACGTGTAACCACCAATCAGAATTACACTCACGCACGGCACCGTGCGCGCACGATGCGCGCATATAGATATTTATGTGCTTTTAACTGCAATTTTCTCAGGAACTACTGAACAGATTGACACCATATATGCAAAAGGCACATCCCTGACCTGAGGACTACCTCTTTGCCAAATTTCAAGTAATTCTGTTCAGCCGTTCGGGCTGTACCTTCGACTAAAGGTCCTATGGGAAAATGCATGGGGAAAACGTGTTTTGGGACCCCCCTTTTTTCTCAGCCCCTGCTTGATGAATCACCCCGAGACTTCCAGGGTAGGAGCTGAGCGGAGCGCCCCATTAGTTTTGAAAATTTCGCGAGGATCCGTCAACCGGCGCCAAAGTTATTCAAAATAGAATTTTCAGATTTCCTATGGAAACACGGTCCTAACTATAACTATCTACTGGCGACCGCCAGTAGATAATATATATATATAATACATATTTAAATAACAAACCAAACCACATTCACTGGATGATGTCACCAGTGATGTCATCAGTGATGTCATTTGAGATGTCACCAGTGATGTCACTGACCATGTCATGAATGATGTAATATGTGACATCATCAGCAGTGGATTTCAGGCGCGCAATGGTTTTGTTCGAGTGAAATGTCCAGCTAACTATAACACCCCTAACACCTATTGTTTTTTCAGTGAATTTCTAAGGTTTTTTAAATGCCAATTCCTAAGTATATCAGGCCTGAAACTTATGGTTTTTTCAGTGAATACATATATATATATATATATATATATATATATATATATATATATATATATATATATATATATATATATATATTACCTACTGGCGGTTGCCAGTAGGTAGTTATAGTTAGGACCCTGTTTCCATAGGAAAACCGCAACATTCTATTTGGAATAACTTTGGCGCCGGTCGACGAATCCTCGCGAAACTTTCAAAATAGGTGGGGCGCTACGCTCCGCTCCTACCCTGAAAGTCTCGGGGGGATTCGTCAAGCGGGGGCTGAGATAAAAGGGGGGTCCCAAAACGCGTTTTTCCCATGCATTTTTCCATAGGACCTTTAGACACAGCTACAGCCCGAACGGCTGAACAGAGTTACTTGAAATTTGGCAGAGAGGTAGTCCTCAGGTCAAGGAAGTGCCTTTTGTAGGTCTGGTGTAAATCTGTTCAGTAGTTTCTGAGAAAATAGCCTTTAAATCAATATATATATCTGAGCCAGCTTACGGTGCGCTTACGGTGCGCTTACCGTACGCGTACGGTGACGTGCGCGAGCGCGATTCTGATTGGCTGTTAGATCTTAGTAAACATTCGAATCGGTCGAAACCAGGAAGCGGCGGCCGCCATTTTGTGTGTTTCACTCAGAAAAAAAAGGGTGATAAGTTGAAAAGGGGGCAAGGAAGAGAGTTACAGACCCCCTAACATTTGAAAGGGGGTCAAAGAAGGACAGAAAAGTACAAAAAAAACATTTATTCATTTTAAAAAAAATCGCGGGGTACGCGTACGGTAAGCTTACCGTACCCGTACGGTAGAAAAAAAAAATAAAAAATGAAATGAAATGCAGATTTAAGTGTTTAGATATTAGGGGGCTCTAAAAAGAGCCGTTGTGTTTATTAAGTGATTTTTTAGTGGTACCTACAAGTAAGTACCGATGCAGAGTCTAAGGTTCAAGAGGAAGACTCTGTTCCCTTCATCAGTGAAGTGTACACCATCTCCTCTATAAATGTCTTGCATGTCGTAACGCAAGTTGTTGTTGTAAATGGAACCCATACCATAGTCACGGAGGAAAGCAGAAACAGATTTGTTGACGTGCTTTCTTGCTTTGTCAATCTGCGGACAAAAATGATTGGACCAGTTCCATTTTTGCCTTTGGCATATGTTAGAATACACAAAGGCAGTTTTAGGGAAAAGTGAAAACAGTTGTGCAAAGGTCTCCTTCATAAGCATTTCCAGACCTACCCCAGTCAAAGTGCCTAGGTCATTGCCACCACAGTGCACTATTATGAGGTCAGGGTGTTGGATTTGCATGAAGGATTTCACCAATGGCATCAATTGGTGCCACTTTAACCCTCTCTGACCAATCCATTTAATGTCTACATTTGGCAAAGCAAGGTCTCTCACCATTCCTGTTTTCTCTGCATACTTTTCACTCCAGAAGACATAGCTGTGTCCTACAATCCACACTGTGAACATGTTCCAAGGAGATCTGGATGCACTCAGGAGGTGTATTTCAGTAGAATGGGAAAAAGAAATGAAAGACAGTTTGGAAATGGAGGCATACATATTTTTTTAAAATAAAAAGAACTGATTGGCTGTTTCATACCATTCTACAATAAAAACTAGGCTGTATGTGTACATTTATAGAAGCATGATTTGTATTGGTACAGAAAAATGTGTTACCAAAGAACAGTACTATGGATTTGCTGTTAGGTTTGAAAAGTCAAGCACTCCTGCTCTTTGGAAATGAAACATTGTTTGGTGAACTTCTGACCTAACTCTACACAGCAGTGTTTCAAGAGCTGTTGCTATGGTAGCAGGCAGAAGTCAAGTTGGGGGAAGGGTACTAGGCAGAAGTCAAGTTGGGGGAAGGGTACTTTTGGAAAAGGGTTGGTTTTCAACCAATAGAAATGTGTGATTACATTTGAAAAAAAGGGGGAAGCACTGAGATTTGAAACTAACATGTATATGTGTGGAAAAAGAGAGGGACATTTTGCCATTATCTGGTTCTGCTGAGAGGAGAGAGGTGTACAGAACAGAGATCCTGGCTCTGATAATCTGCTGTTTGAGTGCCACATTTCTTTCACAACTAACTAATTTTAAAGGTGAGTTAAGAGTTTGAGAGGGGATGTATATGGTAAAATAAGAAATGAATAATAGAATTGGAATTCCTTTTGTTGAAGTTGTGTTTATCATTTTGTGTTTTGGGAGAAATTTAAATGTGAGGAACATGTAAAATAATATGGACTATGTTTTTACTATAAATTAAGGTGTACTGGTATAAATAAGGAATACTTTTAGGGTTTGAGGTTCCAGTCAGTAATGCAAATACATTCAGCATCACTAAGGCTGGTTGCCCTTGCTGGAGTGTAGTCAGTCACCCAGGTTACACATGTTGCTGGTCTCAGAAAGCTTTTTGGTTTTGCTCTGGTGATTTTACATTTGCATTAGATGGAAAGGGGGAGCTATATTTTTATGCAGAAGCAGACTCTTAGCACACAGCCAGCTGCTTATCCTGTGGTATCATGCACAGTATTCACAACCGAGTGGGGTTTGAGGTTGCAGTCAGTAATGCAAATACATTTAGCATCAATAAGGCTGGTTGCCCTTGCTGGAGTGTAGTCAGTCACCCAGGTTACACATGTTGCTGGTCTCAGAAAGCTGTTTGGACATGTGCTTTTTTAAGAATCAGAAAAGTGGATTCAAAATGTGTCAGATTGTAAAAGTAATTATCACTTGCCAAATAAAAAGAGTAGTAGGTGTGCTTTCCAATTGGCAAAGAAATTTCGTTTTCTGACTAATGTGAAAACATGACTCTGTGTGGAAAGAGGAATTACAGGCTGATATTTATTGCGTATTGCTCTGGTGATTTTACATTTGCATTAGATGGAAAGGGGGAGCTATTTTTTATGCAGAAGCAGACTCTTAGCACACAGCCAGCTGCTTATCCTGTGGAATCATGCACAGTATTTACAACCGAGTGGGGTTTGAGGTTGCAGTCAGTAATGCAAATACATTTAGCATCACTTAGGCTGGTTGCCCTTGCTGGAGTGTTGTCAGTCACCCAGGTTACACATGTTGCTGGTCTGAAAAAGCTGTTTGGACATGTGCATTTTAAAGAATCTGAAAAGTGGATTAAAAATGTGTCAGATTGTAAAAGTACTTATCACTTGCCAAAAAAAAGAGTAGTAAGTGTGCTTTCAAATTGGCAAAGAAATTTCGTTTTCTGACTGATATGAAAACATGACTGTGTGGAAAGAGGAATTACAGGCAGAGATTTATTGCGTATTGCTCTGGTGATTTTACATTTTCATTAGATGGAAAGGGGGAGCTATTTTTTGTGCAGAAGCAGACTCTTAGCACACAGCCAGCTGCTTATCCTGTGGTATCATGCACAGTATTCACAACCGAGTGGGGTTTGAGGTTGCAGTCAGTAATGCAAATACATTCAGCATCACTAAGGCTGGTTGCCCTTGCTGGAGTGTAGTCAGTCACCCAGGTTACACATGTTGCTGGTCTCAGAAAGCTGTTTGGACATGTGCTTTTTTCAGAATCTGAAAAGTGGATTCAAAATGTGTCAGACTGTAAAAGTACTTATCACTTGCCAAAAAAGCAGTAGGAAGTGTGCTTTCCAATTGGCAAAGAAATTTCGTTTTCTGCCTAATTTCAAAGCATGACTCTGTGTGCACACAGGAATTGTTTTTAGATATTTAATTTGTGAAGGTGTTATTGTGATTTTCACTTGTAGGAAAGGGGTACTTAGTATTTAAGGATTTGAAAAGATCATAAAAAATGTAGTAATATATTTAAATAAAAAAAAGGATTTTTTTTTTTGTTTTTTTCAGGTATTGCTGAAGAGCAGTGAACAAAATTTAAGATGCCCACAAAATCAAGACTAAGGAAAAACCACAAAAAAAACCTATATTTTAAGACAACTGGAGGACCTAAGTTAGTTGGAGATGCTCATGTTGGGAAAAAGAGACAGTCTTCTGGTAAGCAGACAAAAGATTTTTTAAAGAACATCTTCAAAAAAAGGAAAAATGTACAAAATGTCTGTACTGGAAAGAATGTTTTAAATAGAAAAGAACAGGAAAAAATTGAGCATTTAGTTAATGCAAATATACCTTCAGAAACAATAAAGATTAACTTAAACAGAAAAACAGCGTTTAAAGAGATACGTAGAAAAATGTTTCAGAGAAGAGTTATGTCCAATTTGATAAAGGATGTGAAGAAATATAAGCAAAAGGCTAAGTTTTATAAGAGAAAAAAAGAAATTGAAGCCATTGCAGCTAAGGCATTAGAATTAAAAAGGAAACTATTCATTTTAATTTTGAAGAGGATGCGTACATTAGATAAAATGGTCAATGTACTGAAATCACAAAGCAAAAGGAAAAGAGTAGTGAAAAGAACAAACTTTTGTAAAGTGTTTTTAGGAGAATGGATGCATAGTTCAAGTAGTGAACCTTTTTTTAATCATCATAAGCTTTTATTCGATATGCAAGATATCTTGTAAGCACATTAAAAAAATACAATTATTACATTGTACACAAAGAAACAAAAGCTACAAGAAGCCAGTATAAATTTCGTAAAAAGATAAAAGGACAAGAAATGCCCGTTAATAAATTAGCTAAAAAGGAATTAAACAGCTACTGACAATCTCTTACAACGAATTAGCCAAAACCATTTAAAACATTTTGCAATTCCACACACTAAAGAGGGGGAAGTGTCCGTGGTTAGGATACGCAAGGCTTCTAGGTGGCTACGTGTGCCCATATTTCGGCAAAGGGGTTTCAACCAGGAACTCCTAGGCCTTGCGTAATCCGGGCATACAAATAAGACGTGCGCAATGGTCTCAACCTTGCTTGGGCAACATGCACAATTGGGAGAAATACGGGCCGCTGGTGACCAACTCGATACCACTGCACCTAGCGGAAGGGATCCAACTCTAAATTTAAAATAAAGGGCTCGGTCAAAGGGGAGAGTGATCAAGTCCAGGTAGGGTTCAAAAGCCACAATGTCTTTAATTTGCAAAAAGGCGACAGTGGACTTGCAGTGGTTAGAGTTTGTAATTAGACGCTCCGCACACCATTTCCAATAAAGCGCCTTAACGACTTCTTTTGGAGGGGCTGAACGTGATGACCAACAGCCTCCTAGACCGATCTTCTCCAAAAGCTTTTTGGTTTCTCTTAGCCACTTTATCTTAGCCCAGCCCCCCAGGCTCATTATTTCCCCCAGGGCGTCAGCATAGGACTTTAGTTCTTCACCCCTCCAGATACGTGTCCATAACAAGAGCGGGCGAAGCTGGGCCTGGTCTTTAATGTTTTTACAGCCCGTGTCCAACCGCACTGGTACAGATGGTGTGCTCAGGGGCACGGAGATAAAAGATTTCAATAGCTTGCTCTCCGCTGTCTCTAGGGCGTTCAGACGGCAGTGGCCCCACAGTTCTGCCCCGTACAAGGCTGATGACACTACTTTAGCCTTGTAGATATCAATTACTGGGGTAAGTGATCTCCTGGGAGAGGCCCAGAACTCCCTCATAAGAGCACCTCCCACTCTCCTATGGTTGAGGACCATTTTATCAATATGATTAACCCAAGACATCCTATCCGTGATCCGAATGCCGAGGTAATCAAATTCGGCTACTTTCTCTAGGGGGATCGAGTTAAGTGTGGGTGGACGGCCCAATTTCTTAGGAGGATTTAGGACTAGATATTTTGTTTTGTCCACATTAATTGTTAATCCTCTTGCAGCACAAAACTCCTGAAATCGCGTTAGTAATTTCTGGAGGCCTTGAGGGGTCTTCGAAATCAGGAGCGTGTCGTCCGCAAAAAGCAGGGTGGGGATACAGACTCCTCCGAGACAGGGGGCGTCGGCTGGTTCTTGTTGCAGATGTTTTACCACCCCGTTCACATATAGTGAAAATAGGGTGGGTGCCAAGACACAGCCCTGTCTTACGCCCCTGGACTCTGGAATCTTCTAAGTGAGTTCTCCGTTTTTACCCCAACGGACCTGAGCAAAGGTATGGGCGTGAAGGCTAATGAGAAGGGACAAGATGTATGGGGGTAATCTCAACTCATAAAGTACCCTCCAAAGATCTTCCCGGGGGACTAGGTCAAAGGCAGTCTTCAGGTCTATAAAGGCCAAATAAAGACTACCCTTGCCCAGTTCCACCACCTTCCACCCCAATAGTACCAGCCTGAACACCTGCTCTATTGTCCCCATTCCAACCCGAAATCCTGCCTGAAAGTCTGAAAGGATTTTGTTCTCCACCACCCAGTGGAGAATCCTTCCAAGGATAGCTTTACCAGCTATCTTTTGGGTGGAGTCAATCAGGCTTATAGGTCGGTAGTTCCCCGGTGTTTCCCTGCACCCTTTTTTCTAAATCGGGACCACCACCGCCCCTTTCCAGGATTCTGGCACTGCCCCTCCCATCATAATATCATTTAGTAGAGCTGCTATGACCC
Organism: Triturus cristatus; assembly: GCF_964204655.1. Classification (NCBI taxonomy): domain Eukaryota; kingdom Metazoa; phylum Chordata; class Amphibia; order Caudata; family Salamandridae; genus Triturus; species Triturus cristatus. The sequence continues at coordinate 85,341,196 of NC_140587.1, read as the reverse complement.
GTGCCCATTCCGCTGGATATGCCCTCATAAGGCCCCCCGGGAGGCCATCAGGGCCCGCTGCCTTGCGAGGGGCTACCCACCCTATAACCCCCTCAATCTCTAACGGAGTGAAGAGATCATAGGCATGAGGTTCAGTTATTCGTGCGTGGACCATGCCAACATTACGATCCCCATCTGGAGGGAGGTATAGGGACCCAAAATGCTTTACCCAGTTTTGAGGCGGGATGTTACAGGGTCTCACAAGTGCATCGGGGTTTTTCCGTGTACTTATAAGATGCCAAAATGCCCTTGAGTCCCTAATTTTGCTGGCCTGTAGCAGGTCTTCCCAGTATTTGTCTTCCCACTCCCTCCTAGCGAGTTTAAGGGACTTATTGTAGGCCTTCCTTGCTTCCTGTATCGCTATACGGGACTTGACTTTGAGTGCCTCAACTAGCTTTGCCTTGTAAGCCCTACATGTTTGGGTATACCAGCCATCGACTGGTTTTTTAGAGTGTTTGTTACCCAACTTGTTATGGTATAATGTAAAGACGTTAGTTAAGGCTTCTACCAGGGAGACAAAGAGCCCACTCACTCTACCCACCCCTTCTGAGGAGATTCCAAGGTTTGTTACCGCATGGTTTAGGTGAAATTGTATTTCTTCTACCTTTGCCTCTGATAAAACCAATTTGGCCCATTTTATTCGTCTACCACAAGGGGAGACTTCAGAATCATCCGGAGGTGCTGCTACCCGATTTATATTAACCTTACTTGAATGTCGCCACCACTGGACCATACTTAAAGAAAGCAAGTTGTGGTCACTTTCAGTCGAGGGGACCACCTGCATGTCCTTTACATAAGGCCATAAGTATACGTCTACTAAAAAATAATCTAACCTAGAGGTATGTCCTGGCCTATTATACGTGTGGGCACCCAACCTATCCGAGGGTGTCCTCCCATTTGCTGCCCTTAAGTTGAATTCAAGGCTCAGGGAGTATAGCTGGAGCGCCACTTCTGACCACCTTCTAATCGGTGGAATTTCCAGAGCCGGAATCCCCCACCTGGTATCCTCCTCTTCTTGGTCGAGGGAAACGTCCGAGCCCAAAGGCTCGAACGTACAGTTCAAGTCACCAGCAACCAATGTACGAGACTTATGTGGGGTATTGTTTAACAAGGTCTCAAGGAGAGATATTACAGGAGACTTTCTCCCGCCCACAGTTCCCCGGGCATAAACATTATAAACATTTAAGACAACTCTTCCCCTTTGATCTATTAGGGTAATGTTTTGTATGTCAGGGGAACCTGTGGGGAACTCCATGATTCTACAGTCTAGAGAAGCCGCGACCCAAATAAGGAGGCCACCCGCTGGACGCCCTCTCCCTGAATCCGAAACCTGAGCAGGGGAAGAATAGGAAGAAAAGCCCACCCTATGGACCGGCACACAGCTCCATGTCTCTTGGAAAAGGCACAGGGAGTGCTCATCAACCGATGCAATAAAATCCGGTAGAGCCAGTTTTCTTGCGATCCCTGCGACATTCCAGCTGAAAACCTTAAGGGCTAGGTCCGTCACAGCTGGAGTGTCGCAGGGCGCCGGAATGCCCCTGCCTGTGGGCCTCCTCGGAGGAACATGAGGGGAGTGGGGGTCATGCGGGGTGAATATAGAGTCGCCTATCCCACCTATAGGATTTCTTTTGCTCAGTACTAATGCTTCCGCTGAATCTGGTCTGTACCCAATTTCCAGTCAAATAGGTCCTGCTGTCCACAAATGTTTCTCCCTAATATCCCCTGAGACCCCAGTCCAATTCTGGCCAAGAGGAGGGGGACTTAAACTTCCTCCAGTAGAATCAAGAATTTGCCTGGGGTAAAAGTAGGAAAGATCTACCACTTTAACCCCCGAAGCCCCCATACTTTTAATAGGGGTGCAAATCGATGGTACCACTCTTGGGTCTTGGAAATTTATGATTATACAATCCCCCTCCTGCGTTTTTTTCCCCTGCCCTACCCAGTCCACTCTGCGGACACTTAAGATAATGCCATCCACACCCAACGGGATTGGCTTGTTTGCCTTCAGCCAGTGGATACACTTATTCTTAAGTGATTGATGATTTTCCAACTGGCCTTCCTTTAGAGGGGGCACATTGACCATGACTGCAACAAAGGGTTGACAGTCTGGTGGGAGATTTACAGGGGGATCCGTCGTACTGGCTTGCTAGAGGCCAGTGAAGGGGTGGATATAGTGGTAGGGTGGGGAACAGGCCTAGGAACTTTCTCTAGGGCTAACCTGTTAAAATTGCTGCGTGCCCCTGGTTTTTGGGAAACTTCCATTTTGCCACTAGCTGTCTGTGGCTGCTTTTGTTGGAGAGGCTTAGGCTTATTTTTATCAGGCTCTATGTGAGTTAGAGAACCCTTTTGCTGTGGTCCTGCTTTGGGACGGGGGGGAGATATGAGAGCTGGGATTAATGGACTATTAGAAACACCCTTGTTAAGACAAATTGGGTGCTTAGGGTCTCTCTGAGGTAAGGGCTCGTTCCCATTTGCACCCAAGTCCTTGATTTCAGTCACTCTAATTATTTGTTTAACTGTTGTTTTAAGTGAATGAAAGCCGTCAAGGGTTGACTGCTCAAGTTTGTCTATCCTTTCCCCGAGACCTTTAACTTGTGTTAGCAACGGGTTCAAGAGGCTATAAACCTTCTCAAAAATATTTTCAGCCGTTGCTAAGTCAAGAAGCTTTAAAGGCTTCACAGTATTTGCGTCTGGGTGTAACTCCTCAGAAGGATTCAAAACATCCCCAACTATGTCAGATTCATTCGCTATAGCCTTAGCCCTTATGTTTCTCATACCAGCTCCAAAAGGTTTTCTTAAGCTTTGATAAAGAGCGGCCTGTCTGACTGGGCAACCCTTTTTACGTTTTCGAACCTTCTTACTTGGGGGCCTATTCTCCTGTCTGATGATTGGAGTTTGGGAGTTTTTGGGGGACCTAGCTAGCTCCCCTTCTGGTAGGGCTAAGGGCGAAGTGAGCAGTGTTGAGGATTCCAGATCACTGATAGCTTCGCTTGGGGGATTATTGTATGATGTTGTGGAAAGCTTACCAAGGCCATCAACCTCCGCAGTGACTATAGGAAAAAGAGCAGCCAAATTTTCTAGTCTACCTATGTTTTGCTCTATGCCAACCAACTGGGGGGGGGTCTATGGAAACAATAGGCACACTAGGAGGAGAAATGGCTTGGACCTGGGCACTGGCCGGTATCAATGATGATTGGGCGTCGACCCCCAGGGATGAACGTCTTGAGGGGAGGTAAACCTCAGATAAACTCCGCTCAGACATGGCAATCTCCTTTTCAATGACCGCCGCCATCCTGGTGATAAAACGGTCCATAGTCCCTATAATGGGGCTTGCCGCATTTGGCCCCCTTGCGCCTTCGTTCCTTAACAACTTTCCAGAACGTGTAGACATAGTTTTCCAGGTACAGAGCGGGGGTATGTACTCACAGTTACTGAAGAGGAAGGGGACGTGGCCCAGCCCAGCCTCCTTCGGCCCCTGACGGCCACAGACGGCCCGCCCTTTGTCCGGGCTTCGTCCGGCGCGTCCCGCTCGCGTCCCACGTAGCGGATGGCGCCTCCTCCTTTATGGGACGTGGCAGGGCTAGGTCGGGTGGGCGGGGAGAGAGCACAGGTGCAGCCGAGCACGGGCTCCTGGGACACGGAGTCCCGCGTCGTGTCTCAAGCCCTCCTCGACTCCTCTGAGTGCAACAGCGGTAGCAGGCAGCCCCTCTGGATGGCAGCGAGGGAAGACAGCACCCCAGCAGCAGGTAGGACTCCAAGCGATGCGGGACCTTTTTTTAATGAAGAGAGTTATTTTCAAAGTAATAGTTTGCTGCATGCAGTTGACACCAGAGGTCGTGCTTACGAAGTGAAAAATGGTTGCATAATGGAGAAGGAGAAAATGGTTCCAAGAGATGAGGTACAAGTGATGGCGGATGAGGCTATGGGGAGACGTCCTAAAGCCCCAGTGTACACTTGGAATTGTAGCAGTATTTGCACTGTGCGTCAGGAATCTATTGATAAATTTCGTGAGTTTCTAAGAGAATATAGTAAAAAAAGTGTGAAACAGAAGATTAAGGTGCTTCAAAGTCTAGATCCATGCAGAGTGAGAGAGAATACTGGTTTGCAGGGTCATTCTCTGGCTTGTCTATCTAGAAAAGTGTGTAAAAGTGTTTTTCATCATTTTAGGATGCTGGCTGTTCATCATACTGAAATGAGAAAGTTTGTGAGACGGTTGTATTTTGCTAAAAGTCCAGCAATAAAGTTAGATGAATTGAATAGGGCTCTGTTCCGTGGAACGGTATCAGATGTAGAGAAGGTTATTGATGAAATTCAGTTTTGTTACTTTGGTCCTGAACAAGACAGTGCAGAAAAGGACACAGTAAATGAGGAAGAAGTGGAAGAGAATGTAGAACCCTCTGTAAGTAAGACATTTAATGATCACATAACAAAATTTGCAATAATCTCTAATGAAAGACCAAATATTACTTGTATTTGTTGCCGCAGAACTCATTATAGAAAACAAACTAGGAATGTTGATTTCTACAGAAAAAGTGAAAATGAAGATAATTATAAGTGGAAAGATTTTGCCACATATATATTTCTTGAAAATTGTTTTGAATTGGGTGAAGATCAGCGTATTTGTAAATACTGTTACAACAAGTTAGAGGAAAATAGAATGCCGACCAGAGCTGTACATAATAATTTAGAATTGGATGTTATTCCTGCCAAACTTTCTGAATTAAATACATATGAGTCTATACTTATTCAATGTGTTCATCCGTTCCAGACCATAGTACGTATGGAGCCCAAAACTGGTAAATTACCTCCTTCAGATTTACTGAGAGGTTTAAAAGGTAGAGTGGTGTATTTGCCCTTGGATTTGAAAAAAAAATATGGAAACTATTGATGCAGATACTTTGGAAACTGAACCATTAGTTATTCTGGTTAATGGTGTACCTACAAAGAATAAGAAGATTTGGCAGGAGCTGGTAGATGTACGGAAAGTACAAAGAGCAAATTTGTATTTGAAAAGGAATAACAAATGGTATGAATCAATTTATATAGAAGAAGAAGAAGAAGATTTACAAGAAGACACAGAAACACCAACTGGACAAATTGAAAAAGTGGACAAGTCAAAGGAAGAAGAAATTTATGAACATTTTAGCATACATCCTCTTCATTCAAAAGAAGTTATGGGAGACAATATTGATCTGTTTCAGATGAAGAAAGCAAAAGGAACTCCCGTGAGTGTATGGGAGGAGAGCTTGGAAGCTCGATGTTTTCCCCAGCTGTTTCTTACAGGAAAAGGAGGACGATACGATGAACGTCCAGAACAGATTCCAGCTTCTGAGTATCGGACTACAAGACTATATGCAGAAGATCCAAGATTTCGACAAAGTATTCCTTATTTATTCCATCTTTTATTTGAAAGCGACTTGTCTGCATTATCATATGCAGTAAATCACATTTTAAAAAGTGGAGTACATTTACAAAATGTGTCTGCTAAGGATTTTATGGAGAAAGTGCAGCACCGAGATGATCATTTGGAAACACAACTCATTAATTTGATGGCTTGTCAGCGTGGGACAAATGAATATTGGTACCGACGCCATGGTGAATTAAAATGCATGTTACGAAATTTAGGAACAGCAACATAGTTCCTTACCCTAAGCTGTGCTGAGTACGCTTGGGATGATTTACTGGATTTTCTACGAGAGGCAAATTCAAACATTAAAAACATCGAATACAAGACAGCTGGAGAACTGTGCTCATTGGATCCGGTTAATGTTTGCAGATATTTCAATCATAGATTTGAGGCTATGATGTCCTTCATCTGCAATAAAAAAATCCACCTCTTGGAGAAGTAGAGGATTTCTTTTGGAGAAAAGAGTACCAGGCAAGAGGTGCTCCTCATATTCATATGCTGTTGTGGATCAAGGATGCCCCAAAGTTTGGAACAGATACAGATGAAGCAGTGTTATCTTTCATTGAAGAATATGCAACATGTGCTATAGCAAAAAGCACAGAAGAGAAAAAGTTAAAGGAGCAAGTTTTACGTTTCCAAAGTCATCGGTGTGGAAAATACTGTCGACGGAAATACAAGAGCAAAGATAAATACTACATTAAATGTCGATTTGGATTTCCTAGACCTGTTCTTTCAAATGGAAGAGTAAACAGTTTTATGTCATCTGTGAGACATACTATTACAAGAAAATCACCTAAGAATACCTACAACCTTAAAAGAAAAGAAGAATCAAAAAATATAAATGACTACAACCCAGTCATTTTATCCATGTGGAATGCTAACATGGATATACAGCATGTAGCTGACAATTCCATTGCTGTTGCTCGATATGTAACGTCTTACATTACTAAATCTGAAAAAACTGAATTGAAAGAAATGTGGGAAGAGATTTCCCACGAGAAGACTGTCAGTAAGAAGCTGTACAGTTTCAGTTTAAAGATGTTATCGCATCGAGAAATTGGATCCTACGAATGTTCAGATAGGTTATCTTCTGCAAGTCTCTACTCGAAATCAAGAAGAATAATTTGGGCAAGTTTAGGCCTTGCAGCAATGAGAAATCGGGTACTGAAATCTGTTGGAGAAATTGAATATTTGGCCGAGAATGACCCAGAAAGTACAGATATTTTGAAATCAAACATGTTGGACACATATTATCCCAAGAGAAGTCATCATCTGGAGAACATGTGTCTCTATGAAGTGCTACAGAACTACATTTATTCACGGAAAGCTGCAGAAGACATCAACAATGGAAAATATAAAGTCATTGGTGAGGAAGGATGTTTGGTGAAGCAAACAAAAGGAAGTTTGATAAATCACAGGAAGCTAAGTTGCGACACTACTGACAAAAAGGAATTTTACTACTTGGCTCTTTTACAGCTATTTAAACCATGGCGTACAGAGGATGAACTACTGGCAGAATTTCAAAGCTATGAAGATTCGTTTAATGCTTGCAAAGACAGCATACAATGCAGAACATTCACAACTTATGTGCAAATGTTAAATGAAGATATTGAACAGGAAACTACAATTGCAGCTGAAGTAGCTAGAGACAGTTCTCAAGACAGCCAAAGTTCAGGAACACTCAGTCAAGATCCCCTAGGACAACCAATCGTTGAAAATGAAGCTGCAATAGCCATGAATGAAGTGGAAACGGGTATGAATCAAGCTCAAGAAGAATTTATAGACTTACCAAATTTGGAAAGACAACTGAATGAAGAGCAGCAACAAATTTATGAAGAAATCAGAAACAAAATTGATCACGGATTACTACATGAAAAAAAAGAGTGCTCATGCACATCATTTCATCCAATCAGGATGTATGTAAGCGGACAAGCTGGAACTGGAAAAAGTTTCCTAATAAAAGTCATCAGAAGCTACCTACAGCAAAAAACGGATTCTACTTTGTCTTGTGTGGTTACTGCTCCAACTGGGTTAGCAGCATATAACATAAAAGGAATCACCTTACATCGTTTGCTAATGTTACCAGTGGAGCATGAGAACAAAATACAATACCACAAGCTAACTGGAGAAGCATGCTTGGAAGTTTCAAGAGTATTGAAGAAGATGCAAGTTCTCATTATTGATGAGGTGAGCATGGTATCAAACTTAATGCTTGCCTTTGTGCATTTAAGAATGCAGCAAACTCTAAGGACAGACTATGACGTGTTATTTGGTGGAAAACATGTCATAGTTTTTGGGGATCTTCTACAGCTTACTCCAGTTAAAGGACAACCAGTGTTTAATACTGTGACACATGAAGATACAAAGAAGTCATTGGGAAGCATCGGTAATGCAAATATTTGGTCCTTCTTTGAGTACAAGGAACTTACTACTAATATGAGACAAGCAAACGATGAAGAATATGGAAGTATTCTGAAAGATATCAGAATTGGACTACTCACTGAAGCTGGCACAAAAGCATTACAGAGTCGGTTGCTACATAATTTATTTCTAAAGGAAGAAATAGTTGCAGAGAAGATATACAAGAACATTGCAGAAAAGAAAAGTGTCATCTGCTTAATGCCAACTCTACGTGAATGCGCAATATTCAATGAGGAGCTTTTGAAATTGGAAAAGGAAGATATCAGGAAATTGGAAGCAGTGGACAAAATTCAGGATGGAAGAATTACTACCACATTAACAGGCAAACTGAAAAATAAATTGGATTCACTAGAGAAGAACATTTCCAAAACTGCTGGATTAGAAAAAAATCTATATGTTTGCATGAACTGTAGAGTATTTTTAAGGAGAAATTTGGATGTTGAAAAAGGTTTAGTTAATGGAGCTATGGGAAGAGTTGTGGGTTTTATTAATTATCAGAAAAAAGATGGAATTGAATGTTTAAAAATAAAATTTGATCAGATAGAAGAAGTTATAGACATTTGTCGTTGTACAGTTCGTTTTATGCTTGTGAAAGACTTATATGTACAAAGGAAACAGTTTCCGTTTTCTCTAGCATATGCTGTAACTATTCACAAGTCTCAAGGATTGACTGTAGATTGTGCATTTGTAAACATTGGTTCAACTGTGTTCAAAGAAGGTATGGCTTATGTAGCTTTGTCACGAGTGAAAACATTATCTGGTTTATTCATGATAGACTTTGATGATTCAAAAGTTAGTGCTGATGCAAATTGTGTAAAGGAGTACAATAGATTAAGAAGAACCTATGCTCCTCATTTAGGTCAGTATCCTGTGTTAGAGAAACGTGTAGTTTCTCGTAAAAGGAGAAATGAGAATATCTGTAATGAGGATGTAGAGAGGAGGAAAAAAAAGAGGAGTGATGTAATTGCAAGCAAAAAGAAAAAGGAAAATGAAGAAGAGGTTGTAGGATGTCATTTTGAAAATAGCTCTGGTGTCAACTGCTACGCTAATGTAGTGCTGAATGTTGCATTTTATCTGGAAAGTTTGCAAGAGCAGATAATAGTAAATCAGAGAAAAAGATTCTGTTCTGAGTTGAGTCTCCTTTTTCAAAAGCTGAGTAATGATAAAAAAATAGAAAGTGCTACTGAAATTAGAAAACTTTTAGATGTATGTTCAGGATGTACACAGTTTTCTCAAAATGTACAGCAAGACGCACAGGAATTCTTGTTGTATTTTCTTCAGGTACTGGAAGAAGAAGGGGTGCCAATTGAAAATTTGTTTGGTCTCTCTTATAAATGGGAACATAGTTGTGTAAACTGTTACAATACATGTGGCTCTAATGTTGATTCTGAAAGGTTTATTTATTTAACATTGCCAGAGAGTAAAACAGTCACTTTTGCTAAATTAGTTAAAGATGCTAATCATAGCATGGAATGCGGTGAGTGTAAATCTGACATGTTTTCAACGTTAATTTTAAAGGAATACGGACAGTATGTAATTTTAATGATGCAACGATGTAGAGCTGATGGTTCAAAATTGGATACTTTAATAAAGAAGTTTACAGGACAGCAATTATCAATTTCAGGAAAAACTTTTGTAACAGTTGCAATAATTTTCCATGATGGACCTACTGTAACTTCTGGTCATTACACAGTTTATCTAAAATGTAAAAAAGGCTGGACAATGTGTAATGATTGTCAATTGGTTTTTAAGCAACGTTTGCCGTTTGATTTAGCAAATTCCTATCTAATCTTCCTGAAACCTAAATTTTAGAGAGAATTGGCAACATCTGTACAAAACAATTTTACCATTTTATTGGATTACCATTGGAATTTACAAATTTAAAGTTTTTTAAAATTACCATTTGGCCTAAAGGAAAGGTAACCAATTGTATTATGGACTTATATAATTCTTAATTAATGTTTCGGTAATCAACATTTTAGAGAGAATCGGTAACATCTGTACAATTTAAATTTTTGTATTTTATTGGATTACCGTTGGAAATTTAATCAAAAAAGATTTTTAAAATTACCATTTGGCCTAAAGGAAAGGTATCCAATTGTATTGTGGACTTAATTAAATCCTAATTAATCTTTCGGAAACCAAAATTTTAGAGAGAATCGGTAACATGTGTACAATTTAAATTTTGGAATTTTATTGGATTATCGTTGGAAATTTAATCAAAAAATAATTTCAAAAATTAACATTTGGCCTAAAGGAAAGGAAACTAGATGTATTGTGGATTTATTTGAGATATATTTTTTTTGAGATTATGCTTCTGAAAGAAAATTGTCAGACGGTATTTTTTAGAAATAGTTTTTGTTATTAGATGATATTTTTAATGAATAATATTTTGCATTTCGATAATGTTATGTTTAACTGAGAAGAGATTCTGGGCTTTTTTTAAACAATCTTTGAGATTGTTATTTTTTTTTTGCCCGCTGTTAAGTGATGAATGCAATTGCTTGCACGATTTATAGTGAAATGCAATATATTCTGAAAACAGCAAAAAAAAGGCAAAAAATTGTTTTTGGAAAATATGTAAATACGTGTACTGTATTATAAAATGTTTTATTAAATATTAATACTTTTTTCTTTTTTTTTCAGTTTGAGAAAGAAAATTTATGAAACCTTGAACCATTTGTTTAGCAATTTAAATTAAATTTTAATTAATAAATAATTTTTTGAGTGGGTATGGTAAGTCAGAAATTACATGGTCCCTTTTTTCCACTTCTCCACAATCACATTTTCAGTTTTTCATTGTAATCTCTCAAGGACCTTGTAATGTGATAATTGATTTTTAGTGTTTTAAAAAAAAAAAAAAAATATGCGTACCGTACGCGTACGGTAAAAAAAAAAATCAAAAAAAAGTTTTAAAAAATATATAGAAAAAAGTTGAAAGGTAAGGTTGGCTCTTAAAAGAGCCGTTGTGTTCGTACAGGGACAGAGGAAAGAAAGAATGGGAATATTAGTCGGTAGGACAAATGTGCTGGTCTATTTTATTGTTAACTAGGGCAACACTGGTCTCCCCATGACAAATTAGACCATAACAAGTGGCACACCGCATTGTAACCCTCGCAAACCGAGGATTAGTTTCCAGAGGACCAGAAAAAGGAGATGCTCCCCCCACAGATGAAGGGCTCAGCTGACCTGCCGAAGATGGACTCGGCCTTGCAGATGATGGACCAGGCTGAGCTGCTGTGGATGTGCTTGGTTGACTTACTGAAGGGTTTCCTCCAGTATGTCGAGCATATGTCCTACCGTGTACATAATGAAGGTGTCTCAACATAGTGTGATTCCCGAAGGAATACTTCTTGTTAGGATTCCCTCTTGAAAGTACACGGTCACACAGCTTACAAGTCACTAAAGGTGCATTTACCTTTTTCTTGCCCTCTGGAAAAGAAAAATACTCCCATATGAAAGAGCTCTTTTGTTTCCTCCTTCTCTGCCTCAAGGTAGTGCTGCTAGCCTCACTCTCTGAAGAGGTCTGCTGTTCTGCCATCGTATCACAAAGACAACTCAGCTCCTTCTCCAAAGGGATCACAAGCAGAAATGAGGGGAATGGGTGTGGTGTAGGAGAGTTCTAGAACTGAAAGTAGTAAAAACCAATCAAAAGTGTTTTTTCTTGATCACATGACCCAACGTGCGCGTACGTTACGCTTACGGTGCGCTTACGGAGCGCTTACGGTAAAAGTACGCATGCGCGTAAAAAAGACACGTGCACGCGCGCATGCGCAAAACAGGCACGCCCCTTCACTTCCGCGTAACATGCGCGTGCAGCGTACGCGTTACGAGCCGCATGCGCGTGACGCACGTCTACGCAAATTGCGTAACTGAACGCAAACAGCGTAGAAATCTAACGTACTAAAAGCAAGACGTACGCTTACCGTACGCGCACGTTAAAAAAATACTAATAAAAAAAAAAAAGGGAAAAAAAGATTCACTATGTTATACTACTAAATCTTACCTGTTTAGTTTAAAAAAAAGGTAAAAATAAAAAATATATTGTAGAATTTTTAAAATTTAACCATAGTCTTTAAAGAGGATATAAATTTAAAATAAAAATATGTAAAAAACATTGCAAAAAAAAAGAAATAAAAAAAAAAAAAGGAAATATAAGAATTAGCATTTAAAAAACCATGCAAATTCACTGAAAATACCATGGGTTTCACACACGTTATAGTTAGGAATTAGCATTTAAAAAACCTTAGAAATTCAATGAAAAAACCAAAGGTTTCACACATGTTATAGTTAGCTGGACATTTCACTCATAAAAAACAAATGAAATTCCCCCGTTATAGTTAGTTCAGCTAACTATAACTCGCGCGCCCGCAATGCACTGCTGATGACGTCACATATTACATCACTCTTGACATGGTCAGTGACATCACTCATGACATCACTGATGACATCTCAAATGACATCACTGATGACATCACTGATGACATCATCCAGTGAATGTGTGTTTTTCTGAAAATTAAATATGTTTTATATATGTATATCTCAAGGACGATGGAAGAATAAATGGTTATATAAGTGTCTAAATGGATGATTTGTTTTTGAAAAATTGATTGAGTAACTGACTGATTAAGTGTATCATAGTTAACCCCGGGCGTAGCACTACGCTTCGCCCACGTAGTGTACGTAGCACTGCCTGCTTCGCACTTTCCGTAGTAGGCGAAGCAGGGCAGCGCTACGCACACGCCGAGGGCGAAGCGTAGCTGCCTGCCACCCGCCACCCACCTCCCGCCTGCCCTCCTTTTAATAATATCAGCAATGAAAAATAAATTAAAGTAAAGCGACTTACCGTAAGCGCGGCGTCTCCGGGGCTCCCTCTTTCTCGTTTCTAATTTCTTCTGGCAAATGCGCATGCGCGGACACCCGCGCATGCGCATTTCTTGCGAGAAATGCGCATGCGCGGGCGTCCGCGCATGCGCATTTGTCAGAAGAAATTAGAAACGAAGAAGAGGGAGCCCCGGAGACGCCGTGCTTACGGTAAGTCGCTTTACTTTAATTTATTTTTCATTGCTGATATTATTTAAAAGGAGGGCGGGCGGGAGGTGGATGGCACGTAGTGGGGCTACGCAAAGCGCGTAGTGTGCGTAGATTTGGGCACACTACGTGCTGCTTCACGTAGCCCCACTACGCCCACTACGCCCACCCTTAATCATAGTGAATACATGGCTTAGTGAATAATGTTTAAATATGTAAATATCTGTATCAGTCTCTCACTTTGTGTATAAGTGGTTGCATGGGTTGGTGAGTAGCTACATGGGTGTCTATATAGGTTATTAGTAGGTTTTATGAGTATCAGTCTGAGTGTCTGCATGGTTCGGTGGGGGGTATTACGTAGTGCATAGGTGCATGAATGAGTGACTCACTGTTTGTATGTGTTGAAGACAGCATGTGTGCAGGACTGTATGGGTGGATGAGTGTGTGTATGGGTGTGTTAGTGAGTAAATGACTGTCTCAATAGTGTCTTTATGAGTAACTACATATGTTTTAAACTAGTATATGTGACTATTGGTGTATATAAGTGAGTATATGTGAGAGTGAGAGATTGAAAGAGTTCCTGTATGAATAAGTATGTGTTTTTATAAGTGATTGTTTAAAAGACTAAATATGTGTACGTTTCCGTAGAAGTAAGTGTGGTGGTATGTGTATAACTGTATATGCAAAAAAGGTATGTTTGATTCTTTATTAGCATGAGTGACTTTGTGTGTGAGTAACTCTATGGATGAGTGGCATTGTGTAACAGGATGTATAGGTGTATGAGTACATATGATGAGTGAGTACATGTATGAGTGACTGTATAGGACTGTTGGTGAATGAGTGGATGTGTATGTTGATCTTAGAATTACTGAAGAGGTTGTTGTAACTGGTATTGGTAGGTCCATTGTTTTGAAAATTTTAGTCTCTATTTTTGAATGTGTGTATCAAAGGTTATATTAGGGTGAGAGGAGGTCTGCCACTCTATCACAAGGATGATGTCATCAGTGATGTCATCAGTGATGTCATTTGAGATGCCATCAGTGATGTCATGAGTGATGTCACTGACCATGTCATGAGTGATGTAATATGTGACGTCATCAGCAGTGCATTGCGGGCGCGCGAGTTATAGTTAGCTGAACTAACTATAACGGGGGAATTTCATTGGTTTTTTATGAGTGAAATGTCCAGCTAACTATAACATGTGTGAAACCTTTGGTTTTTTCATTGAATATATATATATATATATATATATTACCTACTGGCGGTCGCCAGTAGGTAGTTATAGTTAGGACCCCTTTTCCATAGGAAATCCGCAACATTCTATTTTGAATAACTTTGGCGCCGGTCGATGAATCCTCGCGAATTTCTCAAAATAGGTGGGGCGCTATGCTCCGCTCCTACCCTGAAAGTCTCGGGGGGATTCGTCAAGCGGGGGCTGAGATAAAAGGGGGGTCCCAAAACGCGTTTTTCCCATGCATTTTTCCATAGGACCTTTAGAACGAGCTACAGCCCGAACGGCTGAACAGAATTACTAGAAATTTGGCAGAGAGGTAGTCCCTAGGTCAAGGAAGTGCCTTTTGTAGGTTTGGTGTAAATCTGTTCAGTAGATTCTGAGAAAATAGCCTTTAAATCAATATATATATCTGAGCCCGCTTACGGTACGCTTACCGTACGCTTACCGTAAGCGTACGGTGGCGTGCGCGAGCGCGATTCTGATTGGCTCTTAGATCTTAGTAAACATTCGAATCGGCCGAAACCAGGAAGCGGCGTCCGCCATTTTGTCTCTCGCACTGAGTGTTATTTATCAAACATGATGGCCAAAAACATGTTACGGGGCTGTTTTGACAACTCCCTCCCACATAGTCATGTTGAGGGAGTCCCCAAACATCCCCCAAGAGCAAAAACGGTTTTATTTTTTTTTCGGCAATTTCGCCGAGTACGCTTACCGTACGCTTACCGTAAGCGTACGGTAAAAAAAAAACAAAAAAAAAAACACTATCCACACTTACCCCACCCCCGGTGCTTTTGGTGGCCGCAGGCCACCAAATGTGCACGGCTTATGATTTGCGAAAAAAACTTAATTTTGGCAACATGAAATTATAAAATCGAAATAAAAAAAACACTATCCACATTGACCCCACCCCCTGTGCTTTTGGTGGCCGAAGGCCACCAAATGTACAGGGCTTATTAAAGTTGATAAAAACCGTGCACAGAACGAACTGCGTTAAGTGGGCGCGCACGCCTCGAATGGCGTAAAGTAACTTAGCATTTAAAAAACCGTACAAATTCACTGAAAAAACCATAGGTTTCACACACGTTATAGTTAGGAATTAGCATTTAAAAAACCTTGCAAATTCACTGAAAAAACCATAGGTTTCACACATGTTATAGTTAGCGGAAATTTTACTGATAAAAAACCTGTGAAATTGCCCCGTTATAGTTAGTGCTGGCAACTATAACTCACGCGACCGCAATCTTCTGCTGATGACATATGTGTCTTTATGAAAAAAAAATATTTGTAATATATGTATAGCTAAAAATGTATGGAAGAAGACATGGGCAAATAAGTGTCTAAATACAGTATTAGCATCAGCAGAGGATTGCGGTCGCGTGAGTTATGGTTGCCAGCACTAACTATAACGGGGCAATTTCACAGGTTTTTTATCAGTAAAATTTCCGCTAACTATAACATGTGTGAAACCTATGGTTTTTTCAGTGATATATATATATATATATATGTGTGTGTGTGTCCACACACACACTTACCTCTCCGATTTTAAAACATCCATAATAATGGTAGGATGAAGATGTTGCCTGAAATGGTGGCTGTATCTTGTCATTGGCATCTCTAGTAAACTATGGCATCTAGAGCAGTGTGAGATGTCTTTGGCACTGCACTGTCTTGTACGGTGCGCTTCCTAGTGCAGTGTTCCATACGGTGCAGTGTTCTTGCTAGTGCTGTTGTGCGTACTGTACTGTAGTTTATGGTGTGACCTCTAGGGCAGTGTGCCATACAGTGCAGTGTTCTTGTTAATGCCGTCTTGTGCACTGTACTGTCTTGTACAGTGTTCCACACAGCACAGTGCCCTTGCTAGTTGTACTGTCTTGTACAGTGTGACCTCTGGAGCAGTGTGATGTCTACTGCAGTATAACTTTCAACAGAGTGTCACACCTTGTACAGTGCACTGCATAGTGCAGTTTTCTGTTTAATACAATGTACCACTAGTGCAGTGTGCTTTCTAGTGCAGTGTGTTTTTTATCTAGTATAGTGTACGTCTATTACTGTGTCATCTGGTACTGTAAGCTACCTAGCACTGTGTACTGTCCAGTGCACTGTGATGCCCAGTACATTAATTGAGACCATTTGTCGAACTGCAATCAGCTGCTTCAGAAAGAAATGCCCGCGCTCGTGAGGAATCCAACCTAGATTCAGTCCTCAGAATTATGGAAATGTGGGAAAAACAAAAGTGGAGACTAGTCAAAATCAAAGTTGTGCAGGAACAGAAAAGTCTTGAGATGTTTTCTAAAGACACAAATATGTGGTTGGCAATGGAGATGGTGCAGCAAATCTACCATTTACTACAGTTCAGTGGGAAGTGCAACACTGTGGACAGTGTGCTCCCTAGAGCAATGAGTCGTCTAATACAGTGTGACACGTAGTAAAGTGTGCTGTCTGGTGCAGTGTGTTGTGCTTTCTAGTGCTGTATGCTGCCTAGAACGATGTGCAGTCTTTTACAGTGTGCTTTCTAGTGCAATGTGTTGTCTCATACAGTGTTAATTCTAGTGCAGTGTATTGCGTACACTTTGGGCTGGCTGTTGCAGTAGCAATCTCGTGCAGTGTGCTAACTGGTGCAGTGTACTGTCTGGTACATTGCACTATTTTAGGGTGCAGTTGAATGGAGCGTGTGGTCTAGTATAGTATGCTTCATAGTGCAGTGTGCATCCAGGACTGTGTGCTCTCTACTGCACTGGTGTGTCAAGTGCAGCATACCAGCTACTGCAGTGTGCTGCCTATCATTGTGTGTTGTCTAGAGTAGTGTGTAGCTTTGCACAGTGTTCCCTATACTAAATTATACAAGAATGTGCTGTGTCATTTTGTGCAGTGTGCTTTCTTTATCTTTGATATTTTGTGCAGCTCAACATTACAAGTAGTCTTTTGTTATGTGCTGTCCGGAGCTGTACATTATCTAATAGTGTGCTGCTTAGTGCAATGTGCATTGAGCTGTATCCTATGGTGCACCGTGTATTACTGAGTGCCATCTATTGCAGAGAGTGACCTAGGGCAGTGTGCAGAGTATGACCATGAGTGATCTTGTGCAGTCTGCCATCTCGTACAGAGCTGTGTCTAGTATAGCACCGCCCATCTCTCGCTGCCCTCCCAGGTGAGAGTCATGGAGAAGACTTCTAGTCGCCCACCTCATCATCAACAGCCTCCTCCGCACCGCTCAATCGGCTTCAGACCCAATCACAGCACTGAAAGTACCTTCATCGCTGCCACGGACGAAGGGCCTCTCCTGTTGTGGTGGAGGAGCGTTGCCCCACTTTATTAAAACCACGTTATCATCATTTTACTTTCCATTAGTCCCAGCTGAGGTTAGGGCGGGGTGGGACCATCCTGCCGAGTGTCACGCTGCAGGAGGAGTGTTTGGGCGCTTGCAAGTGCACGTGTGTGTTTGTCCGCCGTCTCAGGCCGACCAAACAGAGATGCAAACCTGTGTTTCTCCAACCCGGCTGTATCGAACAGCCGGGTTGTAGAAAAGCTCCAGGCTCCCTGGGCCTGAGCAAGCCTCAAGTCAGCCCACTCAGGGCAATCAAAGCGCTGCTTTCATGCTGGTATTACCAGCATCAGATCAGCTCTGTGATTGCTCCCTGGGAGCCTTTGTAGCCTGACCAGCATCAGGAGAGGAACACCGAGGCGGCGGCCGCAGGAGCAGGTAAGTTCTTTTGGTTTTTGTATTTCCCCCTCACCCCGGTTCTTCCCTGTGTTTCCCCACCACCACAAAACTGGTGCAGCCTCCACTGCACAGACGACTTCTCACTGATCATGGACAGAGGAGACAAGGCTTGCCCTCATCTTTCTGGACCACGCCGCCAGCTTTGATACCGTCTCCAGCCCCATCCTTAGTTAACCCCTCCACAATGCCGTCATTCTCAAATCAGCTCTCTGCTGGATCTGCTCTTTTTTCACAGGCCACACCCAGTTGGTCAGCCTGACCCCTTATACTTCGGCCTTTGCTAAACTCCTCTGCTGAGTACCACAGGAATCCTCACTCAGTCCCACGTTGTTCAGTATAGTGCAGTGTGCTTCTTCCAAGTAGGTGCTGGATAGTGTGGTATATTGGCAGTATGATGTGCTCCTTCCCGATAGGTGGTGGCTAGTGCAGTGCATTAGAGTGGCTCATTCCAGAGAGGTGCTCTTAGTGCAGTACTGTACAATCTGCTTCTTCCAGGTAGATGGTTTATAGCGCAGTTTAAAATACAGTGCAGTCCTTTGAAATAAATCATGTCTTGTGCAGTACTGTACAGCGTGCTCCGTCCAGATAGGTGCTGCTAGTGCAGTACCTTATACAGTACACTCTGCTCCTTTCAGATAGGAGCTGTATAATACAGTATAATGTACTGTACAGTGAGCTCCTTTCAGATATGTGCTGAGTAGCGCAGTGCAAAGTGCAATGCAGGCCTTTGTGATAGGTGCTGTTCCTTTGTGTTCTACTGCAGCTTCCCAGAGTGTTCCAAAGAACAACTAGACGTTAACACTCCTACTTATGATAAACGTATGGCACACCTGAAGCCATCTTGATTGGCACATTTTGAGTGACTTCTCAAATCCTCTTCTATTTCATTAAAGAATTCTGACATGCAGACTGAAACATGCACTTTCAATACCAGCAGCAGACTTCCCTGGTGAGCAGGAGCTTTACTACATTGATCTAATAAGCAACTAGAGTGCTAACATTCCGAATTTATGGCAAATGTGTGACACATCTGAATGCCTTCTTGATGGAATGAAAGTAAAAAACCTGAAAGTATTTCCTACTGAGGAGACTGTTGTAAATGAGGAAATTAGGAAACTTCAAAACAAATAAGTCTCCCAAGATGGCCACCAGAGACAAAAGAGCCCAAATGTATCACAAATATCACCGAGGTGTAGCCCAAGTGTAGCCCAATGACAGAAGGCCCCAGAGTGTTTTAAAGAACAACTAGAGCGCTAACAGTCTTACTTATGACAAAAGTATGGCACACCTGATGCCATCTTGATTGGAATAAAGTTTTAACACTTAAAACATTTAATTTGCAAAGGAACAAAATGAGGGGGTTCATTTTGCCATAGAAATTATGATTAGTGCTGCAGAAAGAAAGATTAGGGCACATTTTGACTTCTCAAATCCTCTTCCATTTCATTAAAAAATTCTGACATGCAGACTGAAACATGCACTTTGAATACCAGCAGCAGACTTCCCTGGCGAGCAGTAGCTTTACTTCAGTGATCTAATGAGCAACTAAAGTGCTACCATTCAGAATTTATGGCAAATGTGTGACACATCTGAATGCCTTCTTGATGGAATCAAAGTAAACAAGCATTGAAAATGCAATAGGTCTCGCCCTCGTTTAAGTTAAAGCAATTCTGTTGTAATAATTTTTAGCTTTGCTTGTATTAGAGTTTTTTAAACTTTCATGTACATACCATGCATATGTATGCATATATGAATATGTTTACATGCATTTATATTTATATAGATATGCAGATTATATTTATATGTTTATATATGTATATACACATACATATATATAAATGCATATGTATATGTGCATATGTGTGCATGTACAGAGAGGTAGAGAGGTAGAGGTGTATAGGTAGAGGTGTAGAGGCAGAGAGGTATAGGTAGAGAGGTAGAGAGTAGTAGAGAGAGAGGTAGAGAGAGGTAGAGAGTAGAGAGAGAGTAATAGAGAGTAGAGAGTGAGTAGTAGAGAGTAGTAGAGAAAGTATCAGAGAGTGAGTAGTAGTGAGTAGTAGAGAGTGAGTAGTAGAGAGTGAGTAGTAGAGAGTATTAGAGAGTAGTAGAGAGTGAGTAGTAGAGAGCAGTAGAGAGTGAGTAGTAGAGAGTAGTAGAGCGTGAGTAGCAGAGAGAGTAGTAGAGAGTAGTAGAGAGAGAGTAGTAGAGAGAGAGTATTAGAGAGTAGTAGAGAGCCAGTAGCAGAGTGAGTCGTAGAGAGTAGTAGAGAGAGAGTAGTAGAGAGTGAGTAGTAGAGAGTGAGTGGTAGAGAGTAGTAGAGAGTGAGTAGTAGAGAGTAGCAGAGAGAGAGTATTAGAGAGTGAGTAGTAGAGAGTAGTAGAGAGAGAGTAGTAGAGAGTGAGTAGTAGAGTGAGTAGTAGAGAGTAGTAGAGAGTGAGTAGTAGAGAGAGAGTAACAGAGTAGTAGAGAGTGAGTAGTAGAGAGTGAGTAGTAGAGAGTAGTGGAGTAGTAGAGCGTGAGTAGTAGAGAGTAGTAGAGAGTGTGTAGTAGAGTGAGTACTAGAGAGTAGTAGAGAGTGAGTAGTAGAGTGAGTACTAGAGAGTAGTAGAGAGCGAGTAGCAGAGAGCAAGTAGTAGAGAGTGTGTAGTAGAGAGTGAGTAGTAGAGAGTAGTAGAGAGTGAGTAGTAGAGAGAGAGTAGTAGAGAGTGACAAATGGAGAGAGTAGTCGAGTAGTAGAGAGTGAGAAGTAGAGAGAGTAGTCGAGTAGTAGAGAGTGAGTAGTAGAGTGAGTAGTAGAGAGTAGTTGAGAGCGAGTAGTACAGAATGAGTAGTGGAGAGTGAGCAGTAGAGAGTGAGTAGTAGAGAGTGAGTAGTAGAGAGTGAGTAGTACAGAGTGAGTAGTAGAGAGTAGTACAGAGTGAGTAGTAGAGAGTAGTAGAGAGTAGTAGAGAGTAGTAGAGAGAGAGTAGTGGAGAGTGAGTAGTAGAGTAGTAGAGAGTGAGTGGTAGAGAGTAGGAGAGAGTAGTAGAGTGAGTAGTAGAGAATAGTAGAGAGTGAGTAGTAGAGCGAGTAGTAGAGAGTAGTAGAGTGAGTAGTAGAGAATAGTAGAGAGTGAGGAGTAGAGCGAGTAGTAGATAGTAGTAGAGTAGTAGAGAGTGAGTAGTAGAGAGTGAGTAGCAGAGAGAGTAGTAGAGAGTAGTAGAGAGTGTGTAGTAGAGAGTGAGTAGTATAGAGTAGTAGAGAGCAAGTAGTAGAGTGAGTAGTGGAGAGTGAGTAGTGGAGAGTGAGTAGTAGAGAGCGAGTAGTAGAGATTGAGTAGTAGAGAGTGAATAGTAGAGAGTGAGTAGTAGAGAGAGAGTAGTAGAGAGTGAGTAGTAGAGAGTAGTAGAGTGAGTAGTAGAGATTGAGTAGTAGAGAGTAGTAGAGAGAGAGTAGTAGCGAGTAGTAGAGAGAGAGTAGTAGAGAGTAAGTAGTAGAGAGAGAGTAGTAGAGTAGTAGAGAGTGAGTGATAGAGAGCAGCAGAGAGTAGTAGAGAGAGTAGTAGAGAGTGAGTAGTAGAGAGTGAATAGTAGAGAGTAGTAGTAGAGAGAGAGAGTAGTAGAGAGTGTAGTAGAGAGAGAGTAGTAGAGAGTAGTAGAGAGTGAGTAGTAGAGAGTGAGTAATAGAGTAGTAGAGAGTGAGTGGTAGAGAGTAGTAGAAAGTAGTAGAGTGAGTAGTAGAGAGTGAGTAGTAGAGAGAGTAGTAGTAGACAGTGAGTAGTAGAGAGTAGTAGAGCATGAGTAGTAGAGAGTGAGTAGTAGAGAGTAGTAGCGAGTGAGTACTAGAGAGTGAGTAGTAGAGAGTGAGTAGTAGAGAGTAGTAGAGTAGTAGAGAGTGAGTAGTAGAGAGTGAGTAGTAGAGAGAGTAGTAGAGAGTAGTAGAGAGTCAGTAGTAGAGTAGTAGAGAGTTGTCAGTCAGTCAGTGTCAGTCAGTCAGTCAGTGTCAGTCAGTCAGTGTCAGTCAATCAGTGTCAATCAGTGTCAGTCAATCAGTGTCAGTCAGTCAGTGTCAGTCAGTCAGTGTCAGTCAGTGTCAATCAGTGTCAGTCAGTGTCAGTCAGTGTCAGTCAGTGTCAGTGTCAGTCAATCTATGTCAGTCAGTGTCAATCAGTCAGTGTCAGCTAGAGCAGCTCTGCTGACCTGGTTCTCTGGCTCTAAAGCAGCTCTACTGACCTGGTTCTCTGGCTCTAAAGTAGCTCTGCTGATTTGGTTCTCTGGCTCGAGAGTAGCTCTGCTGACCTGGTTCTCTGGCTATAAAGCAGCTCTGCTAACCTGGTTCTCTGGCTCTAAAGCAGTTCTGCTGGCCTGGTTCTCTGGCTCTAAAGCAGCTCAGCTGACCTGGTTCTCTCCCTCTACAGCAGCTCTGCTGACCTGGTTCTCTGGCTCTAGAGCAGCTCTGCTGACCTAGTTCTTAGGCTCTAGAGCAGCTCTGCTAACCTGGTCCTCTGGCTCTACAGCAGCTCTGCTGACCTGGTGTTCTGCACTCTCGATGCACGCACCCGACTTCGCGAAAATATATTTTAAAATAATATAAGCTTGTTATAAGTACAAATATATTATTTTGATGAATATCTTACATAATCTCTTGCCTTAATATGTATATTAAAGACACATACATATCATTTTGGAACATACATGTTTTTTGCGGGAGTCGCTCACCCAGCACGCCCCAGCACGTATATGATGTCAGGCGGGACCCGCAACCGCGCAAACATCTCGTACCGTAATGCTCATGTGTCGCGAATGCGCGGGAGCAGGAGTCGCAGACTGGTTGCATACCAATCGCGCATATCACGTGATATTAAATGTATATGATGTAACTGAAAAACACGTAGCCGTCGCACACCATACGCGGATCCTTCATGACTTTTCTAAAATGGCGGCTAGAATGCGCGCACCCACCGTGATGAGTACACTTTGAGTGCGCGACTCCGAAAAAAATTAGATTTTTTTTAAAGAAAATATTATAAATATATTAAAATAAAAAATGAAAGCAAGAAAAATAATCAATATTTCAGTTTTAATTAAAAAACAAATTGTGCAATTTTCAGAAAAATATATGTTATTTAATGAATAAAATATTTATAAATAAACAGTTAAAAAACTGTAGAAAATCAGTACAAAAAAATTGATAGTACTACTATCACACTTAAAAGTTAGCATTTAAAAAACCTTTGAAATTCACTGAAAAAAAACATAGGTTTCAGAGACGTTATAGTTAGAAATTAGCATTTAAAAAACCTTAGAAATTCACAGAAAAAAACATAGGTTTCAGGGGTGTTATAGTTAGCTGCCCATTTCACTCATACAAAACCATAGAAATTCCTCCGTTATAGTTAGTTCTGCTAACTATAACTCACACGCCCGCAATGCACTGCTGATGATGTCACATATTGCATCATTCATGACATGGTCAGTGACATCACTGATGACATCTCAAATGACATCACTGATGACATCACTGATGACATCATCCACTGAATGTGGTTTAGTTTGAAATTTAAATATGTATTATATATATACCAATCTGTATTCAATCTGTTTCCAATTGAAACCCATGTTAGATGTGAAGGACATCTAACATGGGCTTCAATTGGAATTCCATAGAGCATATTATCAAGCCCATTATCGCCGTTTTAGCTGCAGTTTTCTGCCGCTAAAGCGGCGATAATTTTATCGCCTGGCTTGATAATATGCCCCCAAGTGAGGCTGCAGAATTGGAGAAAAGGAGCTACAGAAGGCCTTAGGGGCCTGGTGAGAGGCCAGACAAGCAGCTTACAGTGGTAAATTGGTCAATGGATTTTATCTTGTGACTTGTCGGTTACCTAGTGATCTCTGCAACAAAAGCATTACCTCTGGGCTGCCTAACGTAGAATACGTATTCTGATCAATATGTTGCTTGCAAAGCTATCCAACAGGCACATTAACGCTATTAGCTTTTAATGATGATTCAAGCCAGTGATCTGAGTTTAGACTGGCATTTCTCCAACAAGTGCATTAACCACCTTAAATATCGTAGCATTACTATACGATTAAACTTGCTGGTTAAACATAGAACTCTACAGCACGAGCAGGTGCCTCAACCCCTTAAGCTATTTTCAAATGCATATCAGTGGGGTAAACTGAAACAACTTTACTATTACATTTCCTTTGTTGACAATTTCTTTGAGAGCGTAGTTTATGCTGGAAAAATTGCATTGTTGAGGCTGACAGTTTTTACTCTGCTCCTCGTGGCAACTTATTTCATGAGATACCAGGGCTCTTACTGCCACCCAGCCCCTGAGGGGCGGGCTCTTTAGCTATTGCCAGCACCGAATGACCCTAAACTCATGGTATGTTCACAGGTGTGCTGTAAAACACCGAAACATTTTCCACGTGTTTCATTGACCACTTTTTCATAAACTAAGAGTACCTGATACCACTTTAAAAACATTTTTACATTTTTTACCGTGTAAATATGATATATATATCTTCAGGGGGAAGTGTCTTAAAAAAGATTATTATATAATGATATTGTCACCTATTTCCTACTTCAATAGAAACAAATATTTTTTCTCCGCTCTTCCAGAAATGGAAAGGAAGGTCAGTTCCGAGATTTTCTTCTGCGTATTGGTTCTGGGCTAGTGTTGCCAGATTTTTAGACCCGTCCCAAGCCCAAAGCCGCTCAAATATAAGCCCAAAATAAGCCCAACCAGACCAGTTTCAGCCCAAAAACCAGCCCAAACTCGCAACTCTCAAATTATGCAGAAATAGTCATCAGAAACCACTTATTTGAGATTATTATATAGCAATAGCTAGATCCAAAGTTATCAGAACACTTTACAACAGCACATGTTCACATAAAAGATAACAAGTCTATACAGAACATCTGATTCAGAGTGCTTTACTTATCATATAGCACTCATTGCTACTGTTACTATAAATGAACTTACTTCAATTTGTGCTCGCTTCTACATGCTGCGGACAGGCCCCACGAGTCGACGACCACAGCAGCACAGGGCTGCACCACCAGGCCAGGTCTGACAGTCTGAGACCCGAGAGAAAAGTGTCACAGTGCATAGCTGCCAAGGTTTCAGCTTGCTTATGTGTGATATTTTCATAATTTCGGTGTAATTATGAGTGACATTCAATGACTATGAGTGACACTTTCTTGCAAGCAAAAATCAAGCAACGAAGATGAGGGAAACATATATAACAAATTACAGCCATTTCAGCAACGAGAAACTCTATGAAGATTTTAAAACTATTGCAAAGCACCAGAAATGGAAGGGCACTATTCAACATGAAAACAGAATGCATCGTTGCCACGTTTTAGAGTGCTTATGTGTGACATTTTCAAAGTTTCAGAGTACTTATGAATGACATTCAACTGTTAAATGTATGACACTAAGAGTGACACTTTTTTGCGAGCAAAATCAAGAACTTAAGTTCATATAAACAGATAAACATAAGAAATGACACTCATTTAAGCAAGGACAAGCTATGAAAAGAAAATGAAACTGAGGCAAATCCCCTGATCCTACTGACTCCGGTGTTACAAACCCTGGAAGTCCCTGACCACACCTAAACTGCTCTAATTTTCACTGAAAGTCCCACACCCCACCTAACCTCCAGCTTGACAGGTACTCACTGAGGCTGGAGAACAGGACAGCTGGTTGGTCTCTTCGTTCTGCACATAGCTGCCCGTAAACTGCGAGGAATCGGGCCCTACGCGCCGCCGATTCCGATGAAGAGAGCGGCGAGCGGGCGTCACTTTTTTTAATAAAGTGCGCGGGGACGGGCATCCAGTATTTCCAGGGCCGTCATTAGTAGCGCTTTCGCGCGCTACTAGATTGATGGCACGCTTACCCTAAGAGACTGTGTCCAACAAGTTTGGCAATGGCAAGTTGGCAATAGCAGCAGGTGCGCTTGCACTTGCACACACAGACACACACGCACTGCTGCCTTCAGCAGAACCTCTATTGAAAGTAGCATGCTCCGCCTCCTCCTCCAATGATGTCTCAGCCACGCAGCGCGCTTTGCGTTCATTGGCTGTTGACAATGCGACTGCTCACCACTGGCTTAGTTGCTTGAGTGTCGGCGCCGCCCCAGCAAAACAATTGCGCACAACTGTTGGAAATAAGCCCAAAAAGTTGCCACCCGCCAGCTATGTATTTTTCTCGCACAATTGGGAAACATGTCGCCCAATTGTGCGGGAAATAGCCCAATCTGGCAACATTGTTCTGGGCAAGCGCATATCTCGATGACAGTGTCAAGCCTATGAGGCATGCGCAGTAGAGCCGATTTACACTTCTTCACTCGGGCAGGTCGTTTTGCTTCCTGCGCCTCCCAAGTCTGACTTAAAATTCAACCATTAGTGTATCATATTATCGCATTTGGCAGAAAAATGCCAGAGCAGATGTCAGATGAGGTGACTGTTGTCCCATGGAGGAGCAGCCATGCAGTGCATGCAATAGTCACTTCATTATGTATAATTGTATTTTGCTGATCAACAGTAGGCAGCTTACCGGTTTAGGACACAATTTCTAAAGTTCTGCCTGTGGACTTGAGACTCTTATGTATATCTTTAGTAAAGCTATATGCACATTGCATTGCGTCAAGCGTATTGAAGTATCGTAATATACAAGGAGATGGGGAACAAAGGGGGAAGTTCAATCCCCGATGAGCTTCGGTCTGTCGTTAAGAGAAACAAGCATTTGCAATGCAAGAGGACAAGCATTTACACAAGACCTCTTGAATTGCAAATGGGAGTGCGGGAGTGTGGGTGGGCGGGAGTGATTTAAGCACAAACAACGGGAGTGGGAGGGGCAGGAGAGAAGGTACGGACAGCGGGAGGGGTGGCACGGACACAAAGTAGTGCCCAGGAAATATGCAGTAAAGGGGCCAATAGCCATGGAAGGAGACATGGCTGTCATAAGGCGGGACTAGCAGCCTCCAAACCAATCAGAAGGCAGCATTTAGAAAGGCCAAAGCCACAAGCCAGTGAAAAAGTGGTCAGGGAGGGGGCAGTGCTTCCCTCACCTATAGTGTATACGTGCATGCACTGCACCGCTAGGCAAGACCTAAAAAGGACTTATTAATTGAAAAGCCACGTTTTTCAACTTTTCCTAACTTTGAGCAGGTTTTATTTATTCATGAGTTCTAGAGGTAGCAGGTTCCACAGCCTTGTAGTGCAGGCTACAAAACACTTCTTGTCCCATTTGGTTCTTTTGAATTTGGGGACTGTAAGGTTTCCAGTAGTCGAGGAATGGAGAGATATTGTTGGAGTGTAACGTTGGAAGCGCAGAGCTAGATAAACTGGGCCAAGGCTATGTAGGGACTTATACACCATACAGAGGGACTTGAACTGGATGCGCTTTCCGACAGGGAGCCAGTGTAGCTGAACCAAGGCTTAAGACGCTGACTTATGTCTGGGAATGCCCAGATGCAGTTGTGCTGACGCATTTCGAAGCATCTGTACCTTGCTGTTAGAACTGGGAGTCTCTAGTAGGCAGAGGTAGGTACCTTTGACCAAATAGGGACTCTTGCTTCTGAGTCAGGGAAAGGGGATTACACTACTGGATAACCCCTGCTCACCCCCTTGATTGCTAGGCACGAGCAGACAGGCTTATCTCAGAGGCAGTGTGTTGAGCATTTGTGAACACACACTAATACAGTGAAAACACTACAGATGGACACCACACAGGTTTTATAAAAATAAGTATTCTTTATATAGACTTAACACAAGACCACAAACGACAAAAATCCACAATACTGTACTCAAAATAGACTTAACAATGGTAGAAGTCACTTAGTTCAAGTTGATGATAAATGCCACAAAGTTCTCACAAAAGAACCTGGATGCGTAACGCAAAACAAACAAAAGGTTTGCAGGGATGGAGATGCGTCAGTTCCTTACTTCGGGGGAGACGATGCGTCGCGCCTCAATGCTTGCGCAGAGTAGGGGATGCGTCTTGGTCCTTACAAGAGGGGAGGTGAATCGTTGATTCTCGTACTGCGTTCCGATTACAATGCGACAAGATGGCACCTCGATGCAATGCGAAAATCCGGTGGGATGCGATAAGATGAGCCCTTGATGCAACGACGTGAAGATGATGCATGCACGCCCGGCGGCCTTGCGGCGAACTCTGTAACTTTGGAGCTGCGACAGGCCCTGTGACACGCTTCTCCGGTGATGCGATGGTGACCTCTGCAGCGGCGACACGCTTCTCCTGTGATGCGTCGGGTAACAGCTTTGATGAAGGCATGCTTCTCCGGTGATGCGACGGCAACAGCTGCGACTGCGACACGCTTCTTCTTCCTTGAGTCGCGCTTCCAGCTCCCAGAGACACGCAGGCGTCTGCAGACAAAATTCCCAGCAAGGAAATTCAGAGGGGAGCTGGTGGTGAAGTTTTATGTCCCTGAGACTTCAGCAGGAGGCAAGCACAAGTTGAAGCCCTTGGAGTATTATTCTGCAAGATGATGAAAGTTCTTTGAAAGCTCCTTCCCCTCTCCTTGGCACTGAAGACACCACTGTAGGCCAACCCAGCAACACAGCACACTGGCAGGGGGGCAGTCCAACTCCTACAGCTTCCTTGGTTCTTCTCCTTGGCAGAGGTTTGTCTTGTTGTTCCAGGAGTGATCTAAAGTCTTGGGGTCTGGCTCCTCATATTTATACTACTAAATCCTTTGTCCTCTGAAGGCAGAGGGGCCTGTACCTAGTCCAAACCAGTTCTGTGCAGTCCTGGAGCACTTTGTTTACAGGACTCCTTCTTTCCTTTGACAGTGTGGGCCAGGGTCATCAGACGCACCACAGGAGGTGGAGCCAGCATTGTGGAAGGCAGGCACAGCCCTTTTCTGACCCAGGTCCTACTCCTCCCACCACTCTACATGCAGATAGGTCTATTCAACCCTGTGCTGACTCACCCTGTCTCCTGGAATCCCCCAGCCCCTGTCACTCACAAAACCAGACACATAATACACAAGCTAGCAGAGGCAGGCTGGATGGTTAGGTAAGAAAATACCTACTTTCTAAAAGTAGTATTTTCAAACACAGAATGTTAAAAACAACTTTACTAAAAGATGTATTTTATCATTCTGAGTTCAGGCATACTAAACTCGAATTTCTACCATGTTCCCTTGGTCAGTTAGGATTATAATATGTTATAATCAAACTGCCCATTCTGGCCTATGAGGACTGGTAGCCTTGCAATAGTGAAAAACGAAAATGGTTGTAATTCACTGTTAAGACATGCCACACACACACCAGGGCATGTCCTCCCTTATACCTTAAGTAAATCAAATAAGCCAATCATGGAGTCACTAATCAATACATCAATTTAACATGGGGAGCACCTGCACTATGGCACTGAATAGAAGTGGCACAGTGCTATTAGCATCTAAACCAGCAAAACAGTTCAAAAACAGAGGAGGCAATAAGTAAAAATGGAAGGGAGACTCACGCCAATGGTACCAGGTCTAACACTTGTCATGAAGCGGTTTTGAATGTTGGTAAACAACGCACTATGATAGTCCAATTTGGAGAAATAAGAGCCGTAAGTACTGTTTTTAGAACAGCCAATGAGATGCAGGGCAGAACCTTTCTAGGAACTTTCAGGATGAAAAAATATGAAGAAGTGATATGATTAATCTGGCCCTCAAAAGATATTTTGGTGTCAAAAATTACCCCCAGGTTTTTCAATCAACCAATCATTCAATCAGGTTGCTTGTAAAGCGTGACTACTCACCCGCAAAGGTCACAAGGCGCTGGGGGGGGGGGGGTCGGGCGGGGACAGGGACATCTGGTCCACCAGAGGCGCTGTGGGTCAGTTGAAGAGCCAAGTTTTGAGGTCCTTCCAGAATTGAGGCAGTGATGGTGATTGCCTGAGGTGGAGAGGTAGGGTGTTCCAGGTCTTTGCTGCGAGGTAGGAGAAGGAACTTCCTCCACCCGTGGTCTTGCAAATACATGGGATGGTAGCTAGGGCCAGTTGAGCAGAGCGAAGGTCTCTGGTGGGTGTTTGGAATGTGATGCAGTGGTTAAGGTATGCAGGTCCCACATCGTGTAGAGCTTTGTAGGCATGCGTGAGGAGCTTGAAGGTGATCCATTTGTTACTAAGTGCCAGTGGAGGTCTCTCAGGCTGCCAGTGATGTGCCTGCGGTGGTGTATGATGAGTATGAGTCTGGTTTCAGTAAACATTACAGGAAGAGTCAAAAAGGTTGATTGTACTTCCCATAATTTAATTCTTGTCAATTGTTATAACTCGCAACAAGGGGAGTTTCCAAATGTGCATCTCCATCTGTTGTCAAACTTTTTAAAAACATATAAGGAAAATCAAACCACTTTTTGTCATTATATTAAGATGGGAGATTTTAACGTGTGCTTTAACGTGTGCTTATGCAGACTAAATTGCCAATATAGAGATAGCGATGGCCTGGATTTCACATCCCCTCAACATTTTGAACAAAGCTCTAAAGGGGAAGCATTGGAGGTTCTCTTGTCTAATAATGAACTGTTTGAGGCAGGGTTCTTTGATAAGAGTAACCGTGTTCCCACGTACATAGCTAGGGAGTGTGAATCTATAATAGACTATCCCCAGGACTTCTAAGATATGTGATTTTTTATAATGCTATACTCTCTTCTTTCAGTGACCACAACCCGGTGGTGATTGAATTGGATAATGGCTTTTCCCTCCTGAATAAAACAGTCTCGTCACTTGTTGCAGTTGATGTAAAAGCTACAGATCAGGGGAGGCGATTAAATTGGAGTAAGGTTACCCCCGAAGATTTTCTTCACTCCATTATAACAAAGGTCGGCCCGGAACTAAACACATGTACAGACCCCCTCAATTATGGGGGGGATGTAATAGCGTCATATGAAGCCATTTTCACTCAAGTGGCTAAAGATCTTACAATTAATAGCCGAGTAGTTAAAAATAAACCTGCATTTGGCTGGTTCGACCACAAATGCACTAAAGCCCATAACCTACTTAAAAAGGCTCTTAATGTTAGCCATAGGAACAAACGGCTAGTTGTTCAGCTCAGGAAAGAGTACTCAATAGTAGTACAGGCTCGGAAAAACGAAATCAAACAAGATGCGTGGGCAGCTTTAATGGATAAAGCTACCTTGAAAGATAGTTCCAAGTTTTGGGCAATCGTGAATACTCCTCTGTTCATTGGCAACCAGTATTAGAACTCAACATCCCAGAGAAGGACTGGTTATGCCATTTTGAAAAAATGTATGGGAGCAATATAGAGTTGGAAAACTTTGAGGTATCAATCTCTGATCCTCCTACGACACCTGTTAGTTTTAATATAGTGGAGGTCGAGAAAGCAATAGAGGGAACGGATGGGCGCAAGGCGCCAGGCCCTGATGGGGTGCCCTCTGACATGTTCAAGGCTAACCCCAAGTACTGGGCTAAAATACTGATGAATGTATTTAATACTTGGGCTGTTGCAGGTTTTCCGAAGTCATGGTCCCATTCAATTATAATTCCCGTGTTTAAGAAGGGCCAAAGGGGAGACCCCAGATGCTATAGGCCAATATCCTTGCTGGATTATTCAATTGGGAGAGGCACAGAGGACCATTTACATTTAATCGTATCTAAATACACGAAAGCTGCAGGGGGCTCGATCTTTCTGGGTTTCATGGACCTGTCCACGGCCTTTGATCTAGTTAATAGGTCAAGGCCGTGGTCCATGCTCTTGGAACTAGGACTCGACCGGCCCCTTGTGTATTTCCTGGCCGAGCTACATAAAGATCTGAGAGCCTCAATAAGGATGACGCAGGAGGGGAAATGTACTGCAAGTTTTAAGTCAGGTAGAGGGGTGCGCCAAGGCTGCATTCTGGCCCCCATGTTGTTCACTCTGTATATAAACTCCTTGGAAGATAACCTGTTAACGGCTACACTCGATATCCCGCATATGGAGGAACATCCATCCCTGTACTCCTTTACGCGGACGACGCCGTTTTACTGGCTCGAACTCCTCTCGGTTTACAAAGATTACTAGATTCCTTTAGGGATTTTATGAAATCGCTGGATCTTGTGGTCAATAATGGTAAATCGCATATATTGGGCCCGATTCACAGGACAAAATGGATTTACGACTACTAACTTTACGTCCGCACTTAGGAGCTTCCGGCCCGGAGGCGGGGCTTCCGGGCCGGAGGCGGGGCTTCCGGGCCGGAGGCGGAGCTTCCGGCCTAGAGGTGGAGATTTTAAATCTCCGCCAGTGGCCGGAATCCCCACCTCCGGCCCGGAAGCTCCGCCTCCAGCCCGGAAGCTCCGCCTCTGGTCCGGAAGCCCCGCCTCCGGGCCAGAAGCTCCGCCTCCGGGCCGGAATTTCCGGCCCGAGTGCGGACGTAAAGTTAGTAGTCTTAAATACATTCTGTGAATAGCAAAAGTAGTAAGTTTATTCTGTGAATTGCAAAAGTAGTAAGTTCATTCTGTGAATACCATAAGTAGTAAGTGCATTCTGTGAATACCAAAATGGTACTAAGTTTATGATTTTGTCTTAAGTTTGTTCTGTGAATCGGGCCCTATGTCTTTAGGTAAGGGTAAAAACAATGATAAATCCTTTTCTTGTGGCGGGGAAGTAATAACCAGAGTGAAAGTGTTTACCTATCTGGGAGTTGTTTTTGATGAAAGAGGAACCTGGGTACCGCAACTCTCAATAAAGGCAAATGCTGTGAGAAACTCCTCAGCTGCAATATCAGGTTTTGCAAAAACACTGGGAGGAAAGCCTTGTGAGGCTATCTTAGCTATATACAAAGCCAAAACTATTTCAATTGCTAGGTATGGGGCTGCAATATGGGGGTGCATTAAAACTGATCCCATACAAAGAGAAGAAAATAAATTTCTTCGTGCCCTCCTCGGCCTTCCACAATCCACAGCGACCCATTCAGTCCATCTTGAGTTGGGGATAGGCTACATTTCTGACATATTAAAAATTGCCCCTATCCTGTTATGGATTAGAATTTGGTTAAATCTGAATCTTACGTTAAATCACAAGATCCTGAAGGATTTGTATTAAACTAGATAATATGAAGGAAATCCAGTGGCTGTCCTACATTAAAAAGTCAACTAAGAAATTGGGGCGCCCAGAGATTTTCTCCAATCCTGAAGCCCTATGTAAAGCCTATCTAAAGTGGGTTAAAACAAACTATATTAAGCTTAGCGAGGTTGAGCGAGAAGTAGAAGAGCTAAGTGAACCCACAGTTAGGGCTCACTTCTTGCCTATTTTGTCCTTAGCCACGCAACCGTATCTGTCTATTGTTACGAATTCCTTTCACAGATGGCTAATGACAAAATTTCGTTTTAACCAGATCCATTTGGTATTGAGTGACTCACAGGGATGGATAAGGCCAGAAGATACTGCTCCTTGTAAATGCGATGACTTCTCCCCCCAAGATACCATGCATTTTATGTTCTTTTGCCCTCTGTATTATGAAGCGAGAAAAAGGTTTATTCTCCAAATTATTGAAAGAGAAAGTTTTTATACAGTCTAAACCTGCATTATTGTTTCTACAATTAATGGAATCCCCTGTAATCATGTTTGGTGTTGCCAGTTTTCTTGTTGCGTCTATTAGGAGTAGGAGGAACAGACAGGCAGCCCAACAGGAGAGAATAAATTAGTCATTATAAGTTTATTGATAGTGATTAACAGTTTTTAATAATGAAAATGTCTTTTTCTTTTTAAATATTTTTTTAACCGTTTTTACATTGTATTGTATATTTTTATGATTTTAAATAATCGAATAAAGTGGTTTGACTGACTGACTGACTGAGTATGTGTCTGACGGAGGGGTTCTGAATGTTCTGCAGTTTCTTGAGGAGTTTCTGGGTGATGCTGGTGTAGGGTGCATTGCCATAGCCGATTCTGCTGCTGATGAGTGCATGGGTGACCGTCTTTATGGACTCGATGGGGATCCACTTGAAGACCGTTTGGAGCAGGTGTAGCGTGTGGAAGCAGGATGATGAGACGGTGTTGATCTGTTGGTTCAGTGTGAGCTAGGACTACAGGATGATGGCTAGGTTTTGTGTGTGGTCTGTGGGTGTTGGGGGGGTCCAAATACTACAGACCACCAGGTGTCGTCCCAGGCAGAGGGGGTGGAGCCCATGAT
Organism: Triturus cristatus; assembly: GCF_964204655.1. NCBI lineage: Eukaryota > Metazoa > Chordata > Amphibia > Caudata > Salamandridae > Triturus > Triturus cristatus. The sequence goes on along the minus strand of NC_140587.1, from coordinate 85,307,206 downwards.
AAGGAGTTCTGTCTTGTCTGAGTTGACTTTGAGGCAGCTGTTCTTCATCCAGGTGGCGACAGCCTTTAAAGCGTCATGGAAGTTGTTTTTGGTGAGTAGGGGTTCTCGTTGGTGAGGGAGAGAATCAGATGGGTTTTGTCAGAGTAGGAGACGATGTTTAGTCCGTGGTCCCTGACGATGACAGCGAGCGGGGCCATGTAGATGTTGGAACGAGCCCTGAGGCACATCGCGGCTGATCTCTGTGGACTGGAGAGGAACGGTGGTTGTCTGATTTCTGTGTTCGGTCAGTGAGGAAGGAGCGGATCCATTCCAGGGCTTTGTCGTGGATGCCAGCGTCATGGAGTTTTGTGCATACGGTGCGGTGAGAGATGATATCGAAGGCGGCCGAGAGGTCCAGTTGACGAGGGCTGCAGTTTCAGTTCGGTCAAGGAGGGTGCGGACGTCGTCTGTGGCGGTAAGGAGGACGGTCTCGTGCTGTGGTTTCTTCAGAAGCCGAATTGGGAGAGGTCCAGGATGTGATTCACTTTGATGGCCTTTTTGATGACCTTGGCTGGAAAGGGGAGAAGAGAGATGGGTCTGAAGTTCTTGAGGTTTTTCACTTTAACGCTTGGGATAGGGAGGGTTTCAAGTCCTTGAGGACCCCTATTGGGAGACCAGAAGGAGGGACTGTTGCCAAACAGAATCTTGGTTTTTGAGGAATTTAACTTCAGACAATTGCCCTGCATCCAATTGCCTATATGAAGCATGCGGTCATGAAATTTAGTGGCAGTGGCATCTGGACTACAATCTACTGACACTACGATCTGAGTACCGTCGGCCTAGGAGACTAAAACAAAACCATGGGGTTTAATCAGACCCGCCAGCTGGGTAACATATAGATTAAAGAGGGTTAGGCTTAACCAGGACCCCTGAGGCACCGCGCATGTCAGAGAGAAAGATGGTGATGAAAAATCTCCTAAGGTCACTGTTTGAACTCGATCGATTAGAGAACGAAGGCTTTGTCTTTCATTCTAATGGAGGCAAGTAGGTTAACCAGAAGGTCATGGTTGACCATGTCAAGCACGGCTGAGAGTGCTAATAAAATCAGGGCTGTGTTCCCCCAGTCTATGGCCTGCCTGATTTCTTCAGTGGCAGTAATTAATGCAAGCTCCTTCCTGTCTTGACTACACAACCCAAACTGAGTTGGGTCCAAAATCTGATCATTATTTATAAAGGTTTTCAATTCCTGATTGACTGCCTTCTCAACAACTTTAGCCGGGATTGGTAAATGGGAGATTAGCCTGTAGTTGTTAGGGTCGCTTGCATCTAAGATGGGTTTTTTAGGAGTGGAAGAATGGAAGCTATTTTCCAGTCCTTTGGAAAGTATCCTGAACTGAATATTTGGTTAAAGATGCACATAAGGTGAACAGCTGTGACTTCGGGTGCCAAATGCATTATTCTTAGGGGACATGGGCCCCATGAAGATCCAAATTTAACTTGTTTAAGCAATCTAACGTCTGATGAGGCATAAAAGATGGATAGGGTGTGTACATTCTTATTATGAAGAAGTCTTGCTGGTGGGTAAAGATGATCGACAGCTGCTGCATCAAAATCAGGTTTCCTGCCTAAGAGATTCATCAACATCTCAGTTATTGAAGAAGGACCCACGGTTACCTGGCTAGTCGCCTGACCAGGGGATTGACTAGCTAAAAAGGAGTCATATACGGATTTAACTTTGTTTCGGAAAAACAGCGCCAGTTTATTACAGAACTGTTGATGAATCATATAGTTTTTTGCCGTGGGAAGTTAAAAGAGTTTTTTAACAGTTGCAACTGTTCCTTTGATGAGTTCATTTCATAAGGCTTTATTCGAACAAAAAATAAATCCATAAAAGCACAACATTAAAAAGACAGCAATATAAAACAGAAATCAGAGGCTAGGAATACATCAGTTTAAAACAGTTAAAAAAGCATACTTTTCCTTGCATTAATTGATTTAAGGAGAAAGGTAGCCGTATAAAAACACACATCGGGGTGATGTAAATTAAAAAGCAAACTCATGCAGTCACATATTGACCTGACTCCAAATTTAGCAAACAGGGGTTTCAAATATGCAATCGGAAGGTATTTGTACAGCCGACAAAGCAAAAGAAAGTGCACAGTGCTTTGGGAGGTAGTGTTGTCACATGGACAGGGGCCAGCAGGATGTAGGTGCAAAGAGGGAAAGGCAACAAGGTTGTGGACTACTCCCATTCTAAGTCTAGTCAACACAAACCGATGTGCCGTCCAGGTTACTTGTGACAAATACGATTGGAAACCCACAAATTAATTTAAATCGTGGTAGAAAACATAAGATGAAAGGTCAGAGCTTTTTTGATGCCTTCTAATGGAAAGTTGTTGTAAGAAACACTGCCTAAGATCGTTTTTGGACAGCTCAGTAGCCCCATATAGATCCGCAATGATGTTAATGTTAAAGATCTCCCGAAAATTATCCACAATATACTTTAACCATGGGATCTTTAAATAATGGTCCAAAGAAAGACAATCAGAAATAATAGCTCTGCACAAAGAGGTCTCTTCTTTTATCCAAATGGAGCGCCATAGGATCAATGGCCTAAGAAGAATCAAATCGGCAAGATGATGAATACCCAATTCGTTGTGGACTAAAGCATTAGAAACTGAGCTTGGCAGGCACAAAAGTCTCTTCAGGAATACATTCTCCTCAACCTGAAGAGACCCGGCCGGGGCATAGCCCCAGATGCCGGCTCCGTACAAGGCAATTGAAACACAACTGGACTGAAAAATTTTCAGCATGTCGTTGACCCGCCTGTCTCCCAGTTTCGTAGCCATTGTGAAAATTCCGTGAGCACTCCTTGCCATCTTGGCCCGGACATTCTTATGTTCGTTGGCCCAAGTGTTTTTTTTTTAAAAAGTGACCCCCAAGTACGAAAAGTTGTCAACAGCCTGGACCTTTTGTCCCTCTATAAAAAATGAGAACTGTTTCTTTCCGTTCCTGCGCCCGCATTCCATAACATAAGTTTTGGATTTATTTAACACTAACTTTCTGCTTTTAATAAATTTCAAAAAGCCATCCATCAGCTGTTGAAGGCCATTTGGAGTGCGTGAAATTAAAACCGCGTCATCCGCGTAAAGTAGCACAGGGACATAATCATTGTTGATTTTGGGAGCATCCACTGCCAGAGATTTAAGAAAAGAATCAATCTCATTAATAAAAAGTGTAAAAAGCAGTGGGGCCAACACACATCCCTGACGAATTCCACGCCCAATCTTAAACTTAGTTGTGCATTCCCCTTTAGGACCGTAACGGACACATGCTCGTAATTTAGTATAAAGACGTGCTAAAAAGAACACAATGCCTTCGGGAGCCCCCATTTCGATTAGCTTTGCCCAGAGAATACCATGGTCCACCAGGTCGAAGGCACTACTCAAATCCGCAAAGCAGAGATAAATAGTGCCGGTCTTTGCCATGGTATATTTACCGATGAGTAGGTCTAAATTTAGACACTGCTCAATCGTACCACGACCCTTCCTGAACCCAAACTGGCTCTCTGCTAGAATGCCGTTTTCCTCCGCCCATTCTTCCAACCTCACGAAAAGCACTCAACTCATTACTTTTACGGAAGAATCTAACAAGGAAATTGGGCAATAGTTCTTAACGTCCCCACGATTTCCTTTCTTAAAAATTGGGATTAGAATGGATTCTTCCCAGGTAGGGGGCACCTCATTACGGACAGCTGCATTAAAAATATTAGTTAACAGAGGCCCCCATATTTCAGGGACCAATTTATAAACATCAATTGGTACCCCGTCTGGGCCCTGTGCTTTTCCCCCTTTGCTGACCCTTATGCTATCTAAAACCTCTTGAACGGTAATATTGAGTGGCGTATGCGGCCACCTATCCCCTAGAACCCTAGATGCCCTGTCTGAATCAAAGATTTTAGAAAAATGAGAAACCCACTCTTCCTTCATAACGTTGGAGGTTAATTCCGGAATTTTATCGTCTTTGAGGAATGAGGAATTAACAGTTTTCCAAAACAGGGAACAATCATTCAATTCAGCAGCCATGGTCAAGTTGTCCCATGCCTCCTGCTGGAGTTCCGATTTCCTGCGTTTAAGGGTTTCTTTATATCTGGCTCTTAGGTCTACAACCAAACCCTTATCTCTTGGTGTTACAGATAGAGCTGATTTCAGTTCCTTTAAGGCCAGAGTGCAGGCTGAATTAAACCATCCCCGCGGACGATCCTCCTTATACTTGCATGTACTGGTAAGCTTAGAGTCGATGACCGCATTAATGCCAATAAAATACTCAATGGAGCCATTGGTGCCTTGGTTATCTTCTAAAATCGCTGTAATACCTGCTAGGCAGCTAGTGATGATTGAGTCAGACGTAATATCGGCCTTATCCCCCTTCCATCTGAGTCTGGTACCATTAGGGCGCACAGCCTCAATGCAGTTAACGATACGGCCCGGAATACGGGTCCCATTGTTTTCCCATAACATAGCCTCTACTACCAGGCAGTTATGGTCACTAAGTTGGATATCTATTACTTTAGGTGCCGTAGTCCAGGCCTCAAGACTCGAGGAGTTACAAATAAAATCAATAACTGAATTTGCTCCCCGGCCTGTAAAAGTTGGGCGGATCTCCTCATGTTCCTTTTTCTCATTAGCCATGATATACATATTGTGTGAGGCAAGGAGACTGTTTAAGGCATCTCCGTAGTAGTTATGTTGGAAATGAAGGGTCCCATCCCCGTGACAGTCCACCAACCCGCATACATTAATATCTGAGAGTAAACAGGTGGTGGCATTAAAATCCCCTGCCATGAATAGATCAAAGATTTCATTGGAATCCTTAAGAATGTCATCCAGTGCCCTAGATAGTGCTCTAACCGCCTGATCCCTCGAATCATTGAAAAGATTATTATAAAAATGTATTAAAAGAATATTCCTACCTCCTGTTTTGTACAGCCATAAGATCTGGGAGTGAACCTCAACTTGTACATATTTCTTGACCAACAGAGGAGTTTGGACTGAAATCAAAATCAAAAGGCCCCCCTTAGCTCTTCCCGATACTGAACCAGTAGCGGGTAACTGGTATGAGACGAAACCATTGTATCCTTTAAAGTCCCTACACCAGGTTTCCTGTAAACAAATCATATCAAAAAGAGCTAAAAATTCCGACCAACCCAAACAATCTGATTTGGATCTGATACCCGCAATATTCCAACTGGCAATTTAACAGCCGAGAAAACCATGGGCACCTGCCCCCATATGGAGACAGTTACTACCCTGTTGGAAATTAGCGGTATTAGAGGTCTCCAGAACTAACTTAGGACAAGCTGCTGGATCTCCCTCCTTGCCCAAAGGCATACTGTCTATGGTTGACCCAGAAATATTAACCATTGGCCCTGGAATACACACACTTTGGCCCGTACCAGACAGGACTTGACTCTCCGAAATTTCAGGAGGTACTGTACCCAACTCTGTTCGTAATTCCGAGCAGCCTACTGGGTTGTCCTCCTTGCCCGTAGTTATACAGTCTGCAATTATCCCTGAGGTATTGCCCAACTCCAGTCAGTCGTTTTGTTCCAACCCACTTAGACATTGGAAACGGTTAACAGTGTTCACCTGGAAACTGTTTACCGAGCTGTGCACGGCTTCTCCCCTCATTCTCCCCCCTTCGCAATTCCTGGAAAAATGGCCAGTGTGTTGACTATAGAAAAAGCCCAAAGGACGGAGTGAAATGCCCTGATCATTACTGGGGCGAGAGGTGGCTCAAATCAGAGCTGTCGTGGCAAGATGGGGGTTACTAAAAATAATGATAACGCAATCCCCAGGGATATTTTTTGGGGACGTTCCAATCCAGTTGGTTCTGGTGGTGGCCAAAATTTGGTCCGCCATAGCCACTGGAAAGCCACACTCCCGATTAAGCCATGCCACAGTTTTGTTTTTAAGGGAGTCATGTGATTCCATAGAGCGGTAAAGCCCATCCTCCCTAATAGGTGTAACATTAGTCAGGACTGCTACATATGGTGCGCAGTCCGGTGGGGGGTTTGGTTGGGGGAGGCCATAATTATTAAACTTCCTCCTTCCAGAAATCTTTAACGCATTCCCCAGGGCACAGGTAGTGGGGTTTAAAGAGGTATCATTAGAGCAAAAAGGTGTTACTGGGATGACATTGAAAGTGTCCCCTGTAGATGTTGGTTTTGATTTGCCAGTAACGCCCTGCCGCTCAATAAGTGTGTGTGTAAACGTAAAGTTAGTAGTCGTAAATCCATTCTGTGAATACCAAAAGTAGTAAGTGCATTCTGTGAATACCAAAATGGTAGTAAGTTTAGGATTTTGTCTTAAGTTAGTTCTGTGAATCGGGCCCAACATGTTTTGATGCAGCCATCCCAGAGTTAGCATTTACCGCGAGGTTATAATGCACTTAAGAGTATATGGTATGACCGCATTCACAAACAGCCCCAGAGAATGGACTCTGAGAGCTGCAGAGGGGCCCTGCTCAGGCAGAGGCACCCCCTCACATGGAAACCAAGCACCCTGCCCTCAAGATTGATATGGCCTGCCTTAGGGGTGACTGATAGGTTTATATGTGTGTGCAGAGAGAGATATAGCGAACCTATATCTCAGTGAGGAGTGCTAACACTACCTCACCCAGGCTGCAGTAGCAGGCCTGTGGTGTCAGATTTAGTCTGCTTCCCAGGGGTGGCATAATACATGCTTCAGCCCCTGGTAGGCCTGTGAAGTACCTATGCCCTTGGTACCTAAGGTACCATATACTAGGGGCTCATAAGGTACCCCAGTATCCAATCACTAGTGCATCTAATATGCACTCCATGTTGTTTAGAGAGAACAGAGAGGCTGGGGTCCTGATTAGCAGGGTCCCAGCCAGACTATAGCCAGAAACCAGTGTAAACATCAGAAAAAAAGTGGGGGCAACATAAGAGGCAGATCCTACTCTCCTACAAACCCCCCCCCCCCTAAACGCAGGGACACTAAACTAACCTTGACCAGTTTGAGTCTTTGTGTTCTAAGTGGAAATACCTTGAGAGTCCATCTGCATTGGCATGTTGGGTCCCAGGTCTATGTTCCACTGTATAGTCCATCCCCTGTAGGGAAATGGACCACCTTAAAAGTTTTGGATTTTCACCTTTCATCTGTTTGAGCCATAGGAGGGGCTTGTGGTCAGTCTGAAATATGAAGTGAGTGCCAAACAAGTATGGCCTCAGCTTCTTCAGGGCCCACACCACAGCAAAGGCCTCCCTCTCTATCGCTGACCAATGTTTCTCTCTAGGGGTCAGCCTTTTGCTTAAAAAAGCTACTGGCTGGTCTTGACCTTCATCATTCAGTTGAGACAGTACAGCTCCCACACCCAGCTCAGAAGCATCTGTTTGGACAATGAACTTCTTTTGTAGTCTGGACTCTGCAGGTTGGGGGCAGTGCACATGGCTTGCTTTAGGTCTTCAAATGCCTTCTGACAGCTAGCTGTCCCCTGAACCTTTTTTGGCATTTTCTTTGAGGTAAGATCATTCAAGGGGGTCACTATAGATCCATATCCCTTGACAAACCTCCTATAATACTCAGTCAGGCCTAAAAAGGTTCTCACCTGTGGCTGGGTGGTTGGAGCTACTCATTCCATGATGGTTTGGATTTTGCTCTGTAAAGGCTGAACCTGGCCCCCACCTACAAGGTGGCCCAGGTACACAACCTGACTCTGCCCTATCTGGCACTTAGTGGCCTTGATAGTGAGACCTTCTTTTTGCAGGGCCTCCAAAACATTTCTGAGGTGGACCAGGTGATCCTGCCAGGAGGAACTAAAGACAGCAATATCATCTAGATAAGATGAGCAATAAGTTTCCATCCCTGCCAGAACTTTATTCACCAACCTCTGAAAAGTGGCAGGTGTATTTTTCAATCCAAAGGGTATCACCACAAAGTGATAGTGCCCACTAGGGGTCGCAAATGCTGTTTTGGCTTTTGCATCATCAGCTAGCCTGATCTGCCAGTAGCCAGCTGTTAGGTCAAATGTACTCAGATACTTGGCTGAGGCCAAAGTATCAATCAGTTCATCTGCCCTGGGAATTGGATAGGCATCAGTCCTGGTGACTGCAGTGAGGCCTCTGTAGTCTACACAAAACCTCATTTCTTTCTTACCACCCTGGGTATGAGGTTTAGGTACTAGGACTACTGGGCTAGCCCAATGGCTATCTGAAGGCTCAATCACACCTAATTCCAAAAGTTTCTGGACTTCAGTCCTGATACAGTCCCTGACATGGTCAGGTTGCCTGTAGATTTTACTCTTGACAGGCAGACTGTCCCCAGTGTCCACCTCATGGGTGCACCAGGTAGTCTGACTAGGGGTCAGGCTAAACATATGTCTGTACTGTTGCAGAACTTGTCTGCATTCAGTTTGCTGATGGTCACTGAGGCTGCTTGCCAAAGCAACACCATCTACTGACCCATTATCAGGGTTCTGGGAGAGGGTCACTCTCCTCCTCCTGTTCCTCATCAGTTGCCATGAGCAAGCCCATGTCAGCCCTGTCAACATATGGTTTCAATCTATTGACATGGAGCACCCTCAAGGGGCTCCTGGGAGTTCCAAGATTCACCAGATAGGTGACTTCTCCCTTTTGCTCAACAATGGTATGGGGGCCACTCCACTTGTCTTGGAGGGCTGCTGGGACCACAGGCTCCAACACCCACACTTTCTGTCCTGGCTGGTACACTGTCAGCACAGCCTTTTGGTCATGCCAAGTTTTTTGTAATTCTTGGCTGGCCTCCAGGTTTTTAGTTGCCTTCTTCATGTATTCGGTCATCCTGGAGCGGAGACCAAGTACATAGTCCATCACATCTTGATTGGGAGGTTTGAGAGGTAACTCCAAGCCCTCCTTCACCAAACATAATGGCCTTCTTACAGGATGCCCAAACAGAAGTTCAAATGGGCTGTAACCAACCCCCTTCTCTGTAAGCAAATAAAAGGCAGGGAAGAAGAAGGTCCCAATTTCACCTAAGCTTTGCTGGGAGGCCTTTAATCATTCCCTTTATTGTTTTGTTGAAATGTTCAACCAACCCATTGCATTGTGGATGATAGGGAGTAGTGAATTTATAAGTTACACCACACTCCTTCCACATTGCTTTTAGATATCCTGACATGAAGTTGGTATCTCTGTCAGATATGACCTCCTTTGGGAAACCCACTCTGGAGAAATCTCCAATGAGGGCTCTTGCCACCACAGGGGCTGTGTTGGTCCTCAGGGGAATTGCCTCTGAGTACCTGGTGGCATTATCCACTACCACCAGGATAAATCTGTGCCCAGATGCAGTTGGAGGGTCAAGGGGACCAACAATGTCAATCCCTACCCTTTCAAAGGGTACCCCCACCACAGGTACTGGTATCAGGGGGGCCTTTGTTGTACCACCTGACTTGCCACTGGCTTGGCAAGTGACACAGGAGCGACAAAACTCCTTGGTGTCCTCTGACATATGTGGCCAATGAAAATGTGGAACAAGCCTATCCCAGGTCTTGTTTTGGCCCAAGTGACCTGCCAAAGGGATATCATGTGCTAGGATCAAGAGGAACCCCATAAACTTCTGAGGTATTACCAACCTCCTGGTGGCTCCAGGGGTTGGATCTCTACCCTCAGAATATAGCAGTTCTCATCCCAATAAACTTTACGGGACCCACTAGCACTCCCAGCAGCCTCAGCAGCAGCCTGCTGTCTGAGGGGTTCAAGAGAGGGGCAGCACTGTTGCTCCTTACTCAGATCTTCCCTAGAAGGCCCCCCTGCCCCCAAGACCTCAACCTGATCAGGCTCAAGTTCCTCTGGGGCAGTTCCTTCTTCAGGATCTGCTTCTCCTCCCTCAGGAGGGGAATCTGAGATCTGAGACAGAGGGGAAGGCCCAGCCTTAACCCTAATGCTCCTCTTCTTGGGTAGCACCTGGTCCATAGTTTCAGGATCCAGAGCTGGTTCAGCTTTATGAATTTTGGCCTGTGACCTGGTCACAGCAAATACATCTGCAGGTATGCCCAACATCTCAGCATGAGTCCATAACTCTACTTCAGACCAGGCTGAAGTCTCTAGATCATTGCCCAATAGACATTCAACAGGGAGGTCTGCACTGATTACAACCTTCTTAAGGCCAGTTACCCCTCCCCAGGAGAAATTCACAACTGCCAGACTATGGTTGGTCCTGACATTGCTGGCATTGGTAACCTGGTACATTTCACCCAGGATGATCGGCCCAGGGTCCACAAGATCCTCTGCCACCATGGTGACACTAGCACCTGTGTCCCTAAATGCCAAAGCCTGTTTGCCATTTATTACAGGCTGCTGTTTGTATTTGCCCAGATTACTGGGGCTCACTAGGAAGGACATATCAATGTCTCCATCACAAATCAGGAATGCCTGAGTGGTTACTCTGACTAGGCTAGAGTCCACTTCAGAACCCAGGGTCAACCCTACTACACCCTTATTCTGATTACCACCTCCACCAGTAGCTGCACTAGGGGGAACAGTTGCCTTAGGGGCAGGAGTGGTGGTGGTTTGGTCTTTGGACTTGTTAATGTCAGAAGTCCAGTGCCCCTTCTATTTACAGAATTTGCACCAGGACTTCTTTTGGCCTTTTCCCTTGTTAGACTGTGAATCCTCACCAGATGCAGATTTTTAGGGCCCTTGTGAAGACTTCTGGTCTTTTGACTCATTCCCACCTTTCTCAGAGCCCTTAGAATCCTGTTTCTTGGTGTCACCCCCTTGGTTTTGGGTTTTCTGCCTCACCCTGGTTCTGACCCATTTGTCTGCCTTCTTTCCCAATTATTCGGGAGAGGTCAGATCAGAGTCCACCAGGTACTGATGCAACAACTGGTTCTGGCAATTATTAAGGATCTGTTCTCTCATCATTAGATTATACAATCCCTTGAAATCAGTGACCCTACAGCCAACCAGCCAACCCTCCAGAGTCTTGTTTGCACAATCTACAAAGTCAGTCCAGTCCTGAGTCTGTGTTTTCTGGGTGTCTCTGAACTTCAACCTGTACTGCTCAGTAGTTAAGCCAAACCCATCTATTAATGCACTCTTCAGGACTTCATAGTCATCAGCATCCTCTTCTCTAACAGTGAGGAGCTTGTCTCTACCTTTATCTGAAAGGGAGAGCCACAAGATTGCTGCCCACTGCTTTTGGGGGACCTGTTGTACTCTACAGGCCTTTTCCATAGCAGTTATCCACTTATGGATTTCAACCCCACTCTGGTAGGGAGGAACAACCTTGCTCAGGTTCCTATGGTCTGGAATATATTCTCTATCTCTAGGGACACTGTTGCTGCCACCAGGGGGTTCTAACCCCTCTCATCTAGAAGCTCTCTGGAGCTCAAAGGCTTCTCTGTCTAATGCCAACAGCTTGGTTTTGAGGGCAAATCTTGCTTCCTCATACGGCAGCAGTTTGTACATTCTGTCAGAGGAGCTTTCCCTTCTAGGAAGGTAGGAGCTCCTCTGCTGGACATATTCTCTGCCAGAGTGATATGAGTGGTCAGACTCCATAGAGAGGGACCTATGCCTTTCCTCCACTCTGTCAGTTCTCTTAGGGAGAATTCCTCTGTCCTTTTCAGATCCTTGTGGATCTGGCCCTTCAAGCACAGCGTCCTGGTCATCTTGATTTTCATCATCTGACCCAGACACTGTAATTGACCCACCCCCTGATTCAGACCTATTAGCTCCTAGAGCTAATCTAAGATCATCTGCTGTCAGCAGATCTATCAGGTGTAGTGTGGAGGGACTCTGTCCTAGCTTTAGGTGTTTTGCAGCACTCACCACTGGCTCCACCCTGTGAGGACATTCTAGTGTTGTGCAGTGTTGTACTACCTGCACTAGTTTGTGGCCTACTGATCCTAGCTTGAGCTCTAGAAAGGGTGTGCTATCCCTTGGCACACAGCTCTAAATTCAGTAGAACTTATTGATACTAAACTTGACTTTATATGTACCTTGAGTACCTATATTGGTTTTCAGTTAGTAATTCAAATAGAGATTTTCTGGTAAAACAATGGCAAGCTGGATTCACACACGCTGCCCACCAATGTGAGAAGTTGGCCTGGTATATGCTGGCCACTAGTTAAAGTGGCCACCTTGCACCAGTCCAATTCGACTCTTATGGTAGATAGGTTTAAGACAACCTTTTAAAGAAAGCTATCCTAGTGGTAGCCATGGAGAGCAGCCTGCAGGCTAAGTCTTTAGAGGAATGTAAAGCAGCTTGTTTTACCTTACCATCTCTTGAATTACTAAATGAAAGGACACCACACAGGTATATATATAAAATATATATATATGTATTTATTACTAACAACTCTCTGCTAATCTCTTTATGAGATTAGAAGTCAGGAACATATGCACAAATCAACATTTCACAACAAGTTAAGCACAAATATGGCTGGAGCCGTAGGGGCGAACCAGACCATATACTAAAAAAGAGACTTAAGAATAACGACTTGAGAAGGGACAAGGCCTAGGTCCTTCAGAAGCGCTGGGGCCTCACTAATCCACCCAAGGCAGGTAAGTAAAGGACCCACGGGAGACGCATGCAGTGTGAGAACACAGCCGCGGATACCAATTGACTTCAATGGAGCAAGTCGCGATTGGAAATTTAGAGTTTAAGGATACTTTGGGAGAGTCTACAAGCAAGCCACTTACAGGGTAAGTAGTTCTAGAGCCAACACCCACAGGAGCACCGCACAGTAGTGCTGGAGTTACCTCACCCAGGGAAGCCGGGTGCATAGGTGTCTTTTGGTGTCGGGTCGCGGCGTCGTTTTCAATGGGAGCCAAAGAAGACTTGCTGCTTGTGAAGACAGGAGAATTGTCCGGTGGAATCCAAGGCTGAATTCAGAAGAAGGAAGACCTGAAAGCAGAAGGGACAGTGTTCAGTCACTTGGCAGTGACCCGGGGCAAGGAAGATGGATGCCCACAGACATCGGGTGATTTCAGGTGATCACAGGTGTCTTGACTCTTCAGCCACGAGATCCAGGAGGTGTCAACAACACCCAGGAGCTGGATTCTGCGTTTCCCACAAAGTCTGCAGCTTACTGCGGTGTCGGTGACCAGTTTGGAACCAACAAGCCTTGGTAACAGCAAGTCTGATGGAAAAGATAAAAAGTCAGCGGTGCAGGCCAGCAAGGTCTGAGGGACTCACCCAGCAAGGGTAGGTCAGTACAGGCCTGGAGCAACTGGGGAGCCCTTTGGAATTGTAGAAAAGTCTTCAGGGGACCCACAAGCTAACCAGCAAGGGATCGCAAAGGTGCCTCAGGAGGATTCACTCACCAGGAGCCCACGGTCACTCGGGACAAGGTAGGCCTCTGATCTTCAGAGGAATTTGTGCTGGAGGCTTGGTCCACACGTGTTCCAATGAACAAGTTTGTAGAATGTTGTGAAGGGGTTGTACTCGAAAATAGTGCCCGGTACCCAGGTATTGCAGTTCCTCGTCACTCGTGTGGTCCACTTGCCTCAGCATCATTGGGGACTCACGATGGCCTTGGAGAAGTCAGGAAATCCACTTCTAGCGCTGCAGGGACTTCGAACTCCGGCGGGAGCGGGAAAGATTGCGGCCATTGATTGTAAGATTGGGTGTATGCACAGAGGAGCCTACTGCTCCCCCAGTGCAGGACTTCAAAGCACTCTAGGAGTGCACCCACCCAGCCCCAATACACTAAACCCTGTCTGGGAGGTGGTTACACCTCCCTGTGACAGGATGTCTATTGTTGGGCCTCCTCCACTGCGTGTTTCGGTCAGCAGCAGGAGGGCAGTCCAGTGTCTGTGGCTGGTGGCATCTATTTTGTGATGCCAGGGCTCTTCCGGAGTCTACCGTGTTTCCACAGTGGGTGCATGTCTATCCCTCTAGAAGGGTGGGATCATACTCCCACACCAGTTACTGGTGTGGGGGTATGATTCCAAAGCGTTTGACACCAAACACGAGATGTTTTGACGCAGCCATCCCAGAGTTAGCATTTACCGCGAGGTTATAATGCACTTAAGAGTATATGGTTTGACCGCATTCACAAACAGCCCCAGAGAATGGACTCTGAGAGCTGCAGAGGGGCCCTGCTCAGGCAGAGGCACCCCCTCACATGGAAACCAAGCACCTTGCCCTCAGGATTGATAGGGCCTGCCTTAGCGGCGACTGATAGGTTTATATGTGTGTGCAGGGAGGGATATAGTGAACCTATATCTCAGTGAGGAGAGCTAACACTACCTCACCCAGGCTGCAGTAGCAGGCCTGTGGTGTCAGATTTAGTCTGCTTCCCAGAAAAAAAGTGGGGGCAACAGAAGAGGCACATCCTACTCTCCTACTCCTGCTGAGTAAGACAGTGTAAAGCACAATGAGGGTCTTTCTGGTAGGTGCTCTCTAGTGCAGTAGAGTGTACTCGTTCGAGGTAAGTGCTGTTTAGCTCAGTATAATGTACAATGCAGCGTGCTCCTTCCAGATAGGTGGTGTCTGGTGCAGTATAAAGTACAGTGTGGTACTTTCAGATATGTTTTGTCTAGTGCATTGCACAGAACAATACACTGCTTCCAGATAGGTGCTGCTGAATGTAGTGTACAGTACAGTGTGCTCTTTGTAGGTAGGCGGTACAGTATATTGCACAGTACAGTGCACCCTTTCCTGATAGGTGCTGTGTAGTGTAATGTACAGCATACTAAACTACTCCATTAAGGTAAGAGCTGCCTAGTGCTGTGTGCTCCATTCAGATAGGTGCTGTCTAGTATAGTACAGAATAGTGCGCTTCTTTGAAGTAGGTGTGGTATAGTGCATGATTTTTGTATAGTACAGTGATGTCTAACAGGTGCTGTATGGTGTTGTATATTGACTGGTCGGTGGTGCTGTCTAGTACAAGGTAAAATACAGTGCAGTCATTTGAAATAGTCCCTGTCTCCTGCAGTGCAGTACAGCGTGCTCCATCCAGATAGGTGGTGGCTTGTGCAGTATATTGTACAGTAAAGGACTGTCTAGTGCAGTGTGCAGTACAAAAAGGTATGCACTGTCCTTTCTAGTGCAATACTAAACAATGTGCTCATTCAATGTAGGTGCAGTATAGTGCAGTGTATAGTGCAGTGTGCCTCTTCCAATTTGGTGCTCTATAGTGTGTTAATATGACTGTTCAGTGTGCTCCTTTCAAATAGGTGCTGCCTAGTGCAGTGTGAAGTACAGTGCACTCCTTCCTGATAGGTGCTGCTAGTGCAGTATAGTACACTGTGCTACATTGAAGTAGGTGCTTTACAGTGTAGTGTATTGCATACTACAGTGCCCTTCTTTCATGTAGAGTTGTCTAGTGCAGTGTAATGTGCAGTGTGTCTCTTTGTGATAGGTCCAGTGTAGTGCATTTTACCATGCAGTGCAAGCTTTCCAGGTAGGTGCGTTGTAATGCAGTATATTGTACAGTACATTGTTTCCAGATTGATGCCGACTTGTTCAGTTTACAGTACACTAAAGTGTGCTCCTTCTAGATTGGTGCTGTCTAGTGCACTACAGTACAGTGCACTCCTTCCACATAGGTGATGTCTAGCACGGTGCACTGAACAGTGCGCTCCTTACTGCTAAGTACTATCTACTGCAGTGTGCACTGCTCAAAAGTTTGCTAATTTCAGTTAGGTGCTGTCTAGTGCTGTACAGTGTGGGCCTTTCAGAGATCTGCTGGTAGTGCAGTCTATTGTACAGTGTAGTACAGTGGGCCCCTATAGTATAGGTACTATGTAATGCAGTACAGTACAGTGTCCTCCTTCCAGGGTTGTGTTGTATAGTGTAGTGTATTGTACAGTACAGTGCACTTGTGCCATGTAGTTGCTGTTAGTACAGTCTGTTGTACAGTACAGTGTGCTCCTTCAGCATAGGTGCTGTCTAGTGCAGTGTAAAGTACAGTGTGGTTCTTTGTGATAGGTCCTGTGTAGTGTAGTGTACAGTGTATTGTGATCTTCCGCGTAGGTACTATGTAATGCAGTATATTGTACAGGACAGTACATTTCTTCCAGGTAGGTGCTGTACAGTGCAGTATATTGTACAGTACAATCTGCTCCTTCCACAAAGGTGCTGTCTAGTGAAGTATATTATACAGTACAGTGTGCCTGTGCCAGTGTTGTCTAGTGCAGTGTAAAGTGCAGTGTTGTTCTTTGTGATTGGTCCTCTGTACTGCAGTTTAAATCAATAATTCTCTTCTCTGCAGTGACGGTGACACTGGATCCAGACACAGCGCATCCGAAGCTTCTCCTGTCTGAGGAGGGGAGACATGTGAGATGGACACACAAACCACAGTATCTGCCAGACACCCCCAAGAGATTCACCTTCAAGGAACCCTGTGTGCTGGGGAGCGGGGGGTTCACCTCCGGCAGACATTATTGGGAGGTGCAGCTGGTACAGGAGGGGTGGGGAGGATGGACTGTGGGGGTCGCAGCAGAGTCTGTGGAGCGGAATGGAGAGATCACATGGTCACCTGAGGGGGGAGTCTGGGCTGTGGAGAGGAGGAGGAGGAATGATGAGTACTGGGCTCTCACCTCCCCTAAGACCCCTCTCTCCCCTCGTGAGAAGCTCTTAAAGCTGGGGGTGTATCTGGACTACGAGGGGGGGCAGCTGTCCCTGTACAATGCAGACTCCATGGAGCTTCTCTACACTTTCCCCCGCGCCCACTTCACACACAGGCTCTTCCCGATGTTTTATCTATATGTAGGAGCAGAGCTGTGGCTTGTGTAGGAGCTGTAGCCCCCCCCCCCCTCAGGAGCAGAGTTGTGTAAGACTGGTGTAGGAGCTGCAGCCCCCCCGAGGAGCAGAGCCTGTCTAGAGCTGAGCCTGGTCTAGGAGGGAGCTGTTTTCCCCCCCCCAACCCCGGAGCAGAGATGAAGCTGTGGCAGGAGTTGCATCCCCCTTCCCCGGAGCAGAACTGAGGCTGGTGTAGGAGCTGCAGCCCCCCCCCCCCATCCCCGGAGTTGAGCTGAGACTGGTGTAGGAGCTGGAGCCACACCCAACCCATGCAGAGCTGAGGCTGGTGTAGGAGCTGCAGCCCACCCAGGAGCAGAGCTGAAGCTAGTGTAGGGGCTGCAGCCCCCTCCAGGAGCAGAGCTGAGGCTGGTGTGAGAGCTGCAGCCCCCTCAGGAGCAGAGCTGAGGCTGGTGTAGGAGCTGCTGCAGCCCCCCTTCCCCTGAACATTGCATTCATGCTTCACTCCCCTGGGGGAGGGGCTATGTCTATGAGTCTTGTGTGGGGGAGGAGCTGTGCCTTGTGTGGAGGAGGGGCGTCAGTTCACAGTGACATTCCATCTCTCAGCTTAGATTTAACCCCTTCTGCTCCTGATTTGTCATTTAATTAACATTCAGCACTGACTCCACGGGCACACCCAACTCCAAATACAGGCACTGCGACCACAGGCACTGCTGGTTACCGACACAGGAAAAGGTCTCTCGATTTTAAATGACACTGACTCCAAATATAGGCACTACCAATTTCAGTCATAGGCACTCCTCGGCCTAGTCACAGTCACTCCTGTCTCGTTAACGATAATGATAGCTCCAGACGCTGCTGTCTCAGTTACAGATAACCCTAACTTTAAATACAGGCACTGCTAACAAAACATGGATAATACTGTCATTAAATACTCCAAAAACAGGCCCTGCTCACCCATATACATTCATTCTGTGCACACACTCACAGTAAGAATGGATTGAACTTAATGTTTCATGATGTGTGCAACACGCCTTATCGACAATCTATGAGTAGGATTGTATATGCCGCTAACTGATCAAGTGAGCTTGAACTCCTCTCTAGGGCCCCACGCTAGCTCATAACAGTGAGTGTGTGCACAGAATGAATGTATATGGTGCACGCATTCTACACCCTAACCTAGCGCCAACAGCACCTCTCTCCTGCCTCGCAAGAGATTACATAATTTGGATGAGATGCCATCAATTATCTCATCATTGAGAACTAAACAATAACTATGTTTTCATGTCTGTCTATGTATCGGCTTTGTGTTTTTTCTCTTTTCTTGATTCTTCTAGGTCACAACACGAGTGGCTACAATGAGCTGGCACCACCCTATACATTACAAAAGGGGGACCGCTTTACCATTTCGAATACAGGGGTTATTTATAAAAAAAAATTGAATTTTACTAGTAAGTATTAACGTTTCTTGGTCCTGATGAAGCGCCAAGGATCGTTTTAACCATTATGGGGTGCGAAACATGTTGACCTGATAGTTAGTAGGGTACATTACCACATTAGTAACAATAACCCATGGGTCTTTATGACAGGGGAGACATAATATTAAAAAACCTTTAAGGTATCCCCTAGCCAGTTTTAAACACTCACTCACCCACCCACCTTTCATATCTACTCTAGACATAAATCTCACACCCTCATTCATTATATGGCGTAATAAAAAAATCTACGCCAAAGAAACACTTCGGAGGACCCGTAAAGCATTGCAGAGCCGGCCCTACGAGGAGCAACAACCAATGATGAAGCATGACATCCTTAGGGATGTGTGAGGGTAACTAGAGACAAAATCTGTGACTGTCTCTATTCGTGAGAAAAGAACCTAGACTCTCCTCTTCCCTTCTCTATCTTTTCTCTCTGGACATTATTCGTGTCCCTATAGGAACAGTAGCCCACTTCTTGGATCTGTACTACTACGTGGAGCACGGGTTCTGGACTTCAGCTAGCTCCTAGTTCCACCCTCTCTTTTTTGATTGAGAGACTAAGTACTCACTTACAGATAACCCTGGCTCCAAACAAAATTACTGATTCCAGCCACAGGCACTGCTTATGAAAAACACAAATACTGCTGAATCAATGCACAGGCACTGTGGACTCCATTGGAGATAATGCTGACTCCAAGCGCACGCTCAACTGAGCACTAAGCGTGTCTCCATACTCCACGAACAGGCATTGCTCACTCAATTACAGATAATGCATGCCCCAATCAGAAGCCCTCTTCAATCTACGCAGAGGCACTGCTGACTTCAAGGCATCCCTCAGTCCAAGCACCGCTGATTCCAGTACACACAATCCTGATTCCAGCCACGGACTCTGCAAAGCCCAAGCACAAATATTGCTGATTCAAAACACTTGAACAACTGCCTCCTGTGCTAGAAACTCTTGATTCCAGGCACGCTGACTTCAAGCAAAGCACTGATGACTCCAAACAGAGGGATTGGTGACTCAATCACATTCACTGCTGTCTGAATTATAAAAACATATTTCTGAAAGCAGAGGCACTGCTGACTCAGGTACAGTTAATACTCACTCCAGGCACAGGCAACAGCAACCAGTATCAGTGCACCCAATATAGGGCCAGATTTGCGACAATTGTTTGCGGTCGCAAATCGGAAATCGTCCCGTTTGTACATGCCAGGACTCTTTTTTGCGGTCACAAACGCTATTTTGCGAGTCGGTGACTAGCAAGATAGCGTTTGTTACTCTCACTATTAGGTAGGGGCGTCACTTCCTAATAGTGAGTCACAATAGAATGTACCATTGTTTTGCGACCGTATTTGCGGCTGCAAAACACATGCAGTTTACTACCTACTTCAAGTCGGTGGTAATGTGGAAATTAGCCTTTTTAGAGGCCCACTGGTGCAGGGGTTCAACCTTATATGTCCACTGGTTCTTAAACCAACAAAGACAAGATTGGCACGGAAGCTGTAATATCAAAGAAATACGTTTATTAACCTCTCATGAGTGGTACTACGTCAATACAGTACCCTCAGGCCACTGTATGGAGGTAGTCCATAGAATACAGAAACCAAGGGTGTTATATACCCTGTTTACAGCTGAGTAAGCATGGAGACTCAAAGAGGAGGTACAGGCATGTACAGGAATAGTTGTTGATAACATGGGCATACAGAAATTGCTTGGTCAACAAAGTGGGAGGGGAGATGTGCTGCTTACTTCAGTTGGAATAGCCTGACAGTTAGTCTAAGACAGGTGCATTCTAGCAGCCACAGGCCTTTCTGAGCATGTGAAGTGCTCTGGCTCAGTACTGAAGGAGTTAACTATAGTTGATGACTCAAGCAGAATAGAAAAGCAGGCAACAGTGAAGACGGAAGAAGCACATGGCTAACACAGGGCTAACGAAAATGTATGCCACAAACAAAATGGCTTCAGCTTATGCTAACGGTAATTTCTGCGATTTCCACAGATGGACCTTTTAGCATTAGCTGAAGACATTCGATATTCAATAGAGGAAACATAAAAGTTATCTCCTATATTCACTAACATCAGTTGACTAATCTCTTGATCAGTTACTAGTCGGGCATTTACATTCTAAACATTTCGTTAAGCGGGTATATATAAGGTATAGGTAGGAGCACAAAGAGAACAGAGCATTGGGCCATAATGAACACACAGATAGCAGGAGAAAATAATGGCTATTATCACAAACAGAACTGTCAATATTTTCCAACCCCAAGCAGAAAGTAAATCCCAAAACCACCCAGTCCAGTTCCAAGTTTCAGGGCTCCAATGTACGTCAGTGACTATCTTATTCAGTTTCAAAATAGCCAACAACACATGTCTGATGCAATGTCTAAATAAAAACATTCTGTTGATAGACCTTCCGGTGTTCTTCTTTATGAGGGCTAGAGTACCAATGATATGTTCGGAGGGGGTGGAGTAGTATTTATCAAAGTGTACACAAGATGTTTCTCTTGCAGAAAAAACAGTATCCCAAATGCAAATATTAAAGCAAATACACATATTGTCCCAAAAACAATTTTTGTGTTGGGGGACCAGGAGGACCAAACGCTGCCATGGAAATTAGGACTAGGAGCCGCAAAGGGCTGCTCCTCCTCAAAAAATGGGACGACCTAAGGGGTACATTGCTAACAAAAAAAGTACTTGGGGAATTGAAGCCGCTGTACAACCAGCCAGAGGGGAGTCTTCTCCCTGTGTCCGTCTGAGCCTCACAGGCAGGCTCTTATCATTCATCAAGTGTTCACTTCTCCCATGGTGAAGCTGCACAACTTGCAACTCAGGAAAACAATCACGGCCCAGGCTAAGGGAAAAAGACTCTTTCAGGATAGGGCAATCACCCTCCAGGCCAAATACCCTCAACGATCCTGTCCAGTGTCTCAGGCAGTGCACCAGTATTCTCCACTCTAATTTAACAGGCACCAAAGGCACAGCATCTGTACCCTGAACTCAAGTCCTACCCTAACTCCTGGTTTGCTCTGATGGCGCACTGCTCTTTTGACGGGGCCGCAGATTGTACCTAATGTGCCCAGGCACCTCTTGATCAACAAGCAAAGGTGCAGGCTCACTTTCAGTTGGGGACCGGAACTCAGAGGCCTGATGCTGGAGTATCTGAAGCAACCCTTGTTTAAGAGGGAGTCACCTCAAGCAAAACCTCCTTGCAGTCCTTGTCGGTCTGTGCCTCTCTCAGCTGGGCATCTGAAAAAAGGAATCAGCTCTCCGTCCTGATTTGTGACCCCGTCTTTCAACCAAGACAGTGGTAGGGGTACACACTTCTTCAGGTCTTCCACCTTCACCGCTGTTATAGTTGCCAGAAACGCCTGTACTGGTTCCCTTTATCTCCGCTCCAAGCTGGACTGGCGCTGACTCCCCAGTCTGGATCTGTTGTACGGGCCCCTCTGGAAATGGTTGTAAGGTAGCAGATATCTGTTGGTGAATAGAACGGAGATCTTTAGACAAGGCATACAAATAATCAATCAAAAGAGGGTATTTAATCTCAGAAAAGTGGCTAGGTCTCGGGACGCCCCATAATCAATAAATCAATCAATCAATCAATCAATCAATCACTGCATTTGTAAAGCGCGCTACATACCCGAAAGGGTCTCAAGGTGCTGGGGGGGGGGGGGTGCTACTGGTTGAAGAGCCAGGTCTTGAGGAGTCTTCTGAAGGCCAGCAGGTCCTGGGTCTGTCGTAGAATGGTGGGGAGAGTGTTCCAGGTCTTGGCAGCGAGGTAGGTGAAGGATCTGTCGCCGGCGGTGGTTTTTCGGATGCGAGGGACTGTGGCAAGGGCGAGGTTGGCTGAGCGGAGGCTTCGGGTGGGGGTGTGGAAGCTGAGTCGGTTGTTGAGGTAGGTGGGTCCGGTGTTGTGCAGTGCTTTGCGTGCGTGGATCAGGAGCTTGAAGGTGATACTTTTGTTGACGGGGAGCCAGTGCAGGCCTCTCAGGTGGAGTGTGATGTGGCTGCGGCGGGGGACGTCGAGGATGAGTCGGGCCGAGGCGTTCTGGATGTGTTGGAGTCGTCTCAGGAGCTTGTTTGTAGTTCCTGAGTAGAGGGTGTTCCCATATTTGAGTCTGTTGGTGATGAGGGCCTGGGTAACGGTTTTTCTCGTGTCGAGGGGGATCCATTTGAAGATCCTGCGGTGCATACGGAGGGTGTTGAAGCAGGACGTGGAGACGGCGTTGACTTGCCTGGTCATGGAGAGAGTGGAGTCGAGGATGACCCCCAGGTTGCGTGCGTGGTCCGTGCGTTCCGGGGGTGTGCCTAGTCACGTGGGCCACCAAGAGTCGTCCCAGGCTGATGGGGTGGGTCCGAGAATGAGGACCTCTGTCTTGTCTGAGTTCAGCTTCAGTCTGCTGTCCTTCATCCAGTCGGCTACGGCCTTCATTCCTCTGTGGAGGTCAGCTTTGGCGGTGTGGGGATCTTCGGTGAGGGATATGATCAGCTGGGTGTCGTCGGCGTAGGAGATGATGTTGAGGCTGTGTTGTCGTGCGACGTGGGCGAGGGGGGCCATGTAGATATTGTACAGCGTCGAGCTGAGGGAGGATCCCTGTGGGACGCCGCAGGTGATCTCGGTGGTTTTGGAGCGGAAGGGTGGGAGGCGGACACTCTGGGTTCTGCCGGAGAGGAAGGATGTGGTCCAGGCCAGGGCCTTCTCTTGGATACCGGCGTCATGGAGGCGTGCTGATAGGGTTCGGTGGCAGACCGTGTCAAAGGCTGCTGAAAGGTCCAGGAGGATGAGGGCGGCTGTTTCTCCTTTGTCCATCAGGGTCCGGATGTCGTCAGTGGCGGCGATGAGGGCGGTCTCGGTGCTGTGGTTGCTGCGAAAACCGGATTGGGAAGGGTCCAGGATGTTGTTAACTTCGAGGTAGCAGGTCAGCTGTTTGTTGACAATCTTCTCGGTCACTTTTGCCGGGAAAGGGAGCAGGGAGATGGGCCGGAAGTTCTTGAGGTCCTTGCGGTCTGCCTTGGGCTTCTTCAGAAGGGCGTTGATCTCGGCATGCTTCCAGCTTTCTGGGAAGGTTGCTGTCTCGAAGGAACAGTTGATTGTTTTCCGGAGGTGGGGCGCAATGGTTGCGCTGGCTTTGTTGAAGACGTGGTGAGGGAAGGGGTCCGATGGGGATCCGGAGTGGATGGCGTTCATGGTTTTGATGGTGTCTTCATCGCTGACGCTGGAACAGACGGTCAGGCGACTGGTGCAAGTGGTAGTCGCAGGGGTGGTGGACTCGGTGGTGGGTGCGGGGGGGTCGGAGTTGAAGCTGTCTTGGATGTCGGTGATCTTGCGGAGGAAGAAGGTGGCCAGGAAGTCGCACGGGTCTTGAGATGGCGGGATGTTGTTGGCGTTGGAGCTGGGGTTGGAGAGTTCTTTCACGATGCTGAAGAGCTCTTTGGTGTTGTGTGCGTTGTTGTCTAGGCGGTCCTTGAAGGCGGTCTTCTTGGCGGTCCTAATGAGTTGGTGGTGTCTGCGGGTGGTGCTCTTGACGGCTGTGTGGTTGTCTGGTGTTCGGTCGTGGAGCCATTTCTTCTCCAGCTTCCGACAGGTGTGCTTGGAGATCCGGAGGTCCTCGGTGAACCAGGCGGCTTTCTTGTTGGTGTGGTTGGTTGTAGAGGTCTTGAGAGGGGCGAGGGTGTTGGCGCAGTCGTTGATCCACTGTGTGAGGTTGGTCACGGCGGTGTCTGGGTCGGTGGGGTCGGTGGGTGGTCTCAGGGTGAGGGCGGTAGTCAGTTGGTCCTCGGTGACCTTGCCCCAGCAGCGGCGTGGTAGCTGTTGTGTGCGGTGGTGTGTGGTGGGTTTTCTGAAGGTGAAGTGGACGCATCTGTGGTCGGTCCAGTGTGGTTCGGTGGTGTGGTTGAAGGAGACGTGGGGGCTTGCGGAGAAGATGGTGTCGAGCGTGTGTTCAGCGGCGTGAGTAGGTGTCGTTACGAGCTGTTTGAGTCCAAGGTTGGCGAGGTTGTCGATCAGGGTGGTGGAGTTGGCGTCGTTGTTGTTCTCGAGGTGGAAGTTCAGGTCCCCGAGGAGGATGTAGTCCGTGGAAGTGAGGGCGTGGGTGCTGATGAGGTCGGCGATGGTATCACTGAACTGTGGGCTGGGTCCGGGAGGTCTGTAGATGAGAGTAGGCCTGGGCGGTAAATTCCGTTCCGCTCGCGGAATTTGCGGAATTTGCGTAATTTCGCGTTCCGCGGAAAACGCGAAATTGCTCAAAAGTGTGCTTTCCGCAAATTCGCGAAATTTTTGCTTGTTCGCGTTCTCAAAATGCGTGTTCGCGAGATATTTCTCCCCGAGCACGCAAACAGCAATTGTGAACAGGAAAAAAGCATCGCGAACAAGCAATTCCGCGTGTTCGCGGAATTTCTGCGTGTTCGCGGAGATTTTTTACCGTTTCGCAGAGATTTGCGTAACGCAATTACGCAAATTCTGCCCACCCCTAGATGAGAGTTCCTCTGAGGGTGGTGTTGGGGTCGGTGTGGATCTGGAATTGCAGGTGCTCGGCGGTGGTGAGGGTGTCATCGGTGTTCGTTGAGATTTTGATGGAGTCTTTGTGGATGATGGCGATTCCTCCTCCCACTCCGTTGGTGCGGTCTCTGCGGGAGATCTTGTAGCCCTGTGGGATGGCTATGGCGATGTCTGGTGCTGAGGTGGCGTTCAGCCAGGTCTCTGTCAGGAAGGCAACGTCGGGGGCGGTGGAGTCTAGGAGGTCCCAGAGTTCGATGGCGTGCCTGCGAGCGGAGCGGGTGTTGAGGAGGATGCAGCGGAGGTGGTTGGGTTCTCTGGCTGGTGGTGTGGAGGGTTGGATGCTGGTGAATCTGCAGTTCCGGCAGGTGAAAGGCCCCATGGTGCGTTTCGGGGTGGCCCGGTAGCAGGGGTGGTCTCGTCTGGTGTTGAGTGCGTGGAGGGTGCTTGCGTCGTAGTGCAGTCTGGCGTTGCGGGGGGTGCGGGGTCCAGGGGTTCTGGCACTGGGTGCGGTCCAGGCGCGGACGGACGCAGACGGGCTTGCCATCGGCGCGCCCGCTGCGTGGCCGCCTCGCGGCCTCCATATGAGGGCAGAGGGAGGGAGGAGCAGCTAGGAGGTGGGAGCGGGGCGGCCAATGGGAGTGAAGGGGGGGGGGGCCGCAGGGGCTCAGCGGCGGGGGAAAACCCGGGGAAAACCCGGGGAAAAAACGGTGGGAAAAGACGGCGGGAGAGGGACAACAGAGCACAGGGGTACAGAAAGCAAAACACAGGGGCACAGAATGAAAAAACAAAGTGGCACAGAAAGCCAAGCGCAGGGGTACGGAATAAAAAAGGGAGCGAGCAGTCAGGCGGCAAAAGCGGCAACGGAGGTTCAACCCACAGGGGGCTGCATGATGGATGGGGGGAGCGACCTGCCTGGTGACAGGGTCAAAGGTCACTCTCTACCACTGCTTCGCGGCCTCCATATGAGGGCAGAGGGAGGGAGGAGCAGCTGGGAGGTGGGAGCGGGGCGGCCAATGGGAGTGAAGGGGGCGGGCATCCAAAGACTACTTCATATGGCAATAATCCGGTCCTACAGTGTACCGTCACCCTTATGGACCTATTAGCGAGTATAAAACAAACTTTTAGTGAACTGGCAAGGTTAAACTTAATTTTTCTCTCCCAATCCCAAGCAGCCGGGAAAGTCTGTATTTATTTACTAAACATACTCTGAGTCCTTACATTAGTGTATTCCTATATTATTCATCTGAGGATCCTAAAAAAAAGGGATTTCAAAACAACTATTCTTTGGTGTGTCTTGTGTTAGCAAGCTTGTGTTCCATAAATCATATAGTTCACAACACTTCTTCTACTTGTGATTTTTTCACTACTGTACAGGACTGTGGACACTTCTAGAATTATTTTCCTTACGTAAGAACAACTATATGTTTCGCTTATGACCATGATCTCATGTTATAGATGTAATAGGAAACCCTAAAACTGTGAACGTAACAGAGCTCTGTATTGCATGAATAACTGACAAATTAATCCTAACATAGTAAGAGCATAAATCTCTCCTGCAGTACTTGTTGTGGCAAACAAACTCCTATAAGGCTATATTTTTCTTCAAAATGTTTGCTAAGGATCACACAGGCATTGCTCCTAGCATTGTGAACCATGTGTATACTACCTTTCATGATCTGGACTATGTAACATTTTTATTCAGGGGAAAAAACC
Organism: Triturus cristatus; assembly: GCF_964204655.1. Taxonomy (NCBI): domain Eukaryota; kingdom Metazoa; phylum Chordata; class Amphibia; order Caudata; family Salamandridae; genus Triturus; species Triturus cristatus. Next base: position 85,280,827 of record NC_140587.1, on the reverse strand, counting down.
TATTCACCAGCTCTAGCAAGGAAGTCAGCTTAATTACATAGACTAACTAATGAGGGACTCGTGATGCCTCTGCAACTTATGTAGTGCTGTAATAACATAATCAATAATGGTGTTGCAACCTGGGAATTTTGTAACAAAAACTACCCACATATAGTTCCCCTTAAAGGTCTAATAAGGGAACATCAGTCTATTCTACCCAGCCTTTTATTCTTATCTAATGCCGTATTACATCAGTTTACAGACAGGATGGGCAGTAACATGGCGTATTTATTTATTCATTTTGTTAATTCTAAAAATGTGTTCAAACAGTATTATTATTATAATAACTTTATTCGACAATTCTGTCATAAAAGCTTGTAAAAAAACACCTTACACCAATTAAACAAATGAGTATGATTAAAAATGAGACTATAAATACAATTATTTACATAATAATAAAACTTTAAAAAAAAAATATTAAATAGAAGACATTTGTCGAATGATAATAAGAATGGTCTGGGTACAAACCCCAGTCCATTACTATGATATAAAACACATTCTCTCCCATAGGTGACAATACATAAAATGAGATGAGATTGCCTCCACAATCCCCAATATTTCCAGCTGTAAACGGCTATCTCTTAGGGTGTGGGTAGATGTTGTTTTAAGGCCTTGGCTCATATGGACCATGCCCAGCCTAAAAACTTGGCCAAAGCAATCGCAATATGGGGGGACGCGTCTGATCGAAGAACTCTGAGTGCTTCCTCGTGCTTTCTGAAGCCCAGTAGTTTGCATATGGGAATTACCCATTCCCTTCGAGGTACAGTATAGATAGGGCAGAAAAACAGAAGATGACTTAAAGTTTCCTGATTATCTGGGCACCATGGGTATACTTCTTTAGAAGACCCAACCCATCTGCTTGTAAACGACCTTAGTGGGAGGGTGCCAGCCCTCAATTGGAAATATAGTTTCCTATCATGGGGTTTCGTAATCACATCCCAATATTTTTCTAGTGCCGGTCTTTGCTTAAATTCTAAAAATTGGCCTGTTAGGTGCCTTGTGGATCTGCTCAAACAAGCCTCTTCCATTACCCAATCCCAATACATGTTCTTCAATGCTTTTTTTGATGGGAAAACTGCATTTTGTGGATCATTCCACAATTCACTCAAGCCCATCCTCTCTAGAAGCAATCTAATCTCTTTTAGCCAAGGGATTTTATGGAAGGTCTCAGCTACCATAACATCCTTGAGACCATTGGTGTAATGTTCTAGTTCTTCTGTACACCAAAGTCTTCGCCAATATAATAGTGGTCGGAGATTTGAAAAATCATTTACAGCCTTCCTACCCAAATCCAACCGGAGAGGATGCATCGGGGTACTCACTGGGACTCCAACCACTTTACGTAGAAATGAATTCTCTACCACAGTCAGTTGATTCAGGTTTGCAAATCCCCATAGCTCTGCTCCATAAAGAACAGAGCTCAGAACCTTTAGCCCATAAATTTCCAATACTGGAGTAACGGGCTTCGTGCAAGAGGTTCTAAACTTCCCTAGAAGCACCCCCACCTGTTGTTTGAGTTTAAGAGTAGTCAGGTTGAGTTGATGTTTCCAGCCCATGTCCTTCTGTAAGGATACGCCCAAGTATTTGAAGGCTTTAACTTGCTCTAGCATTGAAGTTCTGGGGAACATTCCCACGCCCTCTGCCTCTAGGAGCTTGCTGACCACCCCTCCCTCTTGCGCCATACATATTGCCGTTACGCTGCATCAATTTAGGGCAACTATATTTAAAATGACCTTCCTCTTTACAGTATGAACATTGGTTGGGACCTACAGGGACACGTGGTTGATAATACCCATTAATTTGCTGATTGTTCTGAAATTGTTGGGGTTGGTGATAGACACCTTGGGGTTGCCTATAATTATTCTGACCTCCACGTGGCGGATAGGCCTGCTGTAAAAGGACCTTTGTTTTTAGTTCTTTCGTTTTCTTTTCTGTTCTATCTTTCTCGTCTTTATCTCTGTTTTCATAATACTGTGCAGTAGCCAGTATTTGCGCTGAAGAAGAAACAGCCCAAGAACTTTCTGAATCTTTTAACTTTTTACACAGGTCAGGAAGTAAATTCTGCACAAATGTATCCACAAATAACCGTTGGCCACCCTCAGTACTCATATCTTGCCCACTGTGGTCAATAAACATTTCTTCAAACCTGGTAAAGAAGTCTGACACTGTCTCATCTTTCTTCTGCTTGCATGCAGATAACTTGTCCCAATTTACGCGCATCGCGGGCATTATTGTCTTCATATACGTGATGATTCTACCAGGGAGTTCTTGTGTCCCCTAGTTCTGCAGCATGATCCATATTACGAATGGATCCCCACAAAGGCTGTGGAACCACATTCCCAAACAGCATATCTATATCAGCCAGATTCATTACACAAGATTCTGCAGTTTGTGACAACTCCTTATAATAACCGGTAGGGTTTTTACGGGGATCAGGCAATGTCTGCTTAAGTGCTAACACCTCAGATCTTTTCCATGGAACATGTACCCAAATACGCTGAAAATGTGCTAAGACAGGTGGATTAGCATTTGGTTCAGCAGGTCTCCAAACTAGGGGAACCTCACGCATCGGATATTGGCGTGCTTTTACCCTTTTTCCCACAGGGACATCAGGTTCAAACAACGACTGTTGACAATCATCATTCCTGAAGGATAATACAACCGCAACTGCTTTATCTACATCGCGATCCACAATGGTACCAGTTCCAAAATCAAATCTCACTCGACACAACTCCTGCGGGCTTGGGTCTTTACCACTATCATCCAATTCCTCACAGAGAATTTCGCACATTTTCTCAAAGACATACCTCTGTTTTAGGGCATCCCATTGATGGAAAACGTTGACAACTGATTCCACATCATACAGTGAAGGGAAAACAATCCATCTACGCGCCATGCGATCTATTACCTTTTTCTCATCGGGGTTAGGCAATTGACTGCGCAATTGCTTACGCTGTAAGCCAGGAGTCGCACCGGATGACTCAAAGAGAGGTGACATTAACGTAGTAACCACATTAGCTAAACGCTGTCGCGCTGAAGGAGAAGTTGAGGCGAAAACAGGGGGAAAAACAGAGGGGAGAAAAGAGGATGCAGAAACAGGTACTGGAGTGGTGCAAGGAAAGTGTGTCAGGGGAGGCAGCTGCTGAATTAGACAAAGTCTCAGGAAGCGCGGGGGCAGTTGGAAACACAAATGGCGGCCCTTGAGCGGGCTGCACTATAGGGATAGGAGCCGGCTGCGAAGCAGCTGGCGGTTGTGGCAAGGCTTGCAGTATATTAACTGGAGGTGGCATATTCACAAGCTGGGGAGGCGCCGTGGCATTTTGAGCATACGGGGGTGGCGAACTCAACAAATGCGACATCAGGGGATCTTTCTCCTTTTCTTCTAACTCATTCTGTTTAGAGTGCGGTAAAGCTGGGTAACATTTGTCGATCCCTAACTTACGCTGTCTGTGCAATTGCTCATTCATCTGCTCCTCCTCATTGTCTTTGAATTGTACAGCTGCTTGCATTACTGTCATACCTTTTTCTCTCCTATTCTTTTTCGCTAGCTTAATTTCCTTCTGTTTGGCTTGGATGTATGACGTTACAACGCATGCTTTTACACCGCATGCCGTTACAACGCATTTTTTACACCGCAAGATCTGTTACAATGCAAGCCTTTACAACGCATGCTTTTACAACGACGTACACTAGATGGAGTGCTGACATTAGAAATGTATAATTTACTATTCTAACTCCAGTCCACGTTGCAGTAGGGAAGGTGTTTGGATAGTAAAACTACACTATTTCTAATGTTAGCACGCCATCTAGTGCATTTCGTTGTAATGGCATGCGTTGTAATGGCATGCGTTGTAACAGATTTCGCGTTGTTACAGTTTCGTTGTAATGGTAGTGCGGTGTAAAAGTTGCGTTGTAAACGTTGTATACCGTTTGGCTTCCTTCCGCCATAAGCAGAAAGAATCAAACATCGCCGGCCGGGCTTTCTTTTTAAACAATTTAATTTCCAAATTATCTAAAATATCGGTATCGAAACTACCATTTTGGGGCCATTTTAACACACCGTCTTTTCTGGTGTAGTGGATCCATACTTCGTTATATGCAATGGGGCCTACGCCATGTTTTACATAGAGCTCATAAGTTGGAGTTCCAACCGGAGGAACCGGACATGATTCCTCCAGCTGGAAATCTCTTCCACAACCCAAGCAAAACAATCTACCAAATATTCTAGAACCAGGCATCTTTGCTCACTAGTCTAGATCCAAACGTCAAAGGATTATCGATTACAATAGTCTCGTGAATACACGAGTCCTTTGGCTTTGGCGTTTGCAAACTCCAAATTTCCAAATCAAAACGATCCTGAGGGATACCAAACAAATGGGAGACGCTCCACTTATACTTAACTGAATATTGATGATCAATGGCGTCACCAGAAGACTCTCTCGATTGTTTCGCTCTATCAAAACTCGTCAAGGGTCCAAAACAGGTCGATTAATCAGGGCAGCAGTCCTTCGTAGCCGTCGGGACGCGGAGAACCTCGCAGAAAAGACTTTCGGACCACGTCGACATGCAGGGGTCGATGAAGTGGCGGCCTTCCTCCGGAATTTCCACACGAAGCTCCTCACGAACCTTTGGCTTGGACTGGTACCGCTGAAATCGTCCCGAGTTGGGCGCCAAACTGAAGTACTGGGTATTTTAGTCCCAGCGGTGCAGGGGCACACACCCTATGACTTCTGGGTTCTCCCTGTTCCAGACCTACAGAAACACAGAGTCTTCTGGGTGAAGTCAAAGATTCATTTATTGGCTGCAGACCAATTACAGGTATCCTAGAAGTAGAACAGCGTGTATGTTCTCAGGAGACTGCTAAAAATCATAGAAACGGACTTCTTCTTAAATACACTTTTTCCTGCTTCAGGCATACATTCCTAGGTTTATGATACGGCAATATACAAGTGTGCATTTCAAAAGAAAGAGCAGAGTCATGATGACCATCCCACATTCCAGTTAAGCCAGCCCACAATTATTTACACAGCAAGGTTCAGATCCCACATCAGATATTGATAGGCCCCAATAAAACACGGGCAGCTCCTGTTGATAGAAACAAGTCATAAAGCAGGAACAGTCAGGTGTGAAAGAGATTAGCCAGAGGCTTGTGTGGGATGAAAGGACTTTATGGCGTGTCAAGCCCTGATGCTAATCACAGGTGGCCAGAGGAAGGGGAGCTCGTGAGACCAGTTTGACCTGGGGCAGCAGAGCCAAGCTGCCCAGGTCACAGAAGAGTCATGGAAAGGCAAATGTGCTGTGAGGCCCGTATTTGCTTCATTATAGCCTATATGAGGGCAATCACAAGATGGCCACCGCTTCCAAAATGGAACCCGCGTAGTGATGCAGAATAACGTGTACACAGTGCATTCATAGCTAGAACGGTATACAAAGCACTTGTACATACCTAGGCTGTGGGGTTTTAGGTTTAAACCTAAAATAACTGATAAAACCCCACTGAAAGAGAAATAGCCCTCACCAGTGAAAACATATAAACACTGAAAAAACACCTGCACAACCCCAAACTAAATGCCATTCAAAGAAAGGAAAAAGAGTGAAAGAGTCATTTTTTTTCTTTCAGTGTGTCATCACATTTACCCACAGAGAATAGGTAAAAACCCTTAATACATCAGCCCACAGTTTCTAGTGGGTCAGTATTGATAGTAGGTGAATTGCCAACACCTCAGGCTTTAAACATTCAATGCAAGGTATAGTGACAAGTATATGTATAAAGAGAGCTATCACCAAACTCGCTCTCCGCTTCCGAGCTGAGTGGTCGCTCCCCTGCTGCTGAGGTATCGTCTGTGCAGCGCTTACGCTCTAACCTGGACTGCGATTAATAATTACAGCCTGCTGTATGCTCTTATTGCCGCTGCGTGCTGGAACTGCCGCTTTGCCCATTTTTGATTGCTGAATTTACCGATTTGCCCATTTGCAGTGCGATACTGCTAGCGTGACTCTGTTGCATATTTTGTTTTCATCTCGCCGCTTTAACTCATTTGCATTTTGTTCCGTAGCGTGACCCTGTTGTAGTATTTGCGTTTCCCCCCTAGCGCTCCTGCCGCCCTGACCCCTCCACCTCCATTTTGTTGTTGTTGTCGTCCTCCTTTGCCCGCCCCGCCTCCCAGCTGAAGCGCCCTCGCCCCTCCCCCCCACCATCCATTTATGGCCAATGCCCCCACGCGCAGCGTCCACGCGCTACGTACACGCCGAAGGTGCGCCAAAGGTAAGCCCGTCTACGCCCGTCCGTGCCTGGACCGCGCCCAGCGCCAGACCCCCTGCCCCTCGCGCTACCCAGCCCTCCCGCATTACCTACGATGCCACCACCCTCCTAGCCCTTAACCCCGGTCGCGCCCCCAACTGCGTCCAAGCCGCTCCTGGACACACCCATGGCCCTTTCTCATGCCACTCCTGCAAATTCATCGGTACCGACAACATCTCTGCTACGACCACACCACAGATTCCCGACCCCAACCACCTACAATGCATCCTTCTCAACACCCGATCGGTCCACAGGCATGCCATTGACCTTTGGAATCTACTAGACACCATTTCTCCGGACATCGCCTTCCTTACGGAAACATGGATGAATGCTTCCTCCGCACCAGACATCACCATTGCCATCCCTGAAGACTATAAGATCACCCGCAAAGACCGTACCAGCCACACAGGAGGAGGAATCGCTATCGTCCACAAGAAATCTATCCGCATCTCAACCAGCTCTGACGTCAATCTCGCCAACTCCGAACATCTTCACTTCCAGATCCACATCGACCCCAAAACAACACTCAGAGGCACTCTCCTCTACAGACCTCCAGGACCTCGCGCAAAATTCAGTGAAGACATCACGGACTTCATCACCCCACACACGCTCCCCTCCAAAGATTACATCCTTCTGGGAGACCTCAACTTTCACCTTGAAAAGACCAACGACCGCAACACCACCACCCTCTTGGACAACCTCGCCAACCTCGGACTTAAACAACTAGTCACTTCCCCCACCCACATCGCAGGTCACACACTCGACCCCATCTTCACATCCAGCAATCATGTCTCCTTCACCCACACTACGGATCTCCTCTGGACCGACCACAGCTGCGTTCACTTCATCTACAACAAGCCGAAACCCTTCAACCACTCCCAACCTACCCTGCAAAGAAACTGGAACAAAATCACCACAGACCAAATCTCCGCATCGCTCCTTTCGAAACTCCCCAGCCCTCTCTTCTAACGCCAACGAAGCCGCCGCCAACCTCACCCTATGGTTATCCAACACCGCCGACACCTTAGCTCCACTGAAAAAACGTCAATGCAAACCTGGCAGCAAGAAAGCCTCATGGTTCAACGATGATCTCAAGAAGTCCAAGAAACTCTGCCGCTCCCTTGAAAAGGCCTGGAAAAAAGACCCAACCACTAGCACCAAGGACGCCTTCAAAAGCGCCACCCGCACTCACCACCAACTGATCCGAAAAGCCAAGAAAACAGCATTCAAGGATCGACTTGACAACAACGCCCACAACAGCAAGGAACTTTTCAACATCGTCAAGGAATTTTCCAATCCCTCGGCCAACTCCAACGACATCACCCCCTCTCAAACCCTCTGCGACTCCCTAGCCTCTGTTTTCCACAACAAGATTGCAGACATCCACAACAGCTTTGACAACCAACCCGGAAACCAACCCACCCTACCATCTGCTGACCATCTTCCCCCCGTGAACACCCTCAACGCTTGGAACCCAATCTCCACTGATGACACCATCCGCCTGATGAATTCCATCCACTCAGGATCCCCCACAGACCCATGCCCTCACCACATCTTCAACAAAGCAGACTCCGTCATAGCACCGCACCTCCGAAACGTCATCAACTGCTCCTTCAACTCTGCTACCTTCCCAGAAGACTGGAAACACGCTGAACTCACCGCCCTCCTGAAAAAACCAACAGCGGACCCCACCGAACTCAAAAATTACCGCCCCATCTCGCTTCTTCCATTCCCGGCCAAAGTCATCGAGAAAGCCGTCAACAACCAGCTCGCCGCTTTCCTCGAAGCCAACAAATCCCTCGACCCCTCACAATCTGGCTTCCGAGCAAAACACAGCACTGAGACCGCCCTCATCGCAGCAACAGACGACATTCGAACTCTACTGGACAATGGAGACACAGTCGCCCTCATCCTCCTCGACCTCTCTGCAGCATTCGATACAGTCTGCCACAGCACCATTCTACAACGCCTCAATAACATCGGAATCCAAGGAAAAGCACTTGAATGGATCACCTCGTTCCTCACCGGAAGAACCCAGAGAGTCCGCCTTCCTCCATTCAAGTCCGAGGCCTCTGAAGTCATCTGCGGCATACCTCAAGGATCCTCACTCAGTCCCACCCTCTTCAACGTATACATGAGCCCCCTCGCGGCCATCTCACGCCAACACAACCTCAACATCATCTCCTACGCGGACGACACTCAACTAATCCTCTCTCTCACCAATGACCCCAGCACCGCCAAAACTAACCTACACGATGGAATGAAAGAAGTTGCCGAATGGATGAAACAAAGCCGTCTGAAACTGAACTCAGACAAAACAGAAGTCCTCATCTTAGGTACTTCCCCCTCTGCATGGGACGACTCCTGGTGGCCGGAAGCCCTCGGAAAAGCACCCATCCCGACAGACCACGCACGGAACCTTGGCGTCATCCTGGATTCTTCACTCTCAATGAACAGACAAGTCAGCGCCGTATCCTCTTCCTGCTTCAACATTCTTCGCATGCTCAGAAAAACATTTCGCTGGATCCCCTCCGAAACCAGGAAAACAGTCACCCACGCTCTGGTCACGAGCCGATTGGACTACGGAAACACCCTCTACGCGGGTACTACCGCAAAACTCCAGAAGAAACTCCAACGAATCCAAAACGCATCAGCCAGGCTCATATTAGACATCCCACGCAACGAACACATCTCTGGTCACCTTAAAGACCTCCACTGGCTACCCGTCAATAAGAGGATCACTTTCCGACTGCTTACCCACGCACACAAATCACTCTACGACATCGGACCAGATTGCCTCAACTCTCGACTGTCCTTCTACACCACCTCCCGCCAACTACGGTCTTCCAGCCAAGCCCTCGCCACTGTACCTCGCATCAACAAGACCACCATGGGAGGCAGATCCTTTTCATACCTGGCTGCTAAAACATGGAACTCACTCCCCGCTTACCTTCGCCTCACCCAGAACCACCTAGCGTTCAGAAAGCAGCTTAAAACGTGGATATTTGACAAATAATCCTCCTCCCCTTCCTAAGCGCCTTGAAACCCTCTGGGTATGTAGTGCACTATACAAATTTTATGACTTGACTTGACTTGGATAGTGGTGAAAACATGACACCAGACTTTTGGAAAACTTGGAACACAGTGTCACTTGGAATGCTCTGCTAAAAAGGTTCTTTCCGAGTTCAACAAAGATTGGAGTGATATTGTTTGTGTTTGCAGTGATTCAGCTACGTATATGAAAAAGTTGTGTGATGACCTGTCAAAATTGATACCCGAGCTGAAGTGATTCCCTGTAGGAGATCCTTGCCACTTGTTAGATGGTATGCTGAAAGCATCTTTACAATCTTCAGAGTTAATGGGGGATGCTATTGACTTTTTAATCTATTCTGGTGCACTGTTTTCTTATGTGCAGGAACTAAAACGCAAATATTTATCATTTCGTGTTTTGTGTGGCATCAAAGAAAGAGTCACCCCAACTGTGTCCTTTAGCTGATGACGGTGGCATATTGATGGTGATGTGAAAAAATTACACTCTATTGCATTATTAGATTTTTGACTGGAAAATATAACTGCTGTAGTAGACATAATAAAAAAACTAAAGTCTGAAAAAACCCTTGTCTGCCAAGTGTTCAGCATAATTGGTGTAGATGTGAAAACATCTCCTTGAGAGTAGGCTGGGTGACACCTTTAGTGACTTTGGCACTGCAACATGTTGCATGTTAGAGTGCTTGCCACTTGGTAAGCAAAGCAATGTTGAGCAATTCAGGAACGTTTAATTTACAATGTATGAGAAATGGCTTGCAATGATGCATAGAAATGTCCCTTCACCACCAATGGCATTTATAGTCAATGAAACCTCACTGTGGTACTCTATGCAAGTTCTAGATCCCTTCAGTAAAGGGGAATTTCATCCGTAGTTTCAAAAGTGCTACTTCATTTTTGACCGCTTCAATAATTCTGAATTCATAAGTGCCCAGCTCAATGCAAATGTTGTAGAACCTGCCCTGAGAATCGCAATCTTCAAGTTCACCAGTATTGGCATGGAAAGCTATGTCAGTCGCCAGAGTTAACAAATTGTGTACTGACTGTTTTGGCATTGCCCTTCTCAAGTGCCAATGTTCAGAGGGCCTTTTCACAGAAGGTTACATGGGAAGGAATGAGCGAGCGCACATGACCAAAGACTCACTGAAGAAGTATTGTATGGTGTACTACAATAAGTTTAATTTGCAAAAATCTATTTGGACCTCATGTACACTAAACGTGCACTGTCTATATACCATGTTCTATCAGTGCAGAAAACAAGCAATATTAAAAGCAAAACGTTGCATAAACACCAAAAAAACACTTTTTCTGTTGTTTTAAGTGGCGCCAAAATGTGAAACCACTGATAACGACTGTTTTTTTAAGGTATTGAAATCACTTGAAAACACTGAAAAAACCCCACCAGAATTTACCAGAAATAGAAACTGAAAACAGGAAAGCCTATACATACCGCATTAACCATTTGCGGTTCGCCAATACCAGGATAGACAGGGGTGGGGCCCTGTCCCCTACACAGTCCCAGAGATTAAAGTACGACAGCATAACATTGTTCATGCTAATTTTGCGCCGAAATGATCTATGTTCGTTGAATGACATAAGTTTAGTCTTCCCTGTATTTATTTCTAGCCCACAAATTCTACAGAACTCTTCAAACCTCTCTAAATTTTCTGCAGGCCACTGGTTGTCTTTGAAATCAATAGGGTATCGTCCGCAAACATGAGCGCAGGGATATGAACTCCTGATAGTACTGGGGCGTCGGAGGGGACCAGGGCCAGGTAATCGGCCACCCCATTGACGAAGAGCGAGAACTGGGTGGGTGCAAGCACACAACCCTGCCTCACTCCCCTGCCAACGGGAAAGGTCTCAGTAACCTCGCCCCTAGATCCCCACCGCACCCAAGCATGGTTGTCCTCATGTAAGCGGATGATTAAGGACAGCAGCTCCAGAGGCATACCAAATTCACCTAATACGTGCCACAGCTTACAGCGTGGCACAGAATCGAACGCTGCCTTCAGGTCTACGAACACTGCATATAGTGCTCCCCTGCCCAATAAGACAGTCTTTCAATAGATTGTCACAAAACAGAATACCTGGTCTATTGTGCTTGTAAGTGGGCGGAACCCTGCCTGCAGTGGGGTAAGTATATGGTATTCGTCTATCCATAACTGAACTTTCTGCAGAATCAACCGCCCTACAACCTTTTGGATGGAGTCTATAAGGCTGATCGGCCTGTAATTGCCTGCCACCGATATATCGCCCTTTTTGTAGACAGGTATTATTTCCGCTCTCTTCCATGAGGGCGGGATTGGAGCACCGCATGCAACTGTATTGGCGATTATGCATATGTAACTACACCACAGCGATTTGTTGTGCAAAAACACATCAGCTGGTACACAGTCAAACCCCGCGGCTCTTCCAGGTGTCACTGTATCTAATGCCCTAGTCACATCACCCAGAGTAAATACCCACTTGGTAAAGGGTTTGAAATCAAAGGGTATACTATCTAGTTCATCTGGTGGTAATGCGTACTGGGGTTTAAAGTTCTCAACGCAGTGCTCCTGGGCAACATTGTTCTGTGGGGGATCTCGGCATCCACCCTTCGCCCATTTATATTTATTTCAGAATGCTTTCGGATTTTTGTCCTTACACGCTTCCAGTAGATCGCCCCAGCTATCCTGGTCCCATTGTTTTTTAGCAGCTCCAACAGCTTTCCTATAGTTGTTCCTTGCCAAGCGTACTCTGTCCCCATCTCTATTTCCTAGTGCAGAACCTAGCTCGACCCTGGCCTTGCGGCAATCCTCGTTATACCACCTATGGGATTTTCTTATATTCGATTTCCTGGTCCTACCGTGCTTAAGAAAATAAGACTTCAGGCTATCAAAGAGGGCTATGTGCTCCTCCATCACCATCGTCTTCCATTCCTGGCTGTCATCTTTGATACCTATTATACCCATGGTATTGCTTAATTCTAGTTCCATTTTGGCCACTATCTCCGGGTGATCAACAATGTGGTTCCACTTAAGGTGGCACATGTCATTACTAACCACAACATCGTGATTAGCTGTAGTGTCCCTGATGGGGATTACCTTACTTAACACCCCTGCCAATGTCATAATAAGTGGATTGTGGTCACTTTCGACTCGGTTAACTACAACCATATCATTGAGGAACTGCCACAGATGTAAGCTGAGCAGCCAATAATCTATGCGACTTGACGAGGACCCGTTATCAAAAGTTGCAGCCCCCGACCTATCAGAAAGGGTACGGCCATTAGCCGCCCTCAGCTGCAGACCCAAACAGAGACCCTTTAGATAAATGGCCGCCTCTGTCCATCTTTTTATTGGCGGGATTTCGAGGATAGGTATTCCCCATTTACAATCCTCCTCTTCTGTAAGGCTCCCATCGTCGGGTCCCATTGGCTCGAACGTGGTGTTGAAATCTCCCCCGATTATCGGCCAGACTTTACTAGGCGATGACTCTAGCATAAGTTCCATTGCTGTCACTACCTCGGAACGACACCCTCCAGGAAGGCCACGTGCGTAGATATTATATATATCTACTCGTATCCCTGACCCTATCTTCATTCTTACAGCTAGGATGTCACTACTTGCTGTAGGTAGCTGAGATACGGTGCAGACCAGCACCTGCCTAACCCAGATTACCAAACCACCCGCTGGCCATCCCCTATCTTTCTTCTCTGCGGGAATATAGAAGTTCAGATAGCCCTGACGAAAAACGTGTCCTGGAACAAACATATGTCATGTCCCTCAATGAAGTCAGCCCACTCTTCCTGTGATGTCTTGGAGCTTAAACCAGCAATATTCCAGTACAATAAGGACAGATCACTCGAAAAGGGAGAAGGGAGGTTTTCTGTAATAACCCCCCCGGTCCATGGTATGGAACCGGACTACGCTCGCGTTTGTCCCTAATTCTGTTTGGGAAAACGATCCAACCACCCTAGTATTGGGCGGTGTGTTAACATTCCCAGCCTCGGGATCTAACGGTGCATAGGATGCCTGTGTTCCCCCTAGGGTTTGGTCATGGGAACCAGTTAATAGGTCTTTTTGGGCACCCCTATCTATCCCTGTGCCCTCCATTGTGGATATGCTACGGCCATCCAAGTTTCCGGCCTGTACCTGGGGCGGGTGGCGTCAATCACATTCCTCGAGCCCTGAAAGTACATCGTACCTGTTCCTGGTCTCAAGGCCCCAGAGATTTCCTGTAGCAACCCCCCCTACTCCTAACCGGTCATGTCGTAGGGACATGTTCCCCTCCGGATAAAAATAATCAAGGGGCACAGCATTTATTTGGAGCCTAGGCCTTTCCTGCACCCACCCACATATGTGCGCTACAGCTCTAGTATCCTTAAAGTTAATTATTATGCAATCACCCCTACCCACTCTACCCTTCTGGCAAATAAGATCTCAGCCGATGCCGTGGGGGGAAGCGGGCGATTTGCATTCAGCCACTGTATGCACTTTCTTTTCAAGGCGGGATAGTCCTCCCATTGACCCGGTCGTAGATCTGGTACCCCCACTAGTATTACCACATATGGTGTACAGGCCAGGGGGAGGTTGATACGTGATGTAATTTTCCGCTGACAGTCTCTAGGGGATGTGATGTTTGTCTCAGGAAGGTTCGTAGTTATAGTAGTGTTACAAGGTCCCTCCCCCTTGAACATTGTTGAGATGCTAGGACACTCCTAGTTGGTGTGAGGCCTCTATCCTGCCCCTGGTGATCTAAATGAGTTGCCTGTGAATGGCCACTACCAAGCCCTCCCTCTACACCCAGGGTAGCTGGGGGTATCCCAGCTATGGGTACTATCATTCCCCTTCCCTGCTTCTCTAGCCCCTTTGCTCCTGAAATTATGGCCCCTCTGCCCTGGACCCTCGCTACTTCGTCCTCGAGGATGCTCAACCTAATATCTATTTTATCCAACCTGTCATATATGGGGGCACAAGATTTAATAAACAGATTTTCCATTTTGACCCACATGTCCTCTCCCCAACTAGGTGATGTCTCCTCCCTAAAACCTATTGTTGGGGCGGCAAATCCCGCCTCTGGGGGGGCAGCTTCAGGGATTGTCTTGGCTGGAGGACCATTATCGACCATTTCCGGGTTAAGCTTCTAATCTTTGTTTTCCTTCCCTTTTGGTGTACATCTACCCATTTCCTCTTTGTATCCATTGTTGACCTGTTTATAGAGACGGAATTTACACTACGAGTATGCATACATCTCCGCGTAGGCTCAGTCAGAATGCCACTGTCCATAACATTTATTGTTAAGCCCCTATTGGCGCTCCCCCTCCAAGTTAGATAGACTAGGCACAGATATTGCGCTGGTTTGTCCTCGGATAACTTCGGCCACAATATTCGGGGGAACAACAGAAGTGTCATAGGGGGACTTTGCCTGCGCTAGATTACCCAGAGAAGACCTTCTATCAAATGTGGGGTCCATAGAGAGTCTCTTTTCAGTCATAACTATCTCTCTCTCCAATGCCGATGATGCACGTGTGATAAACTGGTCTAGAGTGCCCAACACAGAACCTCCAATGGGCTTCTTCTGATTGGCCATGGTCTAGTGTACTTACTAGAAAAAGGGGGATGCCGTAATATACAGATTTCATTACGATGAGTTTCCCGGTCAAGCACACCTCAGAGGGGAGCCCCGTCCCGTCCTCCTACCAGTCACTAACGGGCACAAACAGGCCCGCCCTTGGCGTCCCGCGCTGCGGGCAATTAGCAGTGACTTTATGCTCCCCCGGCGCTGCCTGCTGTAATCAAAGGCAGGCGTCTTGGGTGAGCGAGGGGCTGATGGGAGATGTAGTCTTTACTGGCCGTTCCCCTCAAGGCAGACTGCAGAGTGCGGGAGGAATGCTGGTGATCCCCCTTGCTGGCCGTTTCCCTCACGGCTGTAGATGGGTGAGTACACGGCAATATACAAAAAACTGGCGCGTCCCGCGCTGCGGGGAATTAGCAGTGACTTTATGCTCCCCCAGCGCTGCCTGCTGTCATCAAATGCACGCGCCTGGGGTGAGCGAGGGGCTGATGAGAGATGTAGTCTTTGCTGGCCGTTTCCCTCACGGCGGACTACAGAGTGCGGGAGGAATGGTGCTGATCCCCCTTGCTGGCCGTTTCCCTCACGGCTGTAGATGGGTGAGTACACGGCAATGGACAAAGAACTGGCGCGTATTACTTAATAGCCAATTAGACTTGCACTGGTGAGGTGCTTTGTCTCTATTTATTTAAGAACATGTTCACAGCATCTTGTGAAATAAATGACTAAAGCGGGCCCAACCAATTGTCTCATGGCAGTTCCTAGACAGCTTAGACAGCCTCTCTCTCTCTCTCTCTACAGAGAGAGAGAGAGAGAGAGAGAGAGAACACAACAACAAGCTGCCCTGCGTACTTTCAACGCAGAATATCTCTCAATAATACACATAATAGGCACCGAAACCAAGAAAAAAAGGACAATGTGTTACTTAATTTTGCGTACCCTGAATTTGCCCAGGAGCTAGTCTCCTAAGCTAGTCTTCTACCCCCCTTCGACAGTAGATAACCTAAACAGGTGACCTCCTGTCGACAATTTTTACCCCCTTTTTGGCAGCTGGGCACAAACAGACTTGTAGAAAGTAAATAGCTAGGGGAATCCATATCAAGGAGGCCATATCCAATACTATTGGACTGTACCACTTTGTAAATTTTGGTGTACAAGCACATTTAGCTAACTAGAAAACATTTTCCAAAACCAACTACCAATTCCTTTAGCTTTTGTACTGTTTTAACATGATGGCACATGAATGCAAGCTTAATTTCATGGCCTTTTTATCTGGCCCTGGCACAACAATTTTAATTTAAAAACCATTATTCTGTATACATGGCAGAGCTGTTCTGTGCACATGGCCCACAGACGCTGCTGCCCCTTGATAACGTTATTCAGTAGTCTCAAGAAAACAGTGATATCCCCATCTACTCCTAACAGAATGTGCAATATTTCCTTTAGCTAATGTTACCTAAAACAGATCTGTGGTGTCCTATCTTGTTCCAGGAAGGCTTAATCAAGGCCATAAGTTCATTGAAACAACTAAGTAAATGCTTCCATTTCTTAAATGTAGATAAATTACTAATGACGATATCCTAAATATTATTAACATGAATTGAGAATTAATTTGACCCTAATTGTCCAAGGCACATTATAGCCTCAGACATCATTACAGCAAAGTTTACATTACCTGTAGTGTTTTCTCCTACAATGTTAGAATTAGGGCTGGGCGTAGTTGGTGTAGCGCCACTACGCAGAATTTTGGAAAAAATGTGTGGAAAACGAGAGCACGTCCTGAGGGTCCGTGTGCCCGGGACAGGGGTCCCTCATGCATGGGCAGGCTCCCCGATCTCCCCGGCCTGGCTGGGTTGAGGAAGCAGGGCCTGGCCCCGGGGCCTAGGTTTCGGTCAGGGCCTGGGGTTTGGGACCCCCCTTCCTGCGGCCTGCCAAGTGTCCATCTGCCCGGGACAAGGGTCCCCGGTGCAGAGCCCCAGAGACTTGCAAGGCTCCATGGGTCCCGGGCAGTCCTCCCCCGGGTGGCTGGGCCCCAGGAGGGCCTGCGGGCCACCCCATGCCTGAAACCCAGCGTAGGGTCTCCAAGCCCTCCCTGAGCACTGCAGTGCCGGAGCCCTGCAGCCCCGGAGTCCTGCAGCCCCCAAGCCCTGCAGTTCCCGAGCCCTGCAGCCCCGAGCCCTGCAGCCACTGAGCCCGGCATGGGCAGGTGGGAGCCCTCCCGTGAAGGCTCGGGGCAGGCAGATTGGCGTTATTTCAGTCCCAGCCATCTGGTCGCACCTGGGCCATCTGGTCGCGCACAATGCTTTCCAATGGGGCGACCAGATGGCCGGGCCGGCCTGGAAGTCCCGATGAGGGCTCATTTGCCTCCTGGATCCCAGCCAGGGCTCCAGGAGGTCGGGCACGTTCGCGCCTAGGGTCCCCTGAGCCTCGCAGTGCGCATGGGTTCCCAGAAAGAGGGGTAGCCTTCCTCTGGATTACTAGGGGCAGGGTATGCCGGGACACCCCTCCCAGGCTGACGGTTCTCTGCCGGGGACCAGATGGGCTCTGCCTGGGCAACAGCTCCCTAGGCGTCCGGGGCTCCCTCCTCTGGCCCACGGCGAGGCAAAGTGCCCGGGACGGGCTCCATGGTTCCCAGGCAGTCATCCCTGAGCGTCCGGGCCCGAGAGCTCCGGCGGTCCTTCCCCGGGCTTGAGTCTCAGCCGGGGTCCCCGAGCCTGTGAGAAGTTGGCCTGATATACGCTGTCACTAGTTCTAGTGCACACCTTGTATCAGTCCAAACAACCCTTATGGTGATTGGTTGTAAAGTCAACCTTATAGACCAGCTATCCTAGTGGTAGCATGGACAAGAGCAGTCTTCGGCTAAACTCTGTATGGCATGTGAAGCCAGCTGTTATACCATTATAATCCCTTGAATACCAAATGAAAGGACACCACACCAAGTATATATAAAGTTAGAATGTATTTATTCTAGCATATACCCTCAGCACTCTTTATGAGGTCAGCGGTCTAAGTACAAACAATTTCTTAAGTAGCATACGTTAAGTTACACAGGAAAATACAGTTAGGCCCAGGGGCCACGCAAACCATATATTAAGAAAGTGGTATAAGTACCACGTCACAAACAGGGAGTAGGCCTAGGGCCTAGGGAATCGCTGGGGCTACACTACACTACCAATAGTTAGGAAGTGGGAGGCCCACGGGAAGCGTGTGCAGAGTGGAAACACACACGCGGGTTACATTAAAGTCAATGGGAATGTAACAGTTAGAAATAGGGAGAATAAGGACACTTCCGAAGGAGCTAGGAGGAAGCAACTAAAGACTTAGACACTTGGATAGTCAATATCCACTGGAGCACCGGAGTACTCACGTTACCTCACCCACAGGAGACGGGTGCATAGGTGTGAAGATGTGTCCGTGTCGTCGCTGGATCCTATGGATGCCTGAAGAACAAATGCTGGCAGGCGGCCAGGAGGAAGATGTCCGGTGGATCCAAGGATGGATCTTGAAGGAGGGGACAAAGTCTGGGTCACTAGCCAGTGACCGTGTGGAACCAGGAAGGAACCAGGCGATGTCGTGCAGAACACAGGTGATGTTGTGAAGCTTGTCTCTGCAGCTGCGTGGACCAGGAGGTGTTGAGGATTACCAGAACCAGGGTACGAGCTGTCCCACGAAGGATCTTGCTGATGGCGGAGTCGACGTCCCGATTGGAGTCAACAAGCCTTGGCAAAGGCAACCCACGCGGAAAGGGAAATTCGCTTCAGGTGCAGACTAGGAAGGTCTGGGGTGCTTCTCTTTCACAGGGAAGCAAGGGCCAGTCTGAAGGAGCCAAGCCAGCAGTGGAAAGTTAAGGGTTCGTCGTCACTGAGGCTACTAGCCAGCGGGCCTGCAAGTGGACAGATGCGTCGAGCAGGAAAATGCAGAAGGGCCCCACGCAGAACTCGTGGAGTGTGGAGGGCTGATCTTCAGTGCAGATGGTGCTCGGGGCTGGGGCTTCTGAATCTCCAGAGTACAACTTCAAGAATGCCTCAGAAGCTGCGCTGGAAGCTACTCGCCAATTTTCCCAGGTAGCCGGGTTCACGTCTCTCGTCGCCTCCATGGATCTCAGCTCGGCTGTGGATGTGGATCAGGGTCGGAGAAGTCTGGAAGTCAAGGCGCTGGTCGGGCTCTGCAGTCGGTTCCTCGTAGAACTTTGGCAAAGCAAACGGCAGGTTGCTTGTTGGTGCCTGTTTGCACAGGGTGGCCACTCCTTGGCCACAAGGGAGATTCTTCAGTCTTCTTGTCGTCGAATGTCGAAGGTCCAGAGTTTCGTGTCTAGTTTCAGTTCAGGATAATCCAAAGTCCTAGGGACTCAGCTCCCACTCTTATACTAATCTGGGGGGCTGGGTTACCTGCTAGGTCCCTCCTATGGGTGGGACCAGGGAGGGGGGTGGTTACACCCCCTTCCGTTTGTCCAGTTTCGTGCCAGGGCTGGGGCTGGAGTGCCCCAGCACCTGTTTGAACTGGGCTATGCATGGGACACCTTGTGTGCCCCAGGCAGTGTCTCGTTTCTTTCATCCCTACCGGCCCCAATACACTAAGTCCTGTCTGGGTTGGTGCTAGCACCTCCCAAGGCAGGAAACCTATTGTCCAAGCCTCCCTCGCTGGAAGGACTCCCAGCAGCAGGAGGTCAGACTTGTGTCCGTGGCAGCAGCATCCATTTTGTGATGCTGGGGCTCTGGTTAACTTTAACCGGGTAAGTAGGATTTCAACATGTCTTCTCCCTCAAGAAGGGGGGAATACTATCCTCATCGCCAGAAATGGTGTGGGGGTAGTATTCCAAAGTGTTAGACACCTTACACGACATGTTTTGATGAAGCCAAACCAAAGTTACCATAACCGCGAGGATTATAAGGCACTTTAAGAGTATATTTTATTTATTTATTTTATTTATTTTAGGTTTTTATAGAGCGCGTAGTCACCCAAAAGTATCCCAGCGCTAAACCTCGTGGTCCTGATAGATGAAGGTACGGGGGTGAACGTAGGTTAAGGGAAAAGAAAGGTTTTAAGAGATTTCCTGAAGCGCAGGAGGTTAGGTTCTGATCTAAGTTTCAAGGGGAGCGCGTTCCATTGTTTCGCTGTGTGGACTGAGAAGCGGCGACCTCCTGCGCGGGCCTTTTTTACCCTGGGAACCACAATAAGATTTTCATGGTCCGATCGAAGCGCTCTTGTCGGTCTGTAGGGTGTGATCCAGTTGTTAAGAATTGGTGGGCCCGCGTTGTGAAGCACTTTGTGAGCCAGGCATAGGGCCTTGAATCTCACTCTTTCCCTGATCGGAAGCCAGTGTAGTTTTTTCAGTGCGGGTTTGGCTGATGTTCTGGCTGGGGTATTCGTTAGCAGCCGGGCAGCGGCATTCTGGGTTTTCTGTAGTATTTGGAGAGTGGTTTCCGGGGCTCCTAAATAAATGGCGTTGCTGTAGTCCAACCTGGACACAACTAGGCCTTGGATCAGCAGTAGTCGGGACTGTAAAGGGAGTAGGGAGAGCACCTTTCTACATGATCTTAATAGGCCATAACAGATGCCGGCCGTTTTCCTTGCCTGCGTTCTGAAGGTGAGGTCTTTCTCTAACCATACTCCCAAACTCTTAACTTCCGTCTTAGGGGCAGGGGGTTCACCCATACAGACGGGCCAGATGTTTGGGGGTAGAATCAGTGTTTTTTGACCTAGGAGAAGGATCTCCGTTTTTGACCCATTTAATTTCAGTGCTTTCTGGTAACCCGTGCACACCACAAGGCTCAGGGGACCCTAGACATGGAAGTGCCTGACCTCCTGGAGCCTTGGCTGGGATCCGGGAGGCAAATGAGCCCTCATCGAGTCTTCCAGGCCGGCCCGGCCATCTGGTCTCCCCATTGGAAAGCCATACGCATGACCAGATGGCCGAGGGGGGAGGTGCGACCAGATGGCCGGGACCGAAAGGACTCCCGTCTGCCCACTCCGGGCCTTCGTGCTAGGTTTCCCGCCTGCCCATGCAGGGGACGGGGGCTCCGCTTCCCGGTGGCTCTGTAGGAGAGTAGGGTCTGCTTCCTATGGTCACCCCCACTTTTTGCTTTTGCTTTACTGGTTTTCGACTTAGATGTGGCTGTGGGCCTGCTAATCAGAACCACAGCCCAGCTGTTCTCTCTCTAAATTCATACTATGTACTTTAGGTACATAGCCTAATTGGTGAGGATCACCTTATGGGGCCCTGTACAGTGGCCTCCCCACCCCAGGATCCGTCCTCAGTCCCGATGCGTGGCAGGGTGCCTGGGATGGTGTCGAGCTGGCCTGGGGAGGCTTCCCCTGCACCTCCGAGCCTGGGAGCCCCGGCTGGGTCCAGAGAACCCGCCAGGCCCCAGGTCAGAGGCTCCGGCCCTGAACCCTGTCCCCTGGCCTGCGGCACTGCCAAAGGCCCGGGACTGGGTTCCGTTGTGCCCAGGGAGCCTCCCCTTGCTTGGCTGGGTTCAGGAGCTCTGGCCTGGGCCACTGAGGGCCCCCGGGGAGGGCGGCCTCCCCACCCCGGGCTCCGTCCTGGGTCCTGCCGCATGGCAGGGTTCCGGGGATGGGGTCTGGCGTGCCCAGGGAGGCTTCCCCTGTGCCTCTGGGCCTCGGAGCCCCGGCTGGGTCCATGGGCCCTGCTGGGCCCCGGGTCACGGGCTCCAGCCCTAGGCCCCGTCCCCTGGCCTGCGGCACTGCCAAAGGCCCAGGATGGGGTTCCGTTGTGGCCAGGGAGCCTCCCCTTGCTTGGCTGGGTTCAGGAGCTCCGGCCGGGGCCCCTGAGGGCCCCGGGGAGGAGGGCCTCCCCACCCCGGGCTCTGTCCTGGGTCCTGCCGTGTCTCAGGGTGCCCTGGACGGGGTCCGGCTGGCCCGGGGAGGCTTCTCCTGTGCCTCCGGGCCTGGGAGGCCCGCTAGGGGCCAGGGGCCACATCGGGCCAAAGGTCGGGGGCTCCGGCCCTGGGCCCTGAGCCCCGTCCCCTGGCCTGCGGCACTGCCAAAGGCCTGGGACGGGGTTCCGTTGTAGCCGGGGGGGCCTCCCCTTGCATGGCTGGGTTCAGGAGCTCTGGCCGGGGAGGGTGGCCTCCCCACCCCGGCCTCCGTCCTGGGTCCTGCCGCGTGGCAGGGTGCCCGGGACGGGGTATGGCGGGCCCGGGGATGCTTCCCCTGCGCCTCCGGTCCTGGGAGCCCCTGCTGGGTCCAGGGGCTCTGCTGGGCCCAGTGTAGGGGGCTCCAGCCCTGGGTCCCATCCCCCAGTCTGCCGCTCCACCAGGGGCCCAGGACAGGGGTCTGTCGGTACCGTGCAGGCCTCCCCTGCTTGTCAAGGTGTCCGCGGGCCCCAGGTCAGAGGGCCCATCCGGTCCCCCTCGCAGCCTCCATGGCTGGGGCCCAGCTGGGGCGTGGGCCTCCGGTCCCCCATGCCCTGGCGCCCACTCACTTTTTCGTTGGGGCACAGAGTGACCAGATGTCTTCCCTTTCGAGCCCGGCCATCTGGTCGCACCTTTCCCCTTGGCCATCTGGTTGCGCCTATTCCCTCGGCCATCTGGTCGCAACTATCCCTTCAGCCATCTGGTCATGCCTATTCCCTCGGCCATCTGGTCGTGCGCAATGCTTTCCAATGGGGCAACCAGATGGCCGGGCTTGCCTAGAAGTCCCGATGAGGGCTCATTTGCCTCCCCGATCCCAGCGAGGGCTCCAGAAGGCCGTGTACATTTGCGCCTTGGGTCCCCTCTGTCACCTCGTGTGCACGGATTACAAGAAAGGGGGGCAATTTTTCTCCGAATTACTAGGGAGAGGGTCAGTCAGACCTCCGTGAAGTCCGGCGATTCAGAAACAGCGGAAGGCAGCACCCGGGCCCGCCTGCTGGGTACGCACCTGCCTCTCAGCCCCTTCCCGATGGTCCTTTTTCTCCGAGTTTGCTGGGTCAGACCTCCGTGAGGTCCGGTGATCGTGAGACAGGGGGAGGCAGCACCTGGGCCCGCCCGCCGGGGCTCCCAGGGGCCCAGGTCTGCGCCTGCTTCTCAGCCCCTTCCCGATGGTCCTTTTTCTCAGAGTTTGCTCAGTCAGACCTTCTTGAGGTCCTGTGATTCTCAGACAGGGGAAGGCAGCACCCGAGCCTACCTGCCGGGCCCCCAGAGGCCCGGATCTGCTCCTGCCTCTCGGCCCCTTCCCGATGGGCCTTTCCTTTGAGCCTGCTCACCCAGGCAGGCAGGCAGGGATGTGAAGCAAATTACCCACTCCTGACTCGGGGAGGTAGTGATGAAAAATAACAATACAGGAAACTTTCGAGGCCCTGTAATTGGAATGAGTACACTTTAAATCCTCTAACGAGGATCCATTGGAGGGCAAATCTAGTGCCGGCAGCCGCAGTAATTCCAGCTCCAATAGCGTATATTAAAGTTGCTGCAGTTAAAAAGCTAGTAGTTGGATCTTGGGATCGAGCTAGCGGTCCGCTGCGAGGTGCACTACCACCTGTCCCAGCCCCTGCCTCTCGGCGCCCCCTTGATGCTCTTGACTGAGTGTCATGGGGGTCCCAAGTGTTTACTTTGAAAAAATTAGAGTGTTCAAAGCAGGCCGGTCTCCTGAATACTTCAGCTAGGAATAATGGATTAGGAATAGGACTCTGGTTCTATTTTTTTGTTTTTTCAGAACTGGGGCCATGATTAAGAGGGACGGCCGGGGGCATTCATATTGTGCCGCTATAGGTGAAATTCTTGGACCGGCACAAGACGAATCAAAGCGAAAGCATTTGCCAAGAATGTTTTCATTAATCGAGAACACAAGTTGGAGGTTCGAAGACGATCAGATACCGTCGTAGTTCCGACCATAAACAAAGCCGCCTAGCGATCTTGCGGTGTTATTCCCATGACCCGCCGAGCAGCTTCCGGGAAACCAAAGCCTTTGGGTTTCGGGGGAGTATGGTTGCAAAGCTGAAACATAAAGGAATTGACGGAAGAGCACCACCAGGAGTGGAGCCTTTGGCTTAATTTGACTCAACACGGGAAACCTCACTCGGCCCGAACACGGAAAGGATTGACAGATTGATAGCTCTTTCTCGATTCTGTGGGTGGTGGTGCTTGGCCGTTCTTAGTTGGTGGAGCGATTTGTCTGGTTAATTCCGATAACGAACGAGATTCCTCCATGCTAACTAGTTACGGGACCCCCAGCGTCCAACTTCTTAGAGGGGCAAGTGGCGTTCACATGTTATCGAGCGATAACAGGACTGTGATGCCCTTAGATGTCCGGGGCTGCACGCGCGCTACACTGAACGGATCAGCATGAGTCTATCCTTCGCAGACAGGTGCGGGTAACCCGCTGAACCCCATTCGTGATAGGGATTGGGGATTGTAATTATTTCCCATGAACGAGGAATTCCCAGTAAGTGCGGGTCATAAGCTTGTGTTGATTAAGTCCCTGCCCTTTGTACACACCGCCCGTCGCTACTACCGATTGGATGATTAGTGTGGTCCTCGGATCGGCCCCGCCGGGATTGGCATCGGCCCTGGCGGAGCGCCAAGAAGACGATCAAACTTGACTAGCTAGAGGAAGTAAAAGTCGTAACAAAGTTTCCATAGGTGAACCTGCGGACGGATCACTGACGGTGGAGAGGCCAGAGTGATTGATGGCGCCAGCCCTCAGCCCTCAGCCCGCCTCCTGCGAGCACTCACCGTAGGCACAGGGCCTGACCCTGCACTGGCGTACCCCAGCCGGCGGACCGGTCTGCGGTTGCATGGGGTGCCTCGGTGAGGACCGGGACTTCAGCGGGCCCCTTCCCCCCAGGAAGGACTGACCGATGCGTGAGGGACCGTGGACAGGGGGCGGCCCCTAGCCCC